>NC_143587.1:171776649-172109075 GCF_048544385.1 Mastigoproctus giganteus | reverse complement strand
ACTACGTCCTTTTTACAATCATTGATAGGGTCGGATTAACCATTGAGCTAAGCGGCCAATGTCCAGAGGTCTTTAATTTTTTTTGTACAAAATTTAACACTTCGCTGGTTATCGAATAAGGAAGCCATGCATAGTCACGCATAAAAAATGCAGGTCGAAGGAGGAGTAGGTCGTAAGATGAAGCAGGTCCGAGTAAAGGCGCTTCTGCTAAGAGCAGAAGCTGATTCTGTCTAATATTTCAAATAAATGAGCGGCCTGGATTCGCTGTGTTTGGTAGATATTACTGGTTTGTGTGGCCTCCGTAACCAAGTGGTAAGGAACGGGAGTCCAGTAGCACACGCTTTTAAGCCCCTGACTGCGAAATACGGTCGATCTAGCAATCCGCACGGCCCAGAATGGCAGATTATGGTCCATTTCCCTCACCATGAATCGTTGAGGAGGCTTCCATCCTGCAGTGGATTATTAATTGATAATGGCTGCAGTTTATCTTTTACTGGTTTGTGTATTTCACGGGCTAATGATAGCTTCAGCGAGGAAAATAATACTGCAGTGAAATTCATATTAGTCGGCATTTTTCTTAATTGGCACTCTTTATAAATTAGTTTAGGAGCACATTCTTTAATCCCATTTATATCTATATCTATGGAATAGAATTGAACTGATTATAGAATTTTTTAAACAGTTCAGGTTAAATTACATTTATTATCCAAAAACCGGCAATCTCCGAGTTCCAAAGTGGCCGGATTTCGGTTGTTACACCTGTACCAAATTCGAGGTTGGCTTCTCATTTGTTTTTGGTTTTTAATACTAATTGCTGGGAGGAAGGAGAGAAAGCGTAAATAACGCAAGAGAACTGATAATTCACATAATGGAGCAGAAAGTGAGTCGACATTAAAATGATGCTTTTTCTGTTCCACTTGAACTTGCGACTTTGCACGTGGCAAACTAAACACCGAAGTGAGTTATGAATTATTTGCAATTTCGGCCGAAAGAAAAATAAATATTCTTTGCATATCGGGACGGCCAGAGGAGTTCACAATACAGATAGAATCCAAAAACATCGCCATATTTATCAGTCATGCGGGATTGAAACTACAGTAAACGCATACGCGCGTAAAAATGTCACTTAATTTCAAATGAAGAAAAAAAAAGTCTTAAATTAAAACAGCATTAGAAATGAACTGAAGTGGTGGAAATCGGGTGTGGTGTTCGAACGAATAATTTTCATTGGATGCGGTTTTGCGTAATCCGACCAGATGATGCTAAATAAATACGATAGAATTCCTATACTCGTGAACGGGTGTTTTTTGCTTCATCACTACAAACAAACGTTGCACATCGTAATTGGCAGTAATGTCGGGAACCCTGTAACCAGCTAGCTACATTGAATATTTGGATTCCTACAGACTCCCGAAGTTCACTTCGCCACAGCAGGTCGACAGTTCTTGAAGAACGGCAAATAGAAGTGACTTCTCCATCGTGACGGCTGACACCGTAATCCCCCAGTTCTTCGAAGGGGCAGAGGTTACAAGGTTAACTGCCGCAACGTAGGTGCGCGAGATGGCTATAAATTTCACTCGGGACGGAATGTTGCTCCATTAGGCTTAATAAATTACCGCCATCAAACTCACGCTAACTGCTCTGTTTATTTAGATGCCGATAATAACGACAAACCCGAGTTGTGTGCCAACTCCGTTTCCAACCCCTTTTTGTGGCTGAGCGATAGGAAGTCGACCATCTTGCCAGCTACTTCTAAACTGACTCTCCAAGGCAGAGGGAGAAGGAACGAAGAAAAATGGCGATGGGAAGTCAAATCGCGTCTACGTATGTTCACCCTCGACCCCACAGCTGTTGTGTGGCATATTTTGTAGGAAATATATCTTATAGATGGCGCTGACATGGCACGTTATCGGACAAACCGATAAAACTATGCGAGGACGTGTGGTATCGTTTTTCGGAAATTACACGAGACACAATGAGGATCTGGAAGCTTGGGTTATCTCAGAATAGCGAATGGAGGTTAAAAGAAGAAAAAAAAAAAAAAGGAAAAGAAATACTGGTTTGACAACTCGAAAAATTTCCACTATCAGCGATAACATGAATTGTACCACAGCAAAACAGCAGTTCATGAATCAATGGGAATTGCCCACTTCTCTGGTTAAATGATCCCTACATTAAGTCAGATATTTGCGCTTCAATTACAAGAACTTGAATTTACCATTTCGCAACGTTAAGGGAAAGTTACACGAAGAAACGACTCCAAAGTTGCAGTGACGCTTCATGGACTACATTTTAATTCACGATCGTGTCGCTGCATTACGGCTAGTCGTTTACACCTGAAAGTAGAGTTGGATTCGCTCGCTTCAATTTGCGATATAGCGTTGATATAAATCATTATATTACTCAGTTTGATGCGAATGACGAAATCGCCCGAATGCGGCAGGCAGTGTGTACCAGTGAGCTTTCGTCTCGTCGCCAGTCTAAGAAAATTAAAGTTCCCTCCGAAAAAGTTCAAGGGGTATGCGAGCTTCTACACTGCTGTTCAAAGAAAGTGCATCACCTAGGAACTTCACATTTCTAACCCTTTTTCGCGATGGTATGTTACATTAATGACTAGCATCGCAAATAGAAATATAAACAAAAGATATTTATTAATAGTTAAGGCAAAGCCAAACAATATTTGGCAAGTGCTCTCAAAATATTCCAAAATGAGAATTTGCAACCTTTATACAACAGTTTTGGTAAACACGGCAATTATGGCTGAAATGTTATCAGAAGCCCTCATTTTGCTTCAGTTTATCATTTTAAATGTAAAACAAAATGAAAAGTTCACCAGGTGCAAACTGTTTGTTTGTTTGTTTGTTATTTGTTTTTTAGGAGCATTAGCAACTAAGGCCATATTGCTCCGGAATATGCGGTGGTCATTCCCTGACCTTTCCGCATCCTCCGTATTTGGTGGTGCGGTGCAAACTAATATTTAGTTGAACCTCCCACCTCTGGCCCTGATGGCGGCAGCAGCACACTGTCGAGGCATTGACATGATCAATTTCTGAAGATAATCAACTGAGAGTTCGTGGTTCCAAAAACGAATTATGGCTTCCACGAATGGAAGGCAACTGGCAACTGCACATTACACACGATGCCAACAGTTCTCTATAGGATTCAGGTCCGGGCTGTTTCCTGGCCAGCTAACAGTTGTAATGGGCCGTTTTTCCAACCATTTTTTTTTTTTCACCTGTAACAAATGTAAACACATTACTGTCGAACCTCTAATGCAGAAATGAAGCTAAAGTAACTACAGAAGTGCCTACTGTTTAGTAGTAAAGTGTACTTTTCGCTCTCACCCCCCGATGACAAGGAGCAGATTCGTCCTGAAAGATGCATTAATATTGGAGGTTGAAATGGTCTCTAATTGTTGGCAGCAATATAGCCAGGTATCCAGTGGCATTTACGGAACCTTTTATAAACTGCAGGTGACCTACTCCGCGATACGAAATGCACCCCCATATCATTTGGCTGGTATGGAATTTCATTGTAGACACCATACAGTCTGGATGGGATTCTTCACCACGTCTACTGCGAATCGTTTGTCTCCCATCAGAGCCATGCAGGTTGAATTTGTTCTCATCCGAGAAATTAACTGATTTCCAGTGCTCAGGGGTTCATTTGACATGCTCCTTAACACCAAATTAATTTTTCATTTTTTGTGTGAGGAGGCTTCTTCTTAGGACGATGGGCTACTAGTCCATTTTTGAAGAGGAGTCGTCTGACTGTTACTGCACTTGCTACCACTCCTGTATGTTCTTCCCATTCTCTTTTCAGCTCAGACGAAGAAGCTTTACGGTTTTTAAGGCATAAACGCTTCAAAACGCGGTCCTGTTTTGGTATATAGAGACTCGTTTGCATCCGATTCCTTTTTTTCCTGTCAGCAGAACCAGTATTCTTGAGTTCGGAAAGAAACCCTCACTGTCACATCACTGATTAAAAGACACAATATAAGCAATATGACGGGAAGAACATCCTTACTCACATAAAGAATCTGTTTCTTCGTGGCTTCAACTGCACGTAACTCGCCATCCTGACACAAATAAGGAATGACTGCAACTCTTGCAAAGCGTGCTTATATAGCTGAAAGTAACAGATGATGCATATTACGACATCACCTATGCGTGTCAAACTTATCTAAGGCAATCTGTAAGAAATATTGCCATATACTTACGTTAATCAAACGACAATTACAATTTTAAGGGGTGAGGAACTTTCTTTGAACACAAGTGTATTTAAAATAAACAAAACAAATGATCTTTGACATCTTTTTTTTTTTTTTTATCGATCTTTACTAATTTCATTTATTTACTTTGATTTATATACTCTAAACATGGTGGTCCTTGAGGTTGTCACAGACATTCTCTCAGATATGCCAGACAAGCTGTTCTTGCTACCTGCGAGTCTAAAACGCTGATGGAACTGATATTCGGGTGACACTCAAGTCAAGTGGACCCAATTTCGGCGAAGTCCGGACGGTCTATGACAGCCAAATCCTCTGCTTGCACCTTCACGATGGTGGGACTGTTAGTAATCCTGGGTATAACCTTCATGCACAAGTACATGGTGGGTGACCACCCAGGTGTGAACCAGGGGTCGAGGTGTGGCGCCCACACCACATGGAGGAACGCCGCGCCTCTATGTAACCAGGCAGTACTAGGTGGTAGATGACTCTCATCAACCGGTGAAATACCACCACTTTGCTTATTGGAGGCTTGAAGTGGTGGAACCCATGTTTAGTCTCTAGAGCTAAGTTCCGGCCAACCCTTCCCTATCTCTTCCATCATGCAGTATGATTATTGATTTTTGAGGTTATGATGAATGTCGTGGCGAGATCCAATATCCCTTACATTTCGAGGGTACAGCTCTAAAACGGTGTTCGCAGGCTGGCCGCTAGATAGTACACCGGACCAAACCTATTGGTAACTCTCTAGGAGGCTTCCGGATCAGCTAGTGTATAATCTTGCTACCTCTACTCTGCCAGATAGTGACTGGAGGGAGTCCGAGTAGTGTGTATGCGGGGAGCATTGTCGAGGCCACGTTATGTCAAGGATCTGTGTATATTCTTACCACATGTACTCCATATCCAAAAATTTCATTACTTCATACTGCATGTCCCACCACTTTTTCTTACTATTGAATACACCATGAATTGTCAAAATAATAGAGCAAGCTTATCTGCGAAAAGATCTAAGCCTCCCAAGGACTTCCTAATTCATTTCACAAATATACGTGGTCTCAATTCCAATCTCAACGATGTCCATTTCCACTTGCAGTCTTCCAAACCCCATGTACGTTTTTTGACTGAATCTCAGTTATCAGTTGATTCAACTACTGCTCATCTTAGATGTCCAAATTATTTGCTGTATGATTCCTTTCGCCTCAAAGGTGGTACTTGTGCATATGTCCGTTCTGATATTCCCTGTCAGAGACTTGGCAATTTGGAATCTCCTCTCTTTGATCTTCTCTGGCTTAAATTCTCTCTACCTCATTGTGTAAAATTCATCTGTTGTCTCTACCGTTCTCCCAACTCCACTAATCACTTGGAGCTCTTTGACTTCCTCTCTTTGCAACTTGACTTTCTCCAGTCCAACTTTCCTAACAGTGAGGTAATTTTCCTTGGTGATTTTAACGTTCACAACTCCAGCTGGCTTCCGTTTTCTAGTCACACCGACCCAGCAGGTCGAGATGCTGAGGCTTTTGCAATTACTGATGACCTAGCACAGATTGTTCATTTACCTACAAGAATACCGGACAAACCTAATCATATAGCCAATACGCTTGATCTTTTTCTCACAAACAACCCTTCTAAGTACAAGGTTGAAGTGAGAGGTCCTTTAGGCACTTCAGATCACAACTTGGTGATTGTCTCTTCTCCAATGGAACCTTTATCTCATGGCTATTCCCAACCTCGTATTGTTTGGCATTACAAGAATGCAAAATGGGATGACCTGCGAGACTTCTTTTCTTCTTTTCCTTGGTCTGATTACTGTTTCAAAACTTCTGATGTCAACGTTTGCTCAGATCGTGTCAGTGAAATTATTCTTGCAGGAATGGAATCCTTTATCCCACACTCCACTTTAAAATCTCGTCCTTTATCTAAACCTTGGTTTTCCAATAAATGTGCTAAGGCTGTTCAAGAGAAGAATGTTGCATATCGTAATTGGCTTGTTTCTAATTCTTCAGTTTCATTTTCTGCCTACACCAAAGCTCGCAACAATTGTAAAGCAACAATTATATTAATCAGTCCAAACTAGAGTTTGAACAGGCTAAGAGTAGAAAACTTGCTTCTTGCCCTAATGGTAGCCGAGCATTCTGGTCTCTCGCCAAAGGTATTGGCCGCAACATTTGCCCATCTCTGCTTCCACCTCTGTCCAAACCAGATGGTTCTGTTGTCACTTCAGCCAAGGATAAAACTGACCTGCTAGCATCCCATTTTTCTTCCCGCTCATGTATTAATGAACTTGGTAAAACACCTTCCACCATTCCCAACACGTTCCATTCAATACCTCCTGTGGTCTTCCGTCAAAAGGATATCAGAAGGATTTTGATGAATCTTGATGCTAAGAAAGCTCCAGGTCCTGATGGTATTTCTCCACTTGTTCTCAAAACCTGTGCTCCTGAACTTACTCCTATTCTTTGCCGCCTTTTTTCACTTTCTTATTCCAAAGGTGTTTTTCTTTCTGTTTGGAAATTTGCTCATATCCAGCCAGTTCCTAAAAAGGGTGACAAATCCCTCCCATCCAATTATCGTCCCATTGCAATTACTTCTACTCTTTCTAAAGTAATGGAGAAATCAATTAACCGCCAACTCTTAAACTACCTAAAAACCTTCCGTCTGATCAATGATCGCCAGTATGGATTCCGTCAGTGTCGATCCACTGGTGATATTCTGGCTTATGTTACCCATTTATGGACTAATTCAATGGAAAGGTTCGGTGAAACACAAGTAGTTGCTCTTGACATCTCAAAGGCTTTTGATCGTGTTTGGCATAAAGGTCTTCTAAACAAGCTTCCATCTTATGGTTTGCTAACTGTTTTTAGTAATTGGTTATCCAGTTTTCTCTCTGATCGCTCACTGAGGGTGATGGTAGATGGCTCTCTGTCTTCTAACTTCTCCACTAATGCCGGTGTCCCCCAAGGTTCAGTTTTTTCCCCCACTCTTTTCCTCTTGTATATCAATGACCTTCTTCCATTGACTGGAAATCCTATCCATAGTTTTGCCGATGATAGCACATTGCATTCAACTTTCCATTTTGAGAAACCTTGTCCAGCTCAATCAGCTTCAAGTTCTCGAAAATCTGCTGCCAATTCCTTAAATGCCGATCTTCAGGTAATTGTCCAGTGGGGCAAAGAAAACTTAGTTGATTTCAACCCTTCTAAAATTCAGTCTTTTCTTATATCTCGCAAAAAGGATTCTTCTGGTCCTATGCTTTTCTTTAGTGACACTCCGATTTCTAGGCAAAATGATATATCTCTTTTGGGGATTACCGTGACTTCTAATCTCTCTTGGCACAAGCACATTACAAATATTGCTTCCTCTGCATCTAAAAAACTTGGTTTTCTCTTTCGCTCTCACCTTTACTTTTCTTCCAAACAGCTTCTCACTCTGTATAAATCGCAAATCCGCCCTGCCATGGAATATTGTTCCCACATCTGGGGTGGTGCCCCCAAAACCTCTCTCAGGCTTCTTGATTCCATTCAGAAGAGGGCAGTTAGGTTAATTAATGATTCATCTCTAACAGAGTCTCTCCACTCGCTGTCTCATAGACGCACTGTTTCTGCTGCATGCAGATACTTCCATGGGCACTGTTCTTCTGAATTGGCTTCTATAATTCCCCCTCTCTCTTTCAAAACAGTCCGAACATGTGCCGCCACCAGCTGACATCCATTTACTGTCCAACTTCAAAGCCACAGAACCAACTTTTCATCTTCTTCATTTATTCATTCAACTGCTGTTTTCTGGAACAACCTTCCTTCATACGTATTTCCTGAAAATTACAGTCTACAGAAGTTCAAGTCCAATGTCAACAAATATCTTCTTTCGTCTTCTGAATCTCCAACCCAAGCACGGTACTAAGTACTATAGGTTCTAATACCTCTCGTGTTTTGGGTTCTCATAAAAAAAAAAAAAAAAAAAAACACTACAGCCACACTGGCTAGGAGTGTTTAGAATATATACACTGAGTAAACTGCTTAAGATTTTCTTTTAATTAAATGTAAAATCTTTGTTCGCCACATCCTAAACTAAACTAAAGAATGCATAATGAAGGTTTATAAGTGCGATATTTAAAAATTTTAAATAACTAATCGAAATCAATAGTGCCATTGCACAGTCAAAAAAAAAAAAAATAAAATAATAATAATAAATAAGTAAGTAAAAATAGTAGTAGTAATAATAGTAACAGGTAATAATGCAAGGCAGCAATACGTTTCGCTGTACTGGCTGGGAAAAAAAAAAAAAAACAAAAAAACGAACAGATAGGAAAATACAAATTATGCGCTTCCCTCCTCACTTAGATAACTATCCAGTGGACCTTTGAATTTATTCAACCTCAACTACCTGTGAGGACAACTTGTTACAGCAATCAATGACTCGTGGCTAAAAGAGAACTTCATACGATCTAATCTAAACTCTGCCCTTGTAATTTGAATTCATTCCCCCCCGAGTTCTGGAGTTCTCTATAACACTAAAAATTCTGCCTTTGTTCATTTTACTAACAACTATCAGAGTCTTATAAACCTCAATCAGGTCACCTCTGAGGTGTCTAATTGCCAAGCTCTGCAGCTCACATACTGGGATTCTTTCATCATATGGTTGCCCATTTTCCGGCATCACCATGCGAGTCTTTGGACCCTTTCAAGAAACTCAATATCTTTTTTCAGATGAGGTCTCTATACTTGAACACAGTATTCCAAATGTTGTCTTACAATTACGTCATACAGTGGGACTATGACTTCCCACTTATTTTTTGAACATTATACAGGATCATCATCATCAGCCATTTTCAATCCACTGCAGGATGAAGGCCTCTCCAGCAACTTTCCAGTTCCTTCTGTTTTGAGCACTGGCCATCCATTTACTACCCAAAAACTCATGAATTTCATCTATCCATCTCCGCCTTTGTCTTCCAGGTTTTCTTTACCTCCTCTTGGGAACCATTCTGTTATTTTCTTAGTCCATCTGTCATCATGTCTTCGAGCTATGTGTCCTGCCCAAGACCATTTTAGTTCTTTAGTTTTGATAAGAATGTCCTTTACTTGAGTTTGCTGCCTGATCCATGTGTTTCTCTTCTTATCTAACAGTCTGATTCCCAATATAATTCGTTCCATTCTTCGCTGTGTAGTTCTTAGCTTCTCTTCCATTCTTTTGGTGAGTGCCCAAGTTTCACTTCCATAAGTCATGGTGGGGAGTATTCATTGGTTCATTATATTACGTTTCAGACGTAAACTGGGATATTGCTCTTCAGTATGTGACTATATTTCCTGAATGCTATCCATCCAAAATTTATTCTTCTCTTGACTTCCAGCCATTTATCATTATTACAGCTAATAACTTGTCCCAGATAAGTATATGACTCCACCTTTTCAATTACTGCTCCTTCAATAATTATTTTCCTTCCTGTGGCATACTTGTTCATCATTACTTTTGTTTTAGCCATATTCATCTTTAGTCCAAAATCCTTACTAACTTTGCATAACTCATTAAGATTTTCCTCTAATTCTTTGGGATCGTGGCTTACGACCACAATGTCATTTGCAAATCGTGAATGGTTTAGGTACTCTCCGTTCACATTGACTCCTTTCTGCGACCAGTCTAAATCTTCTGAAAGCTTCCTCAAGGGCAGCAGTAAACAGCTTCGGAGATATTGTGTCTCCTTGTCGAACTCCTTTCTCGATTTTAAATTAGCTACTGTCTTTGTCTAGTCTAATAAAGGAGGTAGCACTCTCATATATTTTCTTGAAAATCATAATATATGGGGTATCAATGCCTTGTCTTTTCAGTGCCCGAAACATTGCCTTATGCTGTATGGAGTCAAATGCCTTTTCATAATCCACAAATACCAGGCATAATGGTGTTTTATATTCATTTGCTTTCTCCATTAGCTGTGATATTACGTGAAGGTGATCCATAGTTGAGAATTCTGTCCTAAAGCCAGCTTGCTCTTTCGGTTGATTCTCATCAAGCATTCTTTCTAATCTGTTAGTAATAACCCTTGTGAACAATTTGTAGATGTGGGATAACAAGCTAATTGGTCTATAATTTCCAATTTCTGATTTATCTCCTTTCTTATGCAGCAAAACTATGATTGCATTATTCCACTGCTTAGGCGTCACACCTTTTCTAATGCACTTTGTGAAGAGCCTTGCCAGTTTTTGTGTTATGTCTCTTCCTCCCAATTTTAACAACTCTGCAGTAACTTCATCTTCCCCCGGGGCTTTCTGATTCTTCATTTTCTTCAATGAGTTTTCTTCTACCTCATCAGGAAGAATATCGGGTATGTCGTAGGTGTTGCTACTTTGCAATCCATCTTCCCCACTGCTGGCATCATTCTCTCGCTCCTCTATAATTCTCTGTAGTAGTCTTCTGCTATTTGAAGTATGCCTTCTCTGCTGTTTATAAGTACACCATCGCTATTCTTCAGTTTCAGTATCAATTGTCTTTCTGTATTACTGCTCATGGCTGCTGATTTAAATCCTTTGCTTTCCCTTAATGCTTGTTCTACTTTTCTTGTGTTAAATCTTCTTATGTCTTCTCTGAGTCTCTTTCTAATGGCTTTGCATAACTCAGTATACTCAATTTTCTCCCTGTCAGTGTTTTTCTTGCTTTTCATTTGTCGTCTTCGGTTCATCATGACAAGTGTTTCTTGACTCATTTTTTCTTCTTTGGATTTCTTTTTTCCTATAGGTTTCTTGGGATTTATCACTTTCAGAAAGTTGTAATATTCCTCGTCGATATCTTGGTCCTGAGCAGTCTGCAGAAGCTCAAACTTGTTCTTAAGTTCCAGTACATACTGGTTTTTCTCCTCTTCTGTTATCTCAAAGACCTTTGTATTATTTACTCCAGTCAGTTTTTTCCTTTCCTTTCCTACATCTATATCAAATGTACATCTTACCATTCTGTGATCACTTCCAACATTTACCTTATTCAGGACGGTAACATCATTCACAATATATTATTATTATTATTATTATCATCAGTTTATTTCTCTTAGGAGAACACCCGGTTACAGCTACTGGCTAGAGGGTGAAAATACATATACAACTATGTTACAAAAATACATCTATGTTACAATTATAAAATACATGAAATACATAATATCTGATTTATAACTACATTTTATCTGGAAAATACACTATTTCAGTTATTAATTATTCGCAAATACTTTTACTACTTAATTACTGTAAACTGGTAAGAACATACCGTGACAATTGAAGCATACTTTTTACCATATTTACATAAACACAAATATTTACTGCAGCCAAAACAATGTACAGCATATGAAACAAATATGACCGTGATACGGCAAAATAAAAATTTTAAAGTTCAATTTTCCAGCAGTCTTCTTCTTCTGTGGGGATTATAGTTGTGTAGGTAGGCCAATCCTTACACATTGATGAGGTCGGGTTTCCTAAAGCCCAGTGGCTTGTGACTGGCCTAACAAGGTGCTGAAACTGTATCCTTACATCTGTATTTGCAAGTAAGAGTTTCTGAGAACTTCCTTTCTGTAGGATTTGGAATTGCAGAGCTTTTCAGGATTGATGTTGAGGTTGTTAAATAGCTGGATGGTGTTTGCTGGAAAGAATATCTTCTGTTAGTGAGGTTGAAGTTGATTTCATTAGTAGTTAATCCATTTGGACTCTTCCATGTCCACTTTCTGTTCACCCTTTTCTTGAAAAAAGTGTTCATTGCTGACAGTCCTTGAGATTCTGCAAATTCCACAAGTCTTTCACCTCTTTCATTTATTTTACCAATTCCAAAATTTCCTATAGTTCCCCTTTCTGCGCTGTTTTGTCTTTTCCAACCTTAGCATCGAAGTCCCCCATAATAATAGTGTAGTGGGTTTTCTGCTCATCTAGAAGACTCTCAATTTCGGTGTACATTTCTTCAACCTCTTCATCATCATGGCTCGATGTTGGTGCATAAATCATTATAATCTTTAGCTTGTAGCTCTTAGAAATCTTGAGTATTAGTTTTGACACCCTTGGTGATGTACTTTTGAATTCCAAAACGTTGTTTTTAAAATCTTTATGGACCAGAAACCCAACTCCACCTTCACTCCTTTCACTGTTGTTTCCATTAGTGTACAGGAGATTTCCACTTGATAAACTTATAAGTGATTCATTTCTTCTTCTTGTTTCAGCCAAACCGATGATATTCGAATTCACATTTTCTAATTCCTTTTCCAGCTCTAATAGCGTGTCTTCACCGATGAGTAATCTTACGTTATAACAGGCCAAGTTCAGTGTCCGTGCATGGCAGCCTGGTCGTACCTAGAGATTCTTAGCACCCTCTGCTTCCACTCTGATCCTCTAGCTGCCGTAAGAGGGAGAGTGAAAGCTGCTGGGAACTGAGGGCCATATTTTTTTGTCGTGCTGTCATATGCTGGAGGGTTTGGTCTTTTTCTCCTCACGTTGACCAGGCGTCTTGAAGAGAACCACTCTATCGTTACCACCTAAGTGACGTAACAGGGCTTACCATCGAGAAGGTGTGCATGAGTGGATTTTAGGGAGGTAGGCCAACCGGACTTCTCCTAAATCTTCTGTAATAGAGAGATGTTGGATCCATCAGTGTTTTAGGCTGAGTGTCTGATAAGACGCAGGATACCTGTTCCCCTCTAAGCCCCTTACGCAGTTCGATAATGTTCAATAAATCATCGATTGGATGATTCATCGAACGTTATCGAATATTGATCGAACACCATGAGCTTTTATGGCCGCCTGTTTACACTGGTCAGAAAACTTCATATCCGCCTGTTTTAACTTCCAGACCCCTTTCTTCTCCACTGTTTTATATTCAATCCTACCAAGTGTTTAATTTATTTTGGAGTTGCTATGCCCCACCTTGCATTTCACTGCGTTAAAACAAAGATGCCACTTTTCTGACCATTCTTACAGCCTGTTAAAATCATCCTGAAGGAGCGCTGCTTAGCACTAATCATTAACGACTCTGCCAATTTTTACGTCGTCTGCAAATTTTGACATCACGCTTTCTATCCCTTCGTCGATATCATCTATGAAAATGAGAAACAACAGTAGTCCCAAAATCGATCCTTGAAAGACCCCGCTCCTGACAATAACGACCTTTCGTTAATAATATGGGAATAAACATCTATTTCCATATGCCTACCCGTACTTTCTCTGCCATCGATCTTTCCATATGCTCGCCTTCTCTGCTATCTGTGCTTTCTTGGGAAGTGGAACAGAATCCTTATGGACGCGATCACTTCCCCGTAATATCTACCATAGTGGATAGACAACCTTGTCATCCATTTAGAACTCCACGTTGGAAGTATGATCAAGCAGACTGGAGTAAAATTTCACAGCTTACTGAATTTGATCCTGTACAAATTCAACAGGAGTCAATTGATGAAGCAGTGAAGTATATCACAGAGTGTATTATCTACGCAGCGGCAATTGCAGTTCCAAAAACATCCTCCCGATTTCCACGTTTTCCAAAGCCATGGTGGAACGAAGATTGTAAAGAAGCAAGAAAGTTACAAAATCGGGCATGGGGAAAATTCCGACGTTATCCCACCAAAGCAAATCTTATAGCCTTTAAACGTGCCCGTACCAAAGCACGATTTATACGCCGACAGAATAAATAAAAAAAACCAAAAAAAAAAAAAAACATTAAAAAGAAATGCGTGTGGCTAAAAACAATCTAAAGGAGAAAATTAAGAATTTCGATTGTATTTCCTGAAGCGGGAATTAATATCGTTGAAAATCGCGAGAAATTAATGGAAGAAAGTAAAACCCAAGACATTCTTAAACTAAAAACAAGCGCTTCAAATACCTTCCAAGAAACTCTTTACACACACTACTGTATGCGCCATTTATTTACGTAAGGCTAAATGCAACTGGGCATAATATTTTTAAGAGTTACCACGCATTGCACTATTCCGTGTATTACTTATTCGAGGAAGTGCAATACATAGTAACCCGTTGTGAAGGAGGAGCACAATATGAGATACAGTTAAAATGATGCCCTTTTACACTGCTATCGTAGATTTTTCCTTTAAGAGTTGTCTATAGTGTTTTTACACCTATAATATATAGCTAGTTATTTACGCAATAGCGTTAAATTGACTGTACGTTTTAAGTTGTAGATTTGCTCACTGGAAGAGGATTATTCAGAATTTGCCCATTCAAAATACTACTCATTAAAACTTTGTTGCTATTAATTTCATGATTTGATAATAATGGTTAATTCTGTTACTAATTAAATTCCCTTACTCTCCATTCCATGATGTGACAGTAAGACTCCTTTGGACACTAATTTAATGAGACGAGTAGTAGAGGATGCTTAAAATACCGCCGGCAACAGCTTGTTTCAGTTATACTTTTATTTTTACGCTGTGTGAGGAGAACCAGAACAAATTTCATTTGTAATCGGTATTCACACAATTACATTTGTAATTGTGTGAGGAGAACCGATTACAAATTTCATTTGTAATCGGTATTCCTCTTAGGAGTGAAGGCAAACGATTGTACGCACTTGTACAAATAGTTTGCTTAATGATTGTTGTAAGAAGAGAATCCCAACAAGAGAATTAAAAACCTTCAAGACCGAAATAAGATTACTGATGTTCCTCTTGTGCTCAGTAAATGTAATTTTATTACGAGAGAAGGTCCAAAGAAAAATTCTCTATTAATTAAAAGGTTGTGTGTGGCTCGCGCAATTGTGTTACCTTTGATAACGCATCTGCGATTACCGCGACAAAATGACTTTAATTCTCGCCACAATAAATATTTGCCCGATTACTTGCCAAATGCCATTACTCTGCTTTTTATGCGACTCTGCCATGAGGGACTCACACGAAGGTGCTTTCTTCTGCGAATTAATTATCGATACGGTAAAGTTATTATTGTATTTAATACCACTCATATACGGCGTGAAATTAATAATATAGTTTCTCAAAAACCGTTTCGGGCATCTTCCGATGCCCATCACCACCAGGAAGTTGCCCGAAACGTCACTTTAATGTTTTATGCGATGCTCAATAAACTCTATTATTAATCTCACGTGATATACGAGTGGTATTAAATATAGTAATAATCTTAACGGTAAAAAACCACATAACGTCCTTCCCTAACTATAATACAGTAAATGTGTGCATTCTGCGTTGTCCCTCTTTAATGGAAAATTTTATTCGTGCAGAAATTAATTAACAAAACGTTTCGCCCAGTAAAATTAAGTCGAGAAAATCTAGCGAAGAAAAGGACAAAGTTTGCAACTTTATGAGAACAGCGCTTTTCAAAAAAATGAAAAATATTTACAGAAAAAAAAAAGATTGGATTACCTAATTATAATGGGATTCTTACCGCGATAAGAATCAAGTTATTGGCTCGACACGATGACGTCACGAACTACTTGTTAGGCTTTATTATTCAGAAGGCGGTGGTGATCTGATCCATAACGATATTCAGTGGCCTTACACGGCAGTAAAGTAATACACGCATTTGAGTTGACCGTGGGTCTAGCCCACATGACCTTCAAATAAGATGATGTTCGTGTATTCCCTATCCTGCAAGTTCCTCTGACCATAGTAGTGGCTGTCCAAAGTGTGAACAGAATATATTTCTTTATTATATTACCGTATATGCTCTGGCGGTCACTGTGGGATGATCACTCTGCGAAGGTCCTACGCCGTTACATCTCCTCCACAGCTTGTACCGGTAAGGAACCGGATGGCTATAGAGAAGACATCTTGGGACTCCAAATGAACTTTGACTAAACCCAAATGAGGTAGGCAAGCCTCACTGGCATCAGTTTCTAGGATGTTGTTGTTGTTGTTGTAGTAAGGTTTAGGCGCCACATCAACTTAGACCATATTGAGCAGTATGCATCATTCCTGTTAAGTGCGTGTGTTCTGCGGTCAGTTTGCTATTTGCTGGCCCAAACAAAACACGTTTCCGGGAGAAAAAACTCTCAACTCTGAGACCGACTAACCTCAGCAGCGTGAAGGCCCATGAAAATTCCGCACATCCTTGACGGGATTCGAAACCGACCATTTTTCACCGGGCGTGTTTACAATGCTTACATGCACCGGTACTAACGCGAGGTATCGATTCCTATATGTAAACAGAAGAATAGCAGCCTTGAATTCAACCTCAGCCTTCGAAACCAGCTGCCGGTGCAGACAGAATGTTCCAGTTTATGCTTAGACCACTTCTCCCATAAATGGAATATTGATGTGCTCAGACTGCCACCAATAATTAGAACACCAGTACCAGACAAACACTTCAGACTTATCTGCAATCCTTCGAGTCTTCTGAAATTACTAGAAAAGGTTCTTCTTCCTGTTGTCGCAACTCAAATACTCAGCCTAGGATTCATCGCTCACTACAGGATCATTTTAAGGAAGCCGTGGGTGCATCGCTCCTCCTCACTTTCCTCAAGTCGGTGGCTTTTTCCGTTACACTTCAATATTTCCGTTAATCGGTTCGTGAAAATACGTAGCTCTGCCGAGAAATTTCAAATGCAGTAATTAATTTTGGATTGCTGTGACCTCCTTTGCCAGTTGGGTTCTTTCAGTTTGCTTTACTTATTCAACAAAATTTATCGCAAAGTAATGCACCGCCACGCGAGATAATTTAAGATTTCTTTTAACAATTCCACTGATCAAAAGACGTAACAATTCCTATGAACATAGAACAATAGAATGATACGCAGAAGCAGAGACAAAATTTGGAATTCACAGTGATGGTGGCCGCCAAAGTTAGTGCAGCGGAGTGTTATTCAATTTCTCCGGAAATTGAATAAATTGAATAATTCCACGAGAGCGAAAACATCGTTGAGGGACGACCCAGGACCTGTTCGCACAGTTTTCACAAGAGAAAATGCCGTCCTTGTTGACAAAGGTGATCAGGGTGGATCGGTGTACATCAGTATATCATTGAGCCAAGAAGCTATATGTGCGCCGAAATGGGTCTCACGTTTGGGAATGGGACTGTGTCTGAGCACAAGCGATATGAAGAGGAAGACAATCTCTTCATATATCGTTCCATGGTAACTGTGGATGAAACGTGGTGTTGGACAAGAGGACAAGCTATGCGGCATATGACGGACATCACCAAGACTGAAGGAATTCAAGCCTTTCGAAAACCCAGCGCAGATTATGCCCATGTTGTTCTTCTGGGATGCTCTTGTGCCATTTCATGCGTGAAATGAAAAAAAAAAAAAAAACAGTGAATTCACAACCTGATGCCCGAACGCTCAGAGTTGATCTACGAAGTACCACGAAAACAAGAGATGGACCGCTGAGTGTTATGTTTTTATACGACAACGACCAAACGAACATGGCTAAACAAGATATGGCAAACATCGGCGATGAAACTACAGTACCATACTTATGGGTCTTCCACCGTGGAAGGTCGCCCCTCGAGATTCGTACGGTATGGTAGGGTATTGTTCTTAAAGATCACAGGGGGTTGGCGATAATTTATAGTTTCGCTCTAGAAACCTTTCAAAACCATGGCAGGACGGCGATTTCACCCGGAAGACGAAGTGGAGGAGCCGTAAATCAGTGCTGCCGACAGAAGCTATTTACAATTAGGTAATCAAAAAAAAAAAAAAAAAAAAAAAAACTCTTGTGTTCTCGTGGGTAAGTGCCTAAACGACACGGAGATTTTCCTGAAACAAAAATATTTATTATTATTTTTTTTTGTTTCCATTTCCGCATTATTATTACGTTTAATTTCTGAATATTAATGTTTTTTTTTTTTTAGATGTTCTTGGGGTCATCAGCTCCTCAGAAATTTGTGGGCCATCGCTTTGACAGGAATCAGTTACTCCGATAACACTACTTTCTGCTCCAATCCTTGATTTTCCTACCGCTGCATTGTGGTCTCTGTGCTAACTTTCGTTGTTCTGTAAATGGATGATTTGAAAGAGGTTTCGCCGATACTCAAATTTGATGACAGTTACGAGGACACCATGTCGAATTTTTCTGATTCTGAAGGTCTTCTCCTCATCGTGTATCTCTGGAAAACTTTCATTTCAAGACGTTCTTTTTAAACGGCGAAAGGTGCGTCCGGAAAGAGGTTGTGCCTTTTGTTCTTCGGGTCAGGTACACGAGAGCTGGGGTGGGGAACGAAATGTGGGCACGTCCGTGAAATATGAAGGTCCACCGACTAAACGAGAGCTTGGGCCACCCACCTATCCAAAACGAGGCGAAGGAAGTGTCGGAGCGACCGTGGGTGTCCCTGACTGGCACGCACTGCTAGCAGTGAGGACGCCGGAATGTCTGTTACTTTCTAAATGACTTTGTCACTCGCTGCAACTGGAATCGAGAGGAAAAGAGTGCGATGTTGAATCGCTCTTGAAAGTACTTATTTGGACGTTAATTAAAGCGATATTTTTTCCACTTTTCGTGATACAACAGTTCTGTTGCGAATGGTTCTTTCAAAAGGGCCAGTGGGAGAAAAGAACTGGGACTTCAAAATAAATTACTGTTACTTTAAACATTGGACGTCGTGTTTTGACAGCGATGTGGTGCGCACAATTACAAGTAGGCTTGTTAATAAAAGACGATCAGAATTGGGAAAAATTAATTTAAATGAAATGGTGCCAGTTGATTACCAAATGATAAATTGCAGTAATCAAACAAGGAGACCGTCATTTTTTAATTGTTTGCTTAATTTTCAGAAATAACTGGGCAGTCAGTCACTTTCCCTATCTACGATCCCCCCTCTATCTCTCCCCATTTTTTGCACCAACTGAGATTCTCATTAAAGAGATTAGCCGAATGCTTTCCTTGTAAGGGAAGAGAGTACAAATCCATTCATTTGAAACCACTCGCACATCGAGAGATGACCTCATAGTTTGATCGTTACAATTCTGCATTCTTGCTTGGAAATAATACAATTACCGTATTTTCCGGAGCATAAGACAGAGAGAATCTGTTTTAGAAGGCAAATTTCGTGATTCTTTTTTTTAAATTTATATATTTGAAACAACATTACGAAACAAATGTCAAATTAGATTGTTATTTTTGGTTTTTAGGAGCATTAGCAACTAAGGCCATATTGCTCCGGGATATGCGGTGGTCATTCCCTGACCTTTCCGCATCCTCCATATTGGGTGGTGACGGGCTCGAACCCCGGTCTAATCAAGAAGCGTGCGCTACGCACTGCTGCTCCTTCCCACCTGGCTACGGAGGCGCCTACTGTCAAATTAGAAAGAACCGTTTACTCATCGTAGAATGCCAACAAATCTTGTCTCCACTACTGCCTCACTAACGCAATTTCTAATGTTGTTCTTGTTGTGCAGTAGGGTTTTATGAGCATCAGCGACTAAGGCCATATTGCTACGTGTACATTGTCTGTAAATTGCGGTGTTCTGTAGTCGATTTTGTTTGCTGGATGAAAAACCCGAGTTTCCGGGAAAAAAAATCGTGATACCCTCGACTGAGAAGTATTACGGTATTAACTCAGCCACGTTGTGAAAAAGCCCATAAAAATTCCTCTCGTCATCGAGTGTACTCGAACTCAACTCTTTTCCACCCGGTGAGGAGAGGACAGCGATTCTGTACTACCTACGTGGACGCATCGCGATAGACTTTATCCAGTTGGATATTTCAACATTCTATTAGCTTTCATAATCTGATACTAATAGGCTGATTAGCATTGGGTTTATTCCTATAGTAGGTTGTCCTTTGCCGATCATGAAGGACTTGTCAAAATAGAAAGAAATTAATAATAATAAACTCCTACATTTCAGCCAACAAAGTATACTGGGTCATAGAACTATGCAACCCACACCTGAGATCGACTAATTCAGCCACGCTGCGGAAAAAATCCCATAACAGTTCCTCAAGTCTTTGACGGGATTCGAACCTGGCGTTTTCTGCACGGTGTGGGAGCTTAGTGATTAAAACTGCTGCGAAGACAATATAGTAGTGGTCAAATGGGATGGGATGGGTGGAAGGCAGACAGTTTGGGGAAATTGAAAGGTCATCTGGATAGTACTTTCGGGTAAGGGAAGCGCATAGGATGATAGGTTTAATTTCCTTTTTTTTTTTATTAATCATTATTATTTAGTTATTTATTTTATTTTATTATTTTTTTTGTTTTTATCATTGTTTTGTTCGGATTTTTTTTTTCTTTTTTTTTGGCTGGTGCAGCATAAGCCATAGGCTTTCTTGCACCATGCGGCCGTTACTAATACTAATACTTGATATAGATGTAGGAAAAGAAAGGAAAAAGCTGACTCGAATAAATAATACGAAGGTGTTTGAGATAACAGAAGAGGAGAAAAGCAGAATGTACTGGAACTTAAGAACAAGTTTGAGCTTCTGCAAACCTTTCGGGACCAAGATATCGACGAGGAATACAACTTTCTGAAAGTGATAAAGCCCGAGAAACCTATAGGGAAAAAGAAATCCAAAGAAGAAAAATTGGTCAAGAAACTTGTCATGATGAACCAAAGACGACAAATGAATAAACACTGACAAGGAGAAAATTGGTATACTGAGTTATGCAAAGCCATTAGAAAGAGACTCAGAGAGGACATAAGAAGAGTTAACAGAAGAAAAGTAGAACAAGCGATAAGGAAAAATCAAAGGACTTAAATCAGCAGCCATGAGCAGTAATACAGATTATTTGTTTGTTTGTCTGTTTGGGGATTTTTTAGGAGCATCGGCATCTATGGCCATAGTGCGCCACAATAATGCAGAAAGACAAATGATACTGAATCTGAAAAATAGTGTTGGCGTACTTATAAATTGTAGAGAAGACTACTATAAAGAATTATATAAGGAGCGAGGAAATGATTCAAGGATGATGGATAGCAGCACATACGAGATATCCTTCCTGATGAGATAGAACATGCATTGAAGAAAATGAGGATTCAGAAAGCCCCAGGTTAAGACGAAGTTACTGTAGAGTTGTTAAAATTGGGAGGAAGAGACATGACACAGAAACTGGCAAGACTTTTCACAAAATACATTAGGAAAGGCATCACGCCTAAGGAGTGAAATAATGCAATTATAATTTTGCTGCATAAGAAAGGAGATAAATCAGAAATTGGGAATTATAGATCAATTAGCATATTGTTCCCATATCTACAAGTTGTTCATAAGGGTCATTACTAACAGATTAGAAAGAATACTTGACGAGAATCAACCAAAAGAGCAAGTAGGCTTGAGGATCACCTCCACGTAATATCGCAGCTAATGGAGAAAGCGAATGAATATAAAACGCCATTATTGGCTAGCATTTGTGGATTATGAAAAGGCATTTGACTACATAAAGCATAGTTATGATACTGCCATGAAGTGCTCTGAGAAAACCCGTGATGTTCTTTCGATGATTTATCGAATACTTTCATATACATACAAGACGCAATACATATAATCCACTGCATAAGGCAATTCCAAGATTGGAGTACGGTGTCTTATAGAGATTGCACTCTTCAAAAGACATCGAATTTCTTGAAAGGGTAGAAAGACGAGCAACTCGCTTTTGGTCAACCGTATCTGCAAAACTGCATTCGTATGAGGAAACAATTCGAATATGTAGCCTAGAGAGCATGGCAACCAGACTCCTTAGAGGGGATCTGATTGAGGTTTATAAGGTTCTTTATAAACTTATATTGAGATTCGTAAGACTCTTTCACATTCCTTCACTCACTTTCGGAAAAAGTGAGTGAATGAGTGTAAAAGAGTCCGAAGTTGTTTTGAGTGAGTGAAGTAATGAGAAAGCTTTTCAATTTTGGAAAAACTAGAACACTCGAATATGGATCTTAAGCAGTGATTAAAATAAAAGATGCATTTACAATATTGTCCTTGCACGTAACGAAATTCCAAGTTTAACATTTAGTAAATCTTGAAGCAACTTTGGCCGAGGAAATGACAAGGAAAGTCCTGAACTGTGATAACGAAGAACAAATTTAATTTATTGATTTCAGGCAAATCGAAGATTTCTTAAGATTTATAGCAAAAAATAGAACAGAATCTTCAGTTGCAGTAATGAAGCGTAACACAATTAATCCTATCACGGCATGGCGCTGCCGGGGGATTACACATACGTATATAATTAAATAATTACAGTAAACTAATAAACACAAATTGGCATCGGGGTATTGCTGCTGCTGCTGCTGCTGTATCAGAGTCATTACCATAAATTCTTACACAGTAACCGTCGCATCGTATACTCTTAAAATACCAGTCCACAGATGGAGCAGAATTTAAATTTCGCCGCACTCTTTTTTAAAACTTAGGTGACACGAAGAACGAACACAGAACTACGCCTACACTTTTAGGCGTGAACGCGGGAAATATTCGCAGAAATGGCAGATTCGCAATCATCTTTTATTAATGTATTCTTTGAAATGTGACGGTGCTGTTTCTTGTATTCTGTCTATCTTGTGAACTCCTCTGACCGTTTGGTCGTCCCGGAGTATAAACAGAAAATTAATTAATTAATGTGTCTGAACCAGTTATAGACAAGTTGAGGCAACTTGATTCCGAACCCACTTTAAAATGTGATTGCCATTAATTATTTGAAACTGATTTACGTGAATTCGCGAAACAGTGAATAAACGAATACATTACACCGACATCTGTCCTCATTCGGAAATGTAAAGTTGGCAACACTATTCAAAGAAACTCTAAACAGTGACAAATTTATATTTGTACTATGGAAAAAGGTTCAGTTTACGAGCGAAACTCGGCTCAACATAACCTTTCCTGGGAACTTGGCTTATAATGCCGTAACTCCATCGGTATTGCTAGCAAGAAGTGTGATCTAAAGTTTCCCCATTGGTCCACAGTTTCCATCGAGTGCAGTTCAAACTTCGCCTCTTCGTTTACCTTTTTCAAATGGCATCTAAAAAGAGTAGACAGCGGGCATTAATCATAAATCGAAGTTAATCGGTTGAGAAGTTGTAGTGTTGGACAGCGTGTATGAGGAGTGTGGAGTGAAAAGAAGTTTCTGATATTCGGAAGAGCGAGCAAAAGCAGTTTGCCGTTAAGTGTGGTGTTGGGGATTCGTAAAAGTAGCGAAACAATCGAAACAACTCTTCAACAAGAGAGCAGATGAAGGTGGCAAAGGACGAACTTTTTTTTTCTTTTTCCATCAGCTTCCGAGAGTGCAAAGACATCGGTGTCAGTCATCTGAACTTTCAGCGTGGGTGTTCCAGACGTCTCAAACTCTGACCAAGAAACTGAAAACACATTTTCAGTTTCTAAAAGTGTTTACCAAATTTCGAGCTCTTCTATAAGCCAACGCTTCCCAAACTGGGGTGGGCGAAACGACCTCTGGACATGGTAGGATTATTCGTTCCATGTGTAGCAAATTGACAATAAATAAAGTTATTATTATATGTAAAAATATGAATAAAGTTGAGTTGTTTTAAACATAAAATAAAACTGAATTTTCTTTTCAGAAAACCCAGTGTTCACATACACACACAGAGAAATATATCGGGGTCCGCAAACTGTTTTTGATTTTTGAAGCGTGTCCGTAAATCTTTTTTTGTTTTTCGAAAGGGTCCGAAAATCTGAGTAGTTTGGGAACCACTGCTCTAAGCAGCTGGTAAGTGGAACAAAACACTGTACATCAACTTTGGAAAATATTTCTTTTGAAGTTAACGGTTGGCCCTTCCTTCCCTCCATAGACTTGATCACATTTGTGTTAATAATTTCTTACGTTATTTTGCCCAATTCATAACTTGCCAATACGTCATCATTTCAGTATTAGTTCCGCAAGGCTTCGTATTCATTCGGACAGACTTTTAAAACAGTTTGTGGAGAATGCACGTTTAGGAACGTGCATTCTCATCAAACGCTTTCCAGGGTCCATTTTGGAATCAGTTTATTAACCAGTTACTGAGTACGTCTTATAAAGGGCGCGGGGATCTGAGTTTTTACGCAATAAAATTACCGTTTTCCCCCCAGAATTAAACAACCAACCTTTAGAATTACTCTTATAACAGAGAATGCCGCGAGTTATGGGCAAATCACGGAATTTAAACCATGTCGGGTGGCGGGCATTTATTGCAAAAGTAATAAATTGTATCGTGTTCTTCTTTGTCGATACCAGACCGGATTAACATTCGGTGTGAAAACGCTGCATGGTCAAAGACAAACAACCCCCGAGCCAATTACCACGCACGAGCCATTTTTTATTTGCGATACACAACAGCTTAATGCAAACGAACAAAGAGCATCTAAAGGGACAGCGCAGTACCCGCACTGTGGGGGTGACCCTCCCGTAGTCTTTCCCACAAACAGACTCTCATTCACACGAGGTTTAATAGCGCGTTTCATGACAAGCGTATCACTGAGTAGCCCGTAATGCCCCCCCCTTCCCTTTCAAATAATTAAACGGGACAGTTAAAATTATCCGCTTACAACGCGAAAGAGTCCGCGGAATGCCCGATGAAAGTTGAGCGATGGCAGGGGCGGAGAACCACTGGGCTTCCTCATTAACGGACGTGTATTTACAGGGCGCAAAGTGGATGTGTCGAAGCGGTGTGGCCAACTCAAAATATGCGAGGAATATTTATTTGCCTCTAATGAACCCATCCTCAGTTCACTCTTACAGGATCTTCGCTGCTCGTCACAGACAGCGATGATGTGTCACTAACAACCCGTGCTTCGGTTCACGTCCCGCTGCAAATGAAAACGGAACGCTTCATCTTTTATCAGCGTCGTTGCAATACTCATTGCGTTCATTATTCGTTCATTTTTTCCCAATAATTCGGCTTTTTGAAATGTAATCGTTTTCAGGTTTTTTTCGTTCATTAAAAATTTAATTCGGGTTTTTAAATTAATTAATAGATAATAATAATTATCGATGTTAAGTAATAATTCGACGTAATTAATCAAAGTTAATTAATAAATTTTAAATGTAATCGTTTTCGGTTATTTTAAATGCTGTTTTTGGCCACAAAAAAAAAAAATGAAAAATATGAATTATTATTTATTCCCTCGTTTAAAAACTAAATTGTTAACTACGAAATAATTAACGTAAAATCATTCATTTTTATTCTTTCGAGATTTCTGTGACATTTGGTGGAGCTTTTGCCCTAACTGACACGGCCCTCTGATCTAAGGGATAAAATCGCTGATAAACCTGCCCGTGTGGGGCCTGCTGAAACAAAGAGAAAAAAAAAAAAAAGCTTTTAATTTGCAGTTCTAATAAATAATTTTTCAGATAGAAATTGCTTCGAGTATTTTCTGCTTGAAAATTAGTTCAATGACAAACGAAAGATCCATTTTAATGTAACTGAAATACAAAACTGAAAATACAGAACTCGACGTTGTGACGAAAGGGTTCCACTTACTGCGATCTGTATGCGGCCAGCCACAACAGGGGTTACATAAAGGCGTGACTGCCTCTCACAGGGAACCTCACTTTACACAAATTGAAGAATAATAGCAGTAATTATGCGAACTGCAGCAAATACCGGGCTAAGTCACCAATAGGAAGGCATACAAAGTGACAACTACTAATCCCTAACCAGTGAGTCACCAACAAAATTATCCCCCGGCCCCGCTCGTGAGGGCACGAGATTCTATGCCGGTTTGTAAAGGAAAAAAAGTGTAAACAGGAGTCAAAAGATCTGAACGAATTCGCCCATGTGAGTACCGGGGGAGGTCGGACTAGAATCAACGGACCCGGACAGGCATAATATATATTAAGCATTATTTCTTTTTATTATGAACTTCGAAAACTTTAAAGTGAAATGCACATTTCTGGCTCCCTCCAAATACGGACGATTGTGAGTTTACTGTTCACTGCCAGCTTCAATATCTACTTTTGGGGTTTCCCTACACCTAGGGATCGCGCACACAATCGGTCCCTTGTTGCCGTTAAAATTTGATTTGATTAATAATCCATAATTCGTGCCATAGCTAAACTATAAATATACGAGCGTGTGTAATGCTAGTACATGAACTTCTGAGATATATGGAATTCTGGTATATCTCAGAACTTGGCTCGAAGCCTCCCCAGGTGAAAATAAAACGTAAGGTGAAAATTTTGGCGGGGATACATATTTTACTTTACGAGGGGAGGTTCAAAAATATTTGTATTCACCCAGAAGTAGTTGTGAATCAAACACCATCCATCGCACTCTTTCAACGTAGGCACCAGACAGCGATGCATTTCTGCCACCTCTCAATATCCTTCCCCGGCCAGCTTTGCAAATTCTTCTGATTGCCTTCAACCCAGGACTCCGCAGCAGAAATCACCTCATCATCAGCAGGAAAGTGTTTACCACAAAGGAAGATTTCGAGGGAAGAAAGAGAAAAAATTTGGACGGTGCATGATCGGGGATAAGCAGGATGGGGGAATGTTTCAAAATCACGTTCGTGAGCGAGCGGGAACCATGCGAGGAATGCGCAGGGGCATTATCATGAGCAAACTCACACCTTTTCATAGCTTTCCCCGTCTTTTCCGACTACCAACGCCATCCTTGGATCGCGTAAGGAAAAAGAAGAAATGGCAGTCACATATCTTGGATAGGATGTGAAGACTATCAAACGCAGCTTGATCTACAAGCTGCGTTTGATAGTGTTCACATCCCACCCTTGCTTAAACTCCTTCGAAATTATTATCACATCACAGGCAAAGTACTGAAGTTTCTGACATCCCTTCTTCAGAATAGATGCAATCAAATGTCCATAAGAAAGCAAAGGCATACTAGACAAATACAAGCAGTCCTCTCTGGAATTCTTTTCACAGCTATCATTTCACAGCTATTACCCGCTAACACTTAACATAACAGATATGATATAATATGCAGATGGTTTTTTTTTTTTTTTTTTTTTTTTTTTTTTATGAAAACCCCAAACACGAGAGGTATTACCATGCTTGGGTTGGAGGTTGAGAAGACGAAAGAAGATATTTGTTGACATTGGACTTGAACTTCTGTAGACTGTAATCTTCAGAAAATACGTATGAAGGAAGGTTGTTCCAGAAAACAGCAGTTGAATGAATAAATGAAGAAGATGAAAAGTTGGTTCTGTGGGTTTGAAGTTGGACAGCAAATGGATGTTGGCTGGTGGCGGCACGTGTTCGGACTGTTTTGAAAGAGAGAGCGGGAATTATAGAAGCCAATTCAGAAGAACAGTGCCCGTGGAAGCATCTGTAGAAGAGGCATGCAGCAGAAACAGTATGAGACAGTGAGTGGAGAGACTCTGTTAGAGATGAATCATTAATTAACCTAACTGCCCTCTTCTGAATGGAATCTAGAAGCCTGAGAGAGGTTTTGGGGGCACCACCCTAGATGTGGGAACAATAATATGGTAGGGCAGATTTGCGATTTTTACAGAGTGAACAGCTATTTGGAGGAAAAGTAACGCCGAGAGCGAAAGAGAAAACCAAGTTTTTTAGATGCAGAGGAAGCAATGCTTGTGCCAAGACAGATTAGAAGTTAGGGTGGTAATTCCCAAAAGATATATATATATATATATAACAATATTTTAATTAATTATAATACCAACTAGATAAATTAGACAAAAGTATTAGGAGTGATAGTTATACTCATTAGCTCAAATTGCCAAGTTGGACTTCTTTGTTGTACCCTATAAATAAACACATATAATAAAATAAAAATAAAATGAAATAGTAAAAGTAAAATGGAGTATAAACAGAAAATTTATTTATATTATAGCTAATTATAGAGATATGGTTACATTGAATGGAACGTTAACAAGGGCTAGCTCCACTCAATATATCCCATCAATAATTAGCTGAAGCTATCTGTTCAAGTATATTGAGAATTTACTGTAAATATATAATCAAACGGGCTTAATTGGTGGGGCCAGCTCCACGGTCCAGCTAGATTGAGTGGAGTAACCTACGGTTTCGGAACACGTAGCAATACCCAAGTGCTTCAGATTGCAAGTACGGCCACACCTCCCATACCTGCAGCCAAAAGGAACCGACCTGTGGCCACCGTGGGGAGAGAGGACACGACTGTAACAATTGTCCCAACAAAACCAAGGAACCCGTTTGCGTAAACTGTAAGAGCCTCAGACTTGAACACACGCACTCAAACCGAGATGCAAACTGCCCCCACCTATCTCAAGATAAAGAGTACCTTCCAATCGATAATCGACTATGGTGACACACCATAAACGTTACAACAACGGAGTACTAAAGATCCCCCAACTGAATGCACAGCGGGCTCGAGCAGTAATTGACCAAGTGCGCTTTAGGGCGGACGAGGGAAACGCCGACATCATAATGTAAGTTATATATGGAATTATTAGTGAATTGTAAATATATGATTTGTATAATGTATGTCATTAATGTGTAAATACTGTATGTATTAAACAGAAAATTTGTATATACTATTTCGGGACGAGACTACGTGTTCAGTATATGTAACCCACTGCACGTAGTATCTTGTACCCTGATATGTACTTAGCACCCTCCTGGCACTTTGCCGTACCGTGGTGGTTTCCTTATGGAAATAAACAGAAAATAATAATAATAATCGTACTCGAACCATACACCCACCAGAAACAAGTTAGAGGCCATCCACTCTTCTCCAGAAGGAAGATAATAATAAACATCTATAAAGATAGACCAAACGGAAAAATCCCAGGCTAAAATGACAGGTAGCGGTGATATATCCAGCCAAGTAGAACACGCAAACTCAATGACCAAAGATGGAACAAACACCCCAGAAGAAACGGACACCGGACTGACACCATAAAGCCACATTATGAAGGAAGAAGAAAGAGACAAAATCACATTTGGAGGGGACCTGAACCTGTGCCTGTTGTGGTAAGCCGGACCCAACAAGTCAGCAGAGACACTGCCTTCACACAAGACTTGTCACACCCACTGGAATGAAGCCATCAAGGAACAGACAACTACACCGGACTAGACAAATGCAGCGACGCTGCAAAGGCGCTAAATGACGACCTGTACAGCAGTGCCTTTCCTTCCACACTCCCTGGCTGAGGGGAAAGACCTTCGTCCCGGCGCCTCCGTAGCCACGTGGGCAGGAGAAGCAGTGCGTAGCACAAGCTTCTTGATTAGACCGGGGTTCGAGCCCGTGATCACCAAATACGGAGGATGCGGAAAGGTCAGGGAATGACAACCGCATATCCCGGAGCAATATGGCCTTAGTTGCCAATGCTCCTAAAAACCAAATAACAACAAACTCGGTCCCTCCCCACCCTCGCCGCCTTCCTTTCCCTCCGGTGGGGCACAGGCATGCCCCACTGCAAACTCCGGGGTCGCCTTCCCTATTGATCCCGTCTTTTTTACCCCCAGCCTTCAGTCTCACCCAGGCCTGATATAGCCGAGTGGCCAGAAGCGCGAGTGAAATAGTACACGCACTTTGAGTGGACCGGGGTTGAAGCCCGTGACTACGAAATACGATTAACGTTTGTGTTGATTGATTTTCTGTAAACTCCACTGACTTGGTGGTCGGAGTATAAAAAAGAATAGTTTCTTTATTTTTTACTCTGCCTAAACAGCGTACGCCCCACATCTATCAAAATTCATAATTGCAAATCTAACTGCGTTGATATTAACTTTTCGGCTTCCATTTTATCCAGCGATTGCCCATTTTTTTTTTTTTTTTTTTTTAATGGGTCCTAGCCACTGAAATCTCAGGAAACTAGGTGGCAGGACCTGCCAGAGTAGATATTTAAAACTACCGTGTACCTGGTCTGTCTCGACGGGGCTGAGTGCGGGCAACGTTGGGCCTCAGCAGGGGTTTAGCGGCTAAATGGGCAGAGAAACAACGATACTGAACACTATACTTACAAGATCCACACACTTTTAAATCTCTGGCCTTTGAAGTGAACTGGTACACCTACAAAGAAAGCAACGCGGAGAAGGGGGGAACCTCTGATGCCGTTTGACATGAACACACTTTACACTTATGCGCTTTCCTTCTTTGGTAAGCGATCAGAAGTCTGGGAACCCATCTAACACGCGTTTTACTCATACGCGACTAACATAAGAATGCGAAAACTGCGGAGAACATAAGAATGATGTTTCCCGCAGACTCTGCGCTAATTTGGAGCTCTGTAGCTAGTTCTTTGAAGCTAATATGACGACCTTCCAGGATTAATGCCTCTGTTACAGCAGAAGATCGTTGCTAATCCCAAAATCTCAGGACACCCAGCAACCCAGTAACTGGTGGATGTCCTGGGGTTTCTTCATCGTGCACTGAGATTCTTTCACATTTGAATTGTTTATATCAACGTGTAACTACAACACTGTAAACAGCGACCCTCTCTTCGTCGATTATTTGGGTTCCACTTGCAGAAAAAGGAACCGAATCGTTGATCTGTATTCCACTTTATCCATTGTAACGCTTAACTTTATTCAGTAATACAAAATATCTTTTTCGACCTCCATCCTCTCGTGTATTTATAGATTTCTGTGGGATTAAATGGCTTTATAAAACCCACTACGGGCTTTATAAAACCTTCCCGGAACCAATGAAACAAGCACTGAAAATTTGGTGTCAATCTTGGCACAAGTACATTACAAATATTGCTTCCTCTGCATCTAAACAACTTGGTTTTCTCTTTTGCTCTCGGAATTACTTTTCTTCCAAACAGCTATTCAATCTGTACAAATCGCAAATCCCCCCTACCATGGAATATTGTTCCCACATCTGGGGTGGTGCCTCCAAAACCTCTCTCAGGCTTCTTGATTCCATTCAGAAGAGGACAATTAGGTGAATTAAGGACTACTCTCTAAGTTGTTATTGTTATTTGGTTTTTAGGAGCATTAGCAACTAAGGCCATATTGCTCCGATTATCTAACAGAATCTCTATACTCTGTCTCATAGACGTACTGTTTCTGCTGCATGCCTTTTCTACAGATACTTCCATGGGCACTGTTCTTCTGAATTGGCTTCTATAATTCCCTCTCTCTCTTTCAAAACAGTCCAAACACGTGCCGCCACCAGCCAACATCCATTTACTGTCCAACTTCAAACTCACAGAACCAACTTTTCATCTTCCTCGTTTATTCATTCAACTGCCGTTTTCTGGAACAACCTTCCTTCATACGTATTTTCTGAAGATTACAGTCTACAGAAGTTCAAGTCCAATGTCAACAAATATCTTCTTTTGTCTTCTCAACCTCCAACCCAAGCACGGTACTAAGTACTACAGGTTCTAATACCTCTCGTGTTTGGGGTTCACATAAAAAAAAAAAAAAAAAACTACAGACACACACGGAGGGAGGCATGCAAAACATATATCCGTACGTGTGGGGGGGGGGAGTGTTTCGATTGAAGGGCACTGGGTCTGTTTCTCAACTGGATTTATTTGTTATATTTGGGCTGAAATTGTTTAAATTTCTTTGTTAAATTGAAATAAAATAAATAAATTTTCTGTTTATACTCCGGGACGACCAAATGGTCAGAGGAGTTCACAAGATACACAGAATACAATAAACAGCACCGTATTCAGCAGTCACGGGCTTGAACCCCGATCATTCAAGGTACTTATGCACCCGTGCCCCTGACCACTAGGATACGTGTACGGCTCGTGTATGCCAAATAAAGACCTATCATACATCACATTTGTCTTGGACATTGGTATATCTATATATGGTATGCAATCATAAGCATTGCCGTTTAGATTTTACGATTTCTAAATTAAAATTTTGCTAAAAACGAGCTGGGAAAGTTGTGCCTCTCCTTTATTTAAGTGTAAAACGCATCAGCATGCTTTTGAAACTAGTTCAAATCTGATTTCAGTTGAAGTGGGAAAAAGAAAATAATGGTTGTACTGTGAGGAGACGCACACGTGACTGTTGCACACAGCTGAAAGACAGAGAAGTTCTATCGGGTCAACATCGTTCAAGCTATTCCGCGACACATTCACACTACAGTTCCATCCCTTCTCTTCAACGAACCGCTCGTCTAAGAAACACACTGCTTGCGCAAGGAGTTCGTGCCACGAATTATGGTGGGTGAAGGGTTCACGGAATGGGAGAAGCCAACCTTCGACCGTTGCAAATTCTCTATGCTCTAAACGCGGGTACTAAAAAGTGAACATTGCATGCTCCCGTTGTGTGCATTTTTCCCAATAAAATCGGTTTGCTTTTCGGAACTGTGACGCTTCTCGAGAACGATGAGAAACTTTGCCACTGACAAAATAAAAAAAGGCTGATTAGCAAAATTTAAATTTTATAACCGCAAAATGTTCAATTTCACATCAAATTAAGGAAAAAAATCGGCCGAAATATGATAAAATAAACGCCCAGATGACCAACAGCCAGAGCCTAAAAATAAACAAAAAAGACCCCACCGACGCATTTCGGATGGCTGCACAAATTCCAAAACACAAAAATCTTTATTGCGATACGAGAAAAGTAAATGAGTGCCAGACGAGTCGAGGCTCTCTCATCTGAGAGCGCCGCTCAATACTTAACGCGGATGAGAGGGGCGTCTTCACCCTTCGGGGTCGTGCAGAAATTTCTGCGAGTGCCGAGTGTGAAGTGGTGCTGAATGCCAGATTGTGACGAGGAAGGAATCCGCGCTATCGAGGCGAGTCTGCGTTTGTTCGCAACGCGCAGGGTGGTTTCCTGGTGGGAGTTCGGTGACTTCTGCGGTGATCGATCACAAGGGAGAAACGCATCGAGGAAATCCATCGATTGGGACGAACAGAAACACGTGGACGCAAGAACAAGCTTGGCGTCGCAAATATTTATTTTGATATTTAACGGAAGTGGCTAAATGACGAAGTCGCCATTTTGTGGGTCGTGATTGGCTGCAAATATCATCGAGTCAAAAGTAGAAATTGGACATGAGTTGTCTCGTGGTTCGTTTTCGCTGTCGTAATACAATCTTGGAAGCGTTGCGCAACTTACGATGAAAGGACGCTATCGACACGCGGACTTTAGCACGAAGAGGTCCGGAGGTGAAAGGCACACGTAAAGAAATATACGGCCAACAGATGGCTCTGCAAGGAAAAACATAAATGGGAACTCGTGAATCGCCTCCAGTTATTCTGTTCTGCCACTCGCTGCTGGACTTTGGAATAAACATAGTCGTGCTTAGCAAAGGAAGGAGAAAATCGAATTAGCAGGTGTTTAGAGCGATGGGGATTGATAAATAAACCCACCGGTTCATTTATGGCGGCTTTCCCCCTAACCGTCCCCCCTCGTGGTTCTAGCGGGCGCATTGTCTGCGTTTGAGACCGTTTCCAGCGAAAATTCCCACAAGCAAGCCCAGGAGTGGGTGCTACTGGCCTAATATCGCCACTATCACCTGTCCCTGGAGTTCAGCTGCTCCACCTTTCGAAATATGTGGGGGGAGGGGAGGAAAAGGGACCGTTTCCCCGCCGCGTATCTGTTAATTTAATTAATTAAATCCTACGGATGGCCATCATGTGCGGAACGAAGAAGGAAAAGGAGTGAAGGGAAGGGGACAGCAGCGTTCCGCCACCTCGTTAGTGGAGGGAACGGCCACTACCCACCGTTCAATAAAGTATAGCAGCGGGACCAGAAGTAGACGCGAGCCTCATTTTTACAAAAGGTGCGCTAATGAGCGAGCGCTGTTTAGGGGCTCTGTCCTACTTGGATCCGCTATAATGAGGCCAGCACCAAAGGTGGGGCTATAATTAAGGGGGTCGGATGATCGTTATATCGTAAGGAAGCTTATTAAATCCAGAGTGGCCACAACGGCGCGATTAATTTTAGGAGCGAACCAACGGAACCACCTGTTCTGGTGGGCATCACTCCGAAAGGAAACACTTCGATTCGCCTTTAACTCCACGCTGTCACAACAAGGGCAGTAATCAGTCATTTTAGATCCTCATTAACATCAAAATCGTGCAGAGGGTTCCCCGAATTTGGCTGCAGGAAGTGCGTCTCTAATTTTGTGCGATTCTGACAACCGGAAATGCCAACGACGAATCGCCTCTGACTCGTGCAAATGGCAGAACTGGTTTCTCTCTCGTGTTGTGGACCTATCTGAGAATGGGATGGAATAAGTATCGGTGGAGTGTCTGAAGCACTCGCTTGACTGCTGTACAGGAATAAATACCAATTTATAACTAAAATGCGGGATGGTGGACGTGGGGTTGCGCAACTATCGTGTAATTACGGTACGTTGCGAGACAGAGCAATCGGAATCGGCCGTATTCCTGCACCCCGAACCTCCCACCTAATAAATAAATAAATAATGTTTCTCTTTGTGCTCCTCAATGGCCACAGACGGGCAGCGTTTATAAGAACATCACCGTAGTTAGCAATAAATAATGAAATGTTCCAAAATGCGTTCTGCGGTATTCCAAGGTTTTTTCAGAACCAGAACACAAACAAATGAATAATCAGAAATGGTGCTCTTTTGTGGCCAGTTTTGACGTTGCCAGAGCAAACTATGGCTCCGCTGCTTGTGATAACTTTAGGGTAGTCAGAGCCCATTAGGGTAGTCAGTGCTGAGCAACGGAGGTCGAATATGAATCCATTAAGTGGATTGCATTTTTTGTTTTGATTCTTTGATCGTTTTAGATTTTTGGATAATTTTTATTTTTTTAAGTGGGTTTCCCCTCGTGTTCACGCGTTGTTGTCAGGCAGATGTCACCGAGTTCTGGTCTGGAGTGGGGGATGCTTTAATTAATATTTTTATTTATTTTATATCTAATTAAATTTTTTTTTTTACAAAACGAACGAACGCACACATTTCGAAGGTTGTAACGCAAAATTTCCAAACTGGTTTTGAGATAATACTGTTTTAATCCTTTTTATTACGTAATTTTACGACCAGGGACCATCCCAAGAGCGGTACAGGATGCTCGAGACGGTCGTGTCGCTGCGAAATCTGCTTGTTGGACTCCAGAAGTGTTTTCGCTTCGTCATCTGCCAACATCCGGCACAAGATGCTACGTGAGAAGTGAAATGGACGCACTTTCAGCGCACATCGGAAACAGAACCGTCTTCTTGGGTTACGGAATGATACGTGATGTTTCTCCATCCGGGCGGTGTGATGTACGGATGACAGCTGGGTAGGGTTACAGCAGCTTCTCCGTCTCGGCTCCATCCGCACGGCGGCTGGAAGAGCGCGCGCATCGACTTCGCCAATGGCTGGTGGCGACCTTTCGTGATCATTCGGCGCACGGGTGGAGTTCCGAGGCGCTATTGTGTATGTTTTCTGTCACCGCGCGTGCTAGAGGACTTCGTGTAAACGGGCAATAAATACCTCGTCCCGGAGATTAATTACACTCCATCAGCGGCGCATCCAGCACGCAATTACGCCTCCTCTGTTAGCCGGAGAAAGCGAGTCCACACGCGATTCCGTGACTCCGGCTTGTAATCACGAGGACCTGATAGCTGTTGATGACATGACCTTGGCACGGAACCACGCAAGGTCGGCCGAAATGTTTGTAAAACTAATGTCGTTTACTCGCTCAACCCGTGCCCGTTACCGGCGCTCGAAACTCGCGCAACTCGGCTCGAGAATAAATAATAGAGCGAGAGCTTCGTTTTCAGATTCGGGGGGGGGGGGGATGCCGATGAGGGTGGCGGAGAATTAGAAAAGCGATGATTAATCGACAGAAGGAGGGCACTCACGCGACTGTGCCGCGGTAAATATTATCTCAATATAGCGCCGGGGCGGATTAACATTCCGCTACTTACTAGGCCTAAGGCATTCTTCGATTTTCTGCACCGTTCTACTCGTGCTTTTCAGCGAACTCGTGAAATTATTCCCCCGAACTGAACTGCAACGGAGAAATAATCTACGATAAATGATTTCGCTTTATTTGCGGGAGGAGAAGAATTGTGATCTGTGAGGCAAGGTCAGACGTGAGGCGGAAAATTTATTTTCTGACTGATTTTTCGCAGAATAATTTCAGTTGTCAAAAATTTGACAAGCGCAATTGTCCACAGCAAGTGCCTCGCATTGAGCAGTTCGGAACACTTTTCAAAGGTCGTAAATGAAGAAAAAAAAAAAAAATAGAATTTCAATCAACAAATTAAAGTTGTAGACTCGAACCAAAGCACGTTTTCAATGTGCCTAATGAAGTTCGGGAAAAATCACTATTGAAATTTAGTGAACACCCCTCCCCCCCATCGCCTGATGGAACCGGAAACTGCAGCACCCTAGACGAAGAGTCTGCATCTATTGCGGCTAAACGGTATTCAACAAGACCTTCCATTACCCACAGCATTTGAGAACAAACTCGCAAGCAACGCATTACGAGCCCTGGGGGGAAAACAGAATGTGGAACGCTAGATGAAAAGAGCTGCCATTGGCCAAGTGGATACCAGTTTCGAAACAGAAGCAGCGTGGCTCAGATGTGGCTTGCCGCTTGGACATTTGATGGTCCTGGCCGGAAAAAAGACCACAAAGTGTAAGGGCGGGCGACAGGGGGCCACTGTTCCCAGCCCCAAAAAAACTCGGGTGGACCCCTTGAGGACCTATTCCCACCAAGTCTCAGCATCCGAAATAACTGGCGAATTAAGACGAAGACCATCTGCAGAGATGCAACACGAAAACGTCGACAGCTGCACGCTCAAACATGGGCCTGTAAAAGACCTCTTAGTGTTGTACGCATTGTTACGTTACTTTGCAACGTTATCTGTAAAGTTATTTCGATCGTAAGGATGTGAAGTGCGGGTGATGGTCTGGAGGTAACGTGCAACAGGCACCCGCTTCATGATGATGACTGGTAGGCGCGTCTTACAACAAAATGCAATACTGGGTTGAAGAAAGTAATACTGAGTTGACGAAAGAGTGCTGGAATGGGAAGTCTGAAATCCCTGCGCTTTCTGTTGTGGTTGCGTAGGGAGGTTGTACACAAGAAAAAAAAAAAAAAAGTTAACAGTTCTCTTCCCACGCTCATCAGTCACGTCGTTGAAGGTGGAAGAATGGGAAAAGTGAATGAACCGAACGTTCTAATCTAAATGTAGTCCGTTTTGACGAAACCTAAGGCGGCCTGTCCCCTGCCTACAGGCTGCTGCAAAGGCACCACAGCTTGTAAAATGCTGCGCGACATACTGCGCTTCTGCTTTGCCTGCACTTTCACATTCGAGGGCTTAGAGTCAGACAACGTTAACTACAAAATTGCATTTTTGTTTTGAGACAACTTTAGTTTAACTTAATACAGCGCATCGCATCGTCGAAATGTATTTCTCAAAAGCAGTTTACGAGTTAACTGGGCACATTTCGGTAAACCAAGAAAACGTCAAATGACTTTCTCTCCTTAAAAACGTTTACTACAAAACGATTTTGTCGTTAACGGTGTGTGACACTCAACCCTACTGCGAAAGGTGTTTTTCGAGATAGAAGGTGAAACCTGAGGCGGCAACTGCTGTCTTTATTTACCTCATTTATTGTGCACTCTTTTCCATTTCATTTTACGCTGTTTCAAACACAGAACTGTCAGTGATATTTCGCAATGCTTCGTTCGTAGTAGTGAACTGCAACAGCAGTATGAGTGGCATCGATTTAATTGCATCTCATATTGGGCTCATCCTTCACAACGAGATGCCGTGATATTGCACTGCCCCGAATAAGCAACGCTTCATCAATGAGGAAGATTAATGTTACGTATTCTCGGCGGATACCACCACCACAAAATCAGACGACACCGTTTCAAGGCTTGTTTGTATTTGTGTGGGACAATAGCTCAATTATTCACTTGTCCCTATTAGACTTAGAAAAGCAAAAAAGTAGAGGAAAGTAGAGTAGCCCCTACTCTACTTTCCTCTACTTTCCTCTGCTCCAGAAGAAGAATAGAAAGTTGTAGAAGAATGAAAGGGACAGTAATTCCTTCAACTTATGAACTCCTCGAATGGGCAACAGTTCCACAGTACGGAACACTGTTGTTACCCATTCTCGGGCAGCAGGAGCAGCAGCGTCAGGCTCTCCCCCCTCCCCCGGTGACCGTTTCAAGGCTTTTTGACCCCTCTTCGGTTTAGGTACCCTGGTGTTGCAATCATGCCAACCCAGTTATGAAGCATAACTGCACAATTATGAGTGACACCAACTGGTGCACATAGTAATAATGCCATACAAATACAAACAAGCCTTGAAACGGTGGTATCCCCCAGAATAAGTAACAGCAGTCTTCTCCATTGGGGCGCCTCCGTAGCCAGGCGGGCAGGAGCAGCAGTGCGTAGTACCCGCTTCTTGATTAGCCCAGGGTTCGAGCCCGTGACCAAAAAATACGGAGGATGCGGAAAGGTCAGGGAATGACCACCGCATATCCTGGAGCAATGTGGCCTTAGGTGCTAATGCTCCTAAAAACCAAATAACAACAGCTTCTCCATTGGTGAAGCGTTACTTATTCGTGGTAGTGCAATATCGTGGCAACTCGCTGTGAAGGATGAGCACAATATGAGACGCGATTAAAGCGATGTCACTCGTACTACTGTTGTAGTTCATTGCTGCGAACGAAGTGTTGTGAAATATCACTCAGTTTTGTGGCAAATTTCTAATTCGTAGTGTACAAAGCCTTGCGCGTTTACAGCTTTGAAATATAGAAAGAAAGAAAGCTTCCTTGTGCGCCGTTTATTATTATTTTAAAGTATTGAAATACAGAAAGAATTGGCGTTGTGTCCGTCTCGCTGGTAATAAATAAAAACGGGTCCGTTTTAGCAGCGTTGTCTTCACGAGGAAAAAGCTTCCGAGTTTCACCAGGGCATTTATTTTCTCCGCACTCGAGTATTCTTCTTAGCGCCTACAGGCGCATTCGTGCCAAATTAGCGCGCGTTTACGAGGGCCCTCTATAATATCAGTTTCATCGCGAGGAAGAAAATTATAATTCGCTCATTACCCGTGAAATTATTACTAACCGATCGCCGGGGGAGGCGGGCGGAAATGCCGGCAATTAAAGTTTCGCCTCGCGAAGAGTAAATAAAGAGAGCGGCCATTTCACAGATCGCGGGCCACTTGTTGAGAACGAGGACTGTAATTAATGCAACCTTCGAATATAATGAGTCCTCGCGCTGGGTGCAGTGTTAGTTTCTCTGTTCGCCGCTCCATCCGCGTATGATTAACTAACTCGGTTGAATATAACTAATTGTGCGGAGCGCGAGATGGTGGGTCACGTCGTCAGTCATCAAAGATGGGTCACACCTGACGACCTCGCCGTTCTCTGGCTGTCGGCCTCGCTATTACTGTCAGTCTAGCTGATTACACTTCCGGCTGTTTAATAAAGCCACTAGGGGGCGAGATAACAATCGACCAACGAGGCGCGAGCCTTAAACAAAGGAACATCGTTAGCCTCGTTTCCCTCGTATAGTGCGGGGTGACGGACAACCGGGTTTCCTTTCCCGCTGACGTCCGGAATATTAATTAAGTCGCGCACTTGGCAAGAACGCTTCATCCGACTCATCGCAAGAGAACAGCGAACAACGACATCCCATCGGGGGGTGCTCGCAACAATACTTTATTTCCTTATTTACTCGACACAGAGATTCTCTTTCGTGTTTCTTATAACTGTATTAGCGGCAATTAATGACTTAAGACATAAACATGACGTTGCATTTAACTGAGAAGCAGTGGGAGTTTTCAGGGATTTCTTCGATGTCGTTGGGGATGACGAAATCGGTTCATCCGCCACACGTTCGTTTTTATGACGCCCAGCTGCCATTTCTCTTTCCCAATTGTCAAGCGTTTTAAATGTCGTAGAAAGGAAATCCAGTCGCAAATTCCGCTCCACTCTTAGCATTCGCCACCCTCTTCCCGGCCAATCGAAGAAATCTACGCTGAAAAATTACGCCGCTTGATTGCATTTAACAAAAATACTTTGAATCTCTTAGAAATCCGTCTCCATCTTTGTTTTCTGCTGCCAATCACATTCGGTTTCATTACTGCTCACAATTCATTTTCGCATTCTTCTCCCAGTATTTGAACAAAAACTCATCAATAAATATGGAAAAAAAAAAAAAAAAAAAAAAAAGGGTGCTGAAGTGTCACATTTAACGAATCTCTACTAGACTGCACGTTGTTGTCGTTTGATTTATTGGTGCAAAAGCAACTAAGGCTACAAAGCGCCAATTACGGTTGGTACAGGGTTGGTCTACGAAACACGTGGATTGAGGTTAGAGTTTTGTGAATATTAGGAAAACGAAACGCTGTCTCGTCAGTCTCCCACAATACGCTGAAATGATCCCTGGGGACATCCTCTTGAATGGTCCTTGAGAGAGAGACTGTTCTTTCGAGACAACCTGGATGAATCTATTTTGAAAACAGATTATGATAACTTGGAAAACTTGCTTAGAAACTTGGCTTTGGTAAGACAATTGAGAACGTTCTACCACCAGGGGGAATCGAAAGCGCCCTCGACCTCAATGAATATGGCCATTCGTATATAACACCGAAAACTGTTACAGGGTTAACTAAAGAGAACAAGGCGACCTCGCAGGATTTTACTTTTTTTAAAGCAAAATTGGGATGGGGACATTAAGTTCTGACCTTCAATTAAATCTCTTGTTCTGGTGCTTACAGTTTTTCAAATAGTTTGCCAAGATTCACCAAAAGAGAGATGGGTCCGTATGCTTTGGGACCACATTTAATTTTCTCAGGCTTGTGAATAATTTTGATCAGAGCCAACTTCCAGAGATTAGGAAAATCCCCACGATAAGACATTTGTTGTACATATTTAAAAATATTTTGGAAAGATTTCAGCAAATTTGAGAATTACAGCATTTTTAACAAGATCTAAACCTGGACATTTATAGATATTTATTTTGCTTAGTGCCAGCTTTAACTCAGGAAGAGTGAAGCGATCCGTTTCATATAAGGAGTTGTAGGCTGAGTTTCAATTCCTAATAGATAATTGCTTTGGAGTTTCTGTAGTGAGATCGTCTATGACAGGGGTGACCAAGGAGTCGATCGCGGATTTAATTTCGGTCGATCACGACGAATTTTAAATATACAGTCATCCCTCGATTTGTGCACCTGGTGCAGTGTAATTTTTGAGATGGTAGATCGCGGCACATTTTGAAGTTAAAAAGTAGATCACATCACAAATTAAGTAGGCCACTCTGGTCTAGGAGAAGCGGGCGATCCAGGCTGGAATTAAATGAATCATTCTAGTGAATTACTGGTTTCTGTGTCGTTGTTGACCATAGTGTTCTACAGTTCATGAGAGTGAAACTTATTTTTTGCTAATTTTATATAATGGACCCGAGGGATCAGAATTTCCACCAGATTGAACTAAATATTGCCGAAGGGACAAGTTTTGGTTTTGCAATTCTTTTTATGTATTCTTTACGTAGATGTTTATAGATTTTTTTTTAGTCTGGTGACATCTGGTTCAAGCCAGTACCTTCTCAGTTGAAAGTCTCTGCGTGCTTTGTGGACTTTTCTGCGCAAAGTGGAAAGTTCATCTGTCCACCACGGAACTATACACAGTGGACTGAAATCATGCGATACCTACCTGGTAACGGGTAGGCTCACCTTTCGCCCGGATTAGGTTGGTAAGACGGCGAGGCATTGAGTCCACTAGTTCACGAAAGCGTTCCACAGGTATTTCCATCCATGTTTGCTGAACCGCTGTCCATAATTCCATCGCATTCCTTGGTGGGAGATCCAAAGCTTCGAACGGACCTTTCCATTGCATCCCAAAGATGCTCCACAGGGTTCATGTCCAGTGAACGAGGAAGCCATTCCATTCCATTCCATGGTGGTAAACTCTTCAAACAATGTACTAGTCACCACAGCTCTGTGGGGAGGCGCATTGTCCTGCTGGAAGAGTCCGTTGCCCTATGAGTGCATGATGACCATGAGGGCATGCAAATAGTCTGTAAAAACGGACACGTATTATTTTGAAAGTCCCTCTTTCAAAGTCGGTTAACTCACAAAGTTTATCCATACAATTACCGTCCACGTGAATGTAGCACATCTAATTACTGTCTACGTGAATGCAGTGTACCTATATATTTGCCAAGGTGTGTTTGTCGCCTAGCGAGAGGGGTGAAAGCGTCGCGTTGCCCATGAACCAGGTATCACATGAATTCTGTCCTTTCAGTGTACTATGGGTGCAAGAATATTTGCTGATGCTATCGAGGCAGTGTTAGGTGGGTCGGAAAACTGCTAGCTTGGGGGGAGACAAAGACCAATAGATTGACAGTAGCCATTGGCAGAGGTGAAAGAAATTCTTGCACTGCTTCTATTAGAATGAGCAGAAGCCTGAAAAACAAGATGCATGGTATTTCAGAGACTGCTGGGAGCCATTGCGGCACAAGTAAACACATGGGTTGTGTTAGGGTAGCTAAGAATAGAAACAGGTGCAGGTATACTTGCGTGTACACCAATGCTAGGAGTTTAGTAAATAAATTTGATGAATTTGAGGTATTGCTCAAAACATCAAAGGCAGATATTGTTGGGATATCAGAGACGTGGTATCACACAGATATAAGGGATGCGGAACTGCAATTTGGGGAGTACAACGTCTACAGAAAGGATAGACAGGATAGGAAGGGGGGAGGTGTTATGCTATTAGTTAAGAAACACATAAAAACCAAGGAAGTGAAGCCAGTCGACATCGCTGGACAGTGCAGTGTGGAGTCAGTTTGGTGTGACATAAACATTGGGAGATCAAAATTGAGAGTAGGAGTGTGCTATAGGCCTAATGACTCTGATGAGTATAATAAGGAACTGTACAGGGAAATAGAGTGGGCCAGTAAATCAGAGTGTCTTATAATGGGAGATTTTAATTTCCCAGATATTGACTGGAATTTGGGGGCTGGTTACTCACACACTAGCAGGGCTTTTGTGGATTTATTGGATGATTGTTTTCTACATCAGCATGTTCGGGAGGCAACTAGAGGGAGTAATACTCTTGATTTGATTATCAGCAGTGATTCTTAATGCATTAAGAATCTGCAGATAAATGAACCACTAGGTGGCAGTGATCACAGTGTGCTGAAGTGGGATTTACTCAAAGAGGTAACTACCATTAGGGGTAAAGGGAAGGGTTATTGCTTCCGTAAAGGCGACTACGATGGACTGAGACAGTATTTAAATTCTATACAGTGGGACCAACTGATGATGTTACCAACAGCAAATTCAAAATGGGAAGCATTCAAAGAACTTATCTTGGAAGCTACTAGGCTTTACATACCAACTAAGAAATATTGTTCAAGGTTTAGGCCAAAATGGATGTCAGATGAACTAATGAGGCATATGGCAGAGAAGAAAAATGCATGGGATACATACAAATTAACACATGACACAGAAGCCTATGATAGATACAAGTTGATATGCAACCAAGTTACAAAGGAGGTTAGGCAGGCGAAGGCAGATTACGAGAAATCCTTGGCAAGGGATGCAAAGAAAAACAGCAAAGAGTTCTTTACTTATGTAAACTCTAGAAGGAAGGGGATGAATCAGATTGGTCCACTTGATATTGATGGGTCAAGTGTTGATGATCCTGCTCAGGTAGCTAACAAACTAAATGAATATTTTGCATCGACATTCACACATGAGGAGTTATTCAGCGAGGGGAATGCCAGAGGTGTGTTCAACTCTAGCAGTAAGCTACAGAATCTTGAAATAACTGGGAGTAAAGTGGAGGAGAAACTGTTGAAGATAAACACAAGAAAGGCACCCGGGGTGGATGGGATCTATCCAGTTATATTAAAGGAGGCAGCAAAGGAAGTAAGCAAACCCTTAGCCATAATTATGAGAGCTTCCTTGGACTCAGGGGAGGTACCCATAGACTGGAAATGTGCAAATGTGACCCCAATTCACAAAGGAGGATCAAAGGCTGACACAAGTAATTATAGACCTGTAAGCTTAACTTCTGTTCCAGGAAAATTAATGGAGGCACTGGTTAAAGAAGCACTGCAGGATCATTTAGACAAGACTTCAGTTATAGCTCAGACACAGCATGGTTTTGTTAAGGGGAAGTCTTGCCTGACCAACTTGATTGGATACTATGATGCAGTCACAAAAGAACTGGATGCAGGGAATAATTTTGATATTATATACTTGGATCTTAGAAAGGCTTTTGATACTGTTGCACATGGAAGACTGCTACACAAATTGGAGCAGTGTGACATTGGAGGCAAATTGCTGCTATGGATAAAGAGGTGGTTGAGGGGGAGAAGACAGAGAGTGGTAATCAATGGACACTGCTCATCGTGGACTGATGTTATTAGTGGAGTCCCTCAGGGCTCAGTGTTGGGTCCATTATTGTTTTCTGTATTTATAAATGATATTGATGATGGTATATCGGGCTTAATGTCCAAGTTTGCAGACGATACAAAGGTTGGCAGGGTTGTCAAGGACACTATTGACACTATGCTGCTGCAACAGGATCTGGAAAGGTTGAGCAGATGGGCTGAGAGGTGGCAAATGAAGTTTAACATTGACAAATGTAAAGTACTACACATGGGAAACAGCAACCCCAGAGCAACGTATCAACTCTGTGGTACAACACTGACAGTGGTAGAGAATGAAAGGGACTTGGGGGTGGTTGTGCAGGCAGATATGAAGTTCTCTGAGCAGTGCAGACGGGCTGCAAGAGTAGCTCATGGAGTATTGTCAATGATATACAGGAATTTTTCCAGCAGGGATAAGGAGGTGATTATTCCATTGTATAAGGCGATGGTCAGGCCACACCTAGAGTACTGTATACAGGTCTGGAGGCCTCATTTCAAGAAGGATGTAGAGCTGCTGGAACGAGTACAGAGAAGGGCAACAAGATTAGTGAATGGAACAAAGGGGTGCTCTTACGAAGAAAGGCTTAAGTTTTGCAAATTACAGTGTCTGGAGACTAGACACCAGCGAGGTGATCTGATAGAGGTGTATAAAGCCTTGAATGGTTTAAGCATGCTCAATGCTGATGGGATTCTTCCTCTAGCTCAGAAAAATCACCTGAGAGGGCATAAATTCAAATTGAGGAAAGACAGATGTAGGATAGACGTGCGGAAATTTGCCTTTAGCCAGCGGGTGGTTGGTTGGTGGAACAGACTTCCATCCCTTGTGGTGGAGGTTGATAGCCTAAATAAGTTTAAGGCTCAGCTGGACAGGTATTTTGAACGAACAGAGGGGTGAAGTGGAAGTGGTTTTTTTTTTTTTTTTTTTTTTGGCTGATGCTGCATAAGCTTGCTTTCTCGCATCAAATGCCTCTACTAATGCTAATGCTATGCTTGCTAATTTTCTTCTTAGCAGAGCGTTCTGTAGTACGAAGTAAGGCAGCCTGTACACAGAACGCATATTCTCAGGTATTGAATTAGTTCAAAGAGCAATGAATGTTAGCATTAAAATCCTGTTCAACTGAAGATATAAATAAAAGCCGGTTGATGGTTTTGATGGAAAATCTTCTAAGATCTTGTGGAAGAGAAGGAGACGGACCAGTAGTAGTTGAAAGGAGAGATACCTAAAAGGTGATTGCTTGGTGGTCACTGTTTGTGTAGTCAGTATGTATGGTCCAATCAGAAATCCAAGAGGAAATAGCCGGCGTTGAAATGGTTGAATCAATGTTTGATTCTCCAAGAACGTTTGAAAAGGTATACGGTCAGTTGGATAAGCTATGCAGATTTCGGTTATAAGTGAATAAAAATTCCTCGAAAATCCTACCTCCGTTGTTCAAGACATTGCTGAACCACGAGAAAGATTTTAAGTTATGGTCAGTTGTAATTAGTAAATTCGTGTGGTTTAAAGTTTCGAACGCCTGTTCTAGATATCCTTGTGATAAATTTAATATCTGCTGATATTAAATTTATTTAATGTCGCTGTATTGTGGACAATACAGCGACAGTAAATAAAACGAGAGAGAGAGTTGATAGAGAGACAAAATACAGGTAGAACTTTGATTACACAAGACTGAAATATCAGTCATATGCAGCTTGTTCTTGAATATATGACGATGGCAGAATTAGGACTAAATTTGCCATCTATTTCAGAAGAGTTAATGATTCTTGAGGTCATGGGATATTCCATAACTCTGGAAGACTGTCCATAAAAGTGCTTAGAGACAAGGTTCCTGAATACATATAATGTCAAATAGGTTTTCAGTTGCAATGAGCCTGATGTCATCCGCAACGCTTCTGGGGCATTGCGCGTTGATCTGCATGAGTGTAATGGATTGTAAGACAGAGATATTATTTGCATATTGGGAAAATAAGTTTGGTAGGTTTCAATTATCCATGGAGTGTCTTCGTACGAGTAATCTCAAAGGCCCGAAAATACTCTGGACAGTGAGAATTCGGACAGAGTGATTGTGATCCCTGTTTCGCCTCATGCAATTTATGCATTTTGGATCTTCATTTTTATATGGACAGTCCACATATAAGTGACCACCAAGAGCACAATGTCCACACGATACTGTTTTGTGTAGGCAGTGCTGACTAAAATATCCATAGCCTAGGCAACTGAAAGATTCGGTTACTACAGTATATTTTTTGCGAAATCTGTGTAAATTAAATGGCAAATAAATTCGATCAATTTTAAGAAAACATGACAAGATATGAAGGGAAAAACTAATGACACAGTTTGTGGTCCTGGCTTTAGATGGTGTACCAAAACGAAACGAAATTTCTTCTTCAATAGAATTCCATAGTCTCGTAGATTTTTGTAGAATATGTCTTGTGTGGTGTCTTTGGGAACGTCGTAGATTAAAAGAGTTGGATTTCAGAGTTTTGGTTTGTCTGGCGTTATTCCTACTCGTGAAAAGGTTTCAGAGGAAGCGATTCTCTCAAGATCTTCTTCCTTGGCTGTTTCAAGTATAATAATATTTTTTATTCTTGATCGTACGCATAGTTTTGACGTCTTTGTAATCGATTTTTAGGTATCGACGGCATAAAAGATAATTCTTTTATGCCGTCTAACTAACGTTGAGGTTACAATTTCCCTTAACTCTGAGTATTAACAAGTTTTGTCCTTCCTTGATACCGCTTGAAGTATTAACTTTCTCATCCTGTGACTTCGTAGTTTCGGGAACAGAATTCAAGTAAGAAGGAGTAGATTCTTTCATTAACACTTCAGCAAAGGCCGGATGTCTTTGTAGTTTTGTGGGATAGGTCATAATATTGTCGAAGTGAGTTGCCCTAATTTGAAATTCGTCCGATCTAACTGTTAGATGTTAATTTTATATTATTAACGCAGTGGTTATAGTCTCTAAGTCCATCCATTTTACCATTACGAAGTTGAATGCTGAATGCTGACTATGTAATCTTACTGGACTCATTCGTTAAGTATTTAACCACACCTTCCTTTAACTTAACAGAGGACACATCTTCACAGTTCATTTGCTCTACACCAGAAACAGATGATTTTGGAGCTCCTGTAGAGCGCGGAACATCCTGTAAAGCATCAACAATGTTTGGAGTTCCACCAGTACTGTAAGAGTAGCCGTAGGGACAGTAAAACTAGTGATGTATTTTTTACTTATTGAACCGACATAACCACTTTCTATTCCGGTGTCAGGAACAGGCAAAGGTGGAAAATCCCTAAGTATAGGAATAATATCAACATTATTCTGATCACCATCCATGGTAGGACAAGGTTTATATCATAAACGTATCAATGAAGAAAGAGCATAGGAAATAGTTCCCGAAAGATGCATAGCAAACAAGGCCGCTGCAATTGATAGAATTATCGAGGAACTGTTGAGTTCCCTTAACGCCTCAGACAGCAGTAAACCGAAGCACAAGACACGGACATTGTGGATAAGGACAGCAAAAGTATCAAAGCTTCATCCTTCCAAATACATGACTAAAGAAAAAATCCTGGCCTTGCACACAATCAGAGAGGAATCAAATATGAATCTCAGGGAACGTCAGCTCAAAACTAAGAGTCAATTTCGCATTCTTTCCACAATGAATGCCCTCGTAATAGTTGTGACGTGATAAGAAATCTTCAGTCCCGACCATATGGAACCATCATAATTCATTTCACAAATATACGTGGTCTCAATTCTAATCTCAACGATGTCCATTTCCACTTGCAGTCTGCCAAACCCCATGTACTTTTTCTGACAGAATCTCAGTTATCGGTTGATTCATCTACTACTCATCTCAGATGCCCAAATTATTCGCTGTATGATTCCTTTCGCCTCAAAGGTGGTACTTGTGCATATGTCCGTTCTGATATTCCCTGTCAGAGACTTGGCAATTTGGAATCTCCTCTCTTTGAACTTCTCTGGCTTAAAATCTCTCTACCACATTGTGTCAAATTCATCTGTTGTCTCTACTGTTCTCCCAACTCCACTAATCACTTGGAGCTCTTTGACTTCCTCTCTTTGCAACTTGACTTTCTCCAGTCCAACTTTCCTAACAGTGAAGTAATTTTCCTTGGTGATTTTAATGTTCACAACTCCAGCTGGCTTCCGTTTTCTAGTCACACCGACCCAGCAGGTCGAGATGCTGAGGCTTTTGCAATTACTAATGACCTTGCACAGGTTGTTCATTTACCTACAAGGATACCGGACAATCCTAATCATACAGCCAATACGCTTGATCTTTTTCTCACAAATAACCCTTCTAAGTACACGGTCGAAGTGAGCGGTCCTTTAGGCACTTCACATCACAACTTGGTGATTGTCTCTTCTCCAATGGAACCTTTATCTCATGGCTATTCCCAACCACGCGTTGTTTGGAAGAATGCAAGAATGCAAAATGAGATGACCTGCAAGACTTCTTTTCTTCTTTTCCTTGGTCGGATTACTGTGTCAAAACTTCTGATGTCAATGTTTGCTCAGATCGTGTCAGTGAAATTATTCTGGCAGGAATGGAATCCCTTATCCCACACTCCACTTTAAAATCTCGTCTTTATCTAAACCTTGGTTTTCCAATAAATGTGCTAAGGCTGTCCAAGAGAAGAATGTTGCATATCGTAATTGGCTTGTTTCTAATTCTTCAGTTTCATTTTCTGCCTACACCAAAGCTCGCAACAGTTGTAAAGCAGTTATTAATCAGTCCAAACTAGAGTTTGAACAGGCTAAGAGTAGAAAACTTGCTTCTTGCCCTAATGGTAGCCGAGCATTCTGGTCTCTTGCCAAAGCTATTGCCGCAACTTTTGCCCATCTCTGCTCCCACCTCTGTCCAAACCAGATGGTTCTGTTGCCACTTCAGCCAAGGATAAAGCTGACCTGCTAGCATCCCATTTTTCCTCCAGCTCATGTATTAATGATCTTGGTAAAACACCTCTCACCATTCCCAACACGCTCCATTCAATGCCTTCTGTGGTCTTCCGTCAAAAGGATATCAGAAGGATTTTGATGAATCTTGATGCTAAGAAAGCTCCAGGTCCTGATGGTATTTCTCCACTTGTTCTCAAAACCTGTGCTCCTGAACTTACTCCTATTCTTTGCCGCCTTTTTTCACTTTCTTATTCCAAAGGTGTTTTTCCATTCTGCTTGGAAATTTGCGCATATCCAGCCAGTTCCTAAAAAGGGTGACAATTCCCTCCCATCCAATTATCGTCCCATTGCAATTACTTCTACTCTTTCTAAAGTAATGGAGAAATCAATTAACCGCCCACTCTTAAAGTACCTAGAAACCTTCCGTCTGATCAACAATCGCCAGTATGGATTCTGTCAGTGTCGATCCACTGGTGATATTCTGGCTTATGTTACCCATTTATGGACTAATTCAATGGAAAGGTTCGGTGAAACACAAGTAGTTGCTCTTGACATCTCAAAGGCTTTTGGTAGTGTTTGGCATAAAGCTCTTCTAAACAAGCTTCCATCTTATAGTTTGCCAACTGTTTTTAGTAATTGGTTATCCAGTTTTCTCTCTGATCGCTCACTGAGGGTGATGGTAGATGGCTCTCTGCCTTCTAACTTCTCCACTAATGCCGATGTCCCCCAAGGTTCAGTTCTTTCCCCCACTATTTTCCTCTTGTATATCAATGACCTTCTTCCATTGACTGGAAATCCTATCCATAGTTTTGCCGATGATAGCACATTGCATTCAACTTTCCATTTTGAGAAATCTTGTCCTGCTCAATCAGCTCCAACTTCTCGAAAATCTGCTACCAATTCCTTAAATGCCGATCTTCAGGTAATTCTTCAGTGGGGCAAAGACAACTTAGTTGATTTCAACCCTTCTAAAACTCAGTCTTGTCTTATATCTCGCAAAAAAGGATTCTTCTGCAATTATGCTTATCTTTAGTGACACTCCGATTTCTAGGCAAAATGATATATCTATTTTGGGGATTACCGTGGCTTCTAATCTCTCTTGGTACAAGCACATTACAAATATTGCTTCCTCTGCATCTAAAAAACTTGGTTTTCTCTTTCGCTCTCAGCGTTACTTTTCTTCCAAACAGCTGCTCACTCTGTATAAATCGCAAATCCGCCCTGCCATGGAATATTGTTCCCACATCTGGGGTGTGCCCCCAAAACCTCTCTCAGGCTTCTTGATTCCATTCAGAAGAGGGCAGTTAGGTTAATTAATGATTCATCTCTAACAGAGTCTCTCCACTCGCTTTCTCATAGACGCACTGTTTCTGCTGCATGCCTCTTCTACAGATACTTCCATGGACACTGTTCTTCTGAATTGGCTTCTATAATTCCCGCTCTCTCTTTCAAAACAGTCCGAACACGTGCCGCCACCAGCCAGCATCCATTTACTGTCCAACGTCAAACCCACAGAACCAACTTTTCATATTCCTCATTTATTCATTCAATTGCCGTTTTCTGGAACAACCTTCCTTCATACGTATTTCCTGAAAATTACAATCTACAGAAGTTCAAGTCCAATGTCAACAAATATCTTCTTTCGTCTTCTTAACCTCAAACCCAAGCACGGTACTAAGTACTATAGGTTCTAATACCTCTCGTGTTTGGGGTTCACATAAAAAAAAAAAAAAAATTCCTCTAAAAACAAGAAGCCACCCTTTACTAACAAACGTTCAACACGTCCTACTCCACCCTTTTCCACCGTATAAGCCGCCTGCCGCAAACCACTGACACCCTGCGGGAGTGGATGGTAGGTTCCAATGCAACCAGAGTTTCTCTACCACATAGACAGCCCGAATGTTTTATTTGTTTGTTGTATCATTTTAGGCGCATCAGCAAATTAAGCCATAATGTGTAAATTGCGCGTGTTCTGCGTCGATTTGTTGTTTGCTGCACGAAAAACGAGTTTTTGGAAAACAAAAACAACGCTACTCTAATTCACCCGCATTGTGATAAAGGCCCGTAAAAATTCCTCGCGTTATTGACGGGATTCGAATTCAGGTCTTTTCCAACCGCTGTGGGGACGATGGTAATTATAACCGTCTGTGCTACGCAACAGGGCTCGACTTGAATACAGTCAATTTCCCTACGTGCAATCAGAAGTAGTTAGCTCTTCCAATATGATAACAGTGCATCATAATAACCGACTGTCAGAACGGCAACTATCACGAGGACTAAGCACCAGACAGAAAAGCTATACCGAAAAATGAAACCCGTTGTAGTTGCATTCCAGAACGAATATTAAGTTAGTTTCGCTTGAAATACGTTTTCTCTCATTCTATTGATATCCTTTGCCGAGATGAGAAGTGGCTGAAACTTAACTAGCAGTCTCTCTCTCTCTCTCTCTCTCTCTCTCTCTCTCTCTCTCTCTCTCTCTCTCTCTCTCACAATCTTTGCGAACTTCCAAGTTGACTACACCTCTAGCGAGGACCGAAGAAGTGGAAAAGACAGAAGAAGAAAGCTGTTCCATCGCAATACACGCATTGTCAGATAGGAGCTTCTGAGTTCCTGTTAAGCAAGGAGGCTTCATCCTCAGATGAAGTTGTAGAGAGCACTTTCTCCTTGGTTCCATTATTATTCTTTCTTACTTTTGCAACCTTGCTATCCTTTCGTGTTTAATTCTTGTCTGTTTATGCATCTTAATAATTATGCGTACGTTAAACCCTAGCGTCTCGCTGTGAAGGGTTGCTGCATTTATCCTTTTGTACAATAAAGATTTTATTTATAAAGGCGTCGCATTCTTATTTTTAAATAATTGCTCGTTTTCTTCTGTCCATTATTAACAGCTGCGCGCATTTAATTTGGCGATAAAATATTTTTTGGAAATCTGCCCTCATTGGAAGATTTTTGAGAAAGTGCGCCTCTAAAAGTTAGGGGTTAGTATTATATTTAAAATATAATATAATTTTCTGTTTATACTCCGGCACGACAACCACGTCAGTATAGTTTACAATAAATCGTCAATACAAATATTTATCGTATTTAGTAGTCACGGGCTTGAAGCCCGGTGCACTCAAGGAACGCGTGCTATGCACTCTCGCTCCTGACCACTGGGCTACGTACGCTTACTATTAATATCTTAGTACCATATTATACCTATACGTCTATTATTCTTTTCAAACAAATCGATGTGCCCATAAATCTCAAGAGACACGAATCGTATGTCATGTAGAGCGGCACCTGAACGCCACGGTAGTACATCGGGGTTGAGCGAACTTGTTTGACTCATTTTATTCATTTTAACGAAGAAGTTTGTTATTTAACATTCGTGCGACCTTCGCTCTTTCGCCGAAAGGCAGCTTACCTTACGTTGTGTATGGGAGCTAAACACCAAAGAAGTAAGGCCATGAGGAGTCGACATAGTGCGGTCCATTTTCTTGACGATAAACACGAGTTTCTGGAAAGGAGAACCACTCAACCATCGCGTGAGACGGACTAACTCAGCCCAGGTGGACCCTGCTCCTCTACTATAAAGTGATATTTCTTTCCATAGTCTCATTCGCGGCCGGAGCTTGATTCCATAGAGTGGTAACCGTCAAAATGAAGCAAAAACTGAACTCAGTCCAGACGGCAATACTACTAGCAACACATCACATCTGCCGAACGGACTCTGCCATTAGACCTTTATGTAATATTTAGAGGATTATGCTTCAGGCTCAAAAAAGGAATATCTACCTCCATCATGGATAGAGACTTATCGCTGAATGATGATAATAAAAGGGAAAAAGCTCGATGCTTTAACGAGCTGATAAATGTCAGGCAAACAAGATGTCGAAGAAGGTTAGCTCATGGTTTACGATTAGTCTGGAAACATAACTTGTTACTGGGCATGGGTCCCTTTACGAAAAACTCCACCAGGCGGTACTGATAAATACTGACCTTTGTTTCGGTGGAGCAAAAGAAAACTGGCAACATCTCCACGAACTAAGAAGACATTAGGAAGGTGTACGAAATGAAGTCCCATCCTTCAGCATAAATCGAGTTGACCAACTTGTTCTCACCCCACATCACTTGTCTGCTCTCCAGGCTTTTGCAGTGCTGCCTTTGCCAGAAGGAAAGATTAGTTGTAAGCATTACAACTAATGCGGTATAGCAACATAACCTCAAGCAGCATTCAAAGATCAACCTATTGACCTTTTCAGGCATATTATTATTTTTTTCCCTTTCCTCGTCTCTCTTTCTCTTTTATTATTTTTTTTCTTTTCCTTCTTTTTCCCCGTTTTTTTCCTTTTATTTTTTCTTCTCTCAAAACCTGCACCATAGGAGGGTTTTTTGTTGTTGTTGCCCCTCTTAAATGGGGCCCCCAGTGTATCCTGGCCCACCTTCCCGTGGTGTGGACGAGTACTGAGAATCAACTGTCCAGGTGACTGATGCTTGCCAGGTAGCCAAGAGGCCAGAACAGAACACACACAAACCAAAACAGAGTTGATTCTGTTCTTCACAGAGGCGGAGTTGAAACACGTTCCAGGTGTCGCCCTTTACACGTCCACATGTCAGCAACGTTGCGAAAGAAATGCGTAAAAAATTCTAGCGGCCACACTCTAGTTCGAATCCCGTGGGTTCGGGATTCGAACCCACGCTTTCGTTAAGAATTTCTAAGTTCTCCGACAAGACTGGAAATTAAACTTCCGAAACACGACCGACAAGTGGCAAAACCGCTGTTCGCCACGGAGGACGTGATGAAAGTGAAAATGAGACTTTCGCACAAGACAGCCCACAAAACTGTGTGTGTGTGTGCGCGCGCGTGTGAACGCCTGCGAAAGATTAATGGACAAGACTCGTGGATCATTAATTACTTTAGTAAATCCTCCGGAGGGGATCTGTAGGACTTACAAGTTTAGACGAACAGCGACGGTGCACTTAATGTTTCGGATTGCCGGCAGTGAAATGTCACCCCTCCCTCTCGCGTGTCCCTCTCCGTTTATCAAACCTCCAACGTCGTGGGAATTCCTCGCGCCCACATTCCTAGCGGAGAAGGCATCGTCGTTTCCGTGTTTCGACAGGGGCAGCGGCCAACTGTTAATTATATTTCCGATTAAAGTAATTTCGTCGGTAATTCGTGTATTGGTTGTTCACGTGCACGTAAACCAATAAACGATCGCAGTATCTACCCAGAAACGTCCACTCGTCGTGTTCATCTTTTAGCAGTGCGAAAGAAAAAAAAAACAAAAAAAAAACCGCACGCTTTTTCCAGAGGTCAGCCAATTTCGTGTCCCCGCGCCTCAGAAGGGCGACAATAATACCAATGATAACCATTTTGTACTATTTTCCATATCTGCACGACTGTAAGCAGTTCGTTTGTTTCATTTACTTTTGGAATGCGTGTTTGACAGTCCGTTGTTACTAGAACGAGTTATCGTAACTCGGTTACGTCGGGCCGGTGCCACAAAAGGGCTGGTGACATCGTGGAACATCTGACAAGAGTTTGCGGATGTAAACAAACACAAAGCTGTTGGCACACTCATGTACAAAGATGCCTTACCCAATGTGTCTATCACAGGATCATTTGTATCGGGTCCTCAGATGGACTAATAGAGATACCACGAATCCTTTACCAAATCAGCCCTCTTTGCACAGTACGCCGTTACTCATGGAGACGATTCTAACAGAAAGAATACTTTGCACCCTCGCTTAAGGCCTTTCCCATCGAATGGATGCACGTGTGTACACTATTTGCAAATCAAGCTCAACCCAGAAGAGCTGTCCCGGTTCTCTGGTCTGAACACGCTCAATCGAGTTTTCCACGCGGTTTGCCCGCAACTTGCAATTATGGAATACACTTAACCTGAACTTGAAAGTAATAATGAAAGATAGAAAAATAGAAACATTGCAATGACAGAAAGCTATAAGAAGATGTATTTCAGCCCACGTCCAATTCTTATGTAGACTCTCTACAAGCCTCTCCAGAAGACAATAAAATTTCTGTTCCCAACTGTACAAAATTGTAAATTAAACTTACGTAGAAGTTTAACAGTTAAAGTAACGATATTTATGAAAACTAATTTTGCTTTCTTCAACGTACAATGGGTGGCCACTTTATTAGGTACACCTGCTCACCTTCAGTAAGAGCATCACGTGCTTGTACAACGCATTATAAAAAGTTTGTTTGGTAAAAGCTGCTTTGGCTGTAATGCACCTGTTACTTTGCTCTCAGCACGTCGAACGCGATTCGCGAGCTTCCCTAGTTTAAGGAAAGTAAAATTTCATTTATGTTTGAATTACGTCATAAAACTGTCTGCCGCTTTAGACAGTCTTGCGACGGTTCATGTGATTGAAAAACTGTTTGTCCAGCATTAGGACCACGCGGAGATTCTTTGAGAAAATACCTTACTGTCAGCTGAGAACAGCATCCGTGACATTGGGGAGAATCATTTTTTAACCAGGAGAAAAGTGCGTATCCTGGCAAGGATGACTTCTTCATGTCTGTTTTTTGATCGAAGGCTTCACTGTTTCGGTTTCATTTGATGTTATTTGTTTTGGTTTCCCAGATTTTAATCCATTCAGTTTCGCTGGCTTGTCTAATTACGCCGAGGTAGTCATTATATGGTACTTGCTGGTTTATTAGAAAGGCATTTCATAGTTAACTTGAATAATGCAGGTATTGCCGTGCTGGATGATCAAGTGGGCATTCAATATTTGCGGCGTAATTCAACAGACCTTGTCTGCGAAGGGTAAGAAAGAGGTTCATGGGCTTCAGTGCATAAACTGGTGACGTTCCAAAGGCTCCTGAGGCAATGAGTTATGACAGATAGGATCTAACCATTTTAACGCACTTGTTGCTGGCAGGGTTATATATGGCACTGCCATAGTGTAATTTACATCTTATCATGGTCGGGTATAGGTGCAGCAGTGAAAAGTGGTCTGGGTCCCGTTTCACAGAAGATCAGAACATTTAATTTCTTTAAACTAACATTACGCAGATATTTTTATGTACTCGCGGAAATTTATTAATCATCAATGATTAGTTTTTTTTTTTTTTTTTTTTGTTAGTTGGCGCATCGACTTCTGTGGCCATAATGCACCTCCCAAAGTTTATGCATTTTATTCTGATCCAAGCCCGAGGCGGGCTTCGAACCCGCGAACTTTGAGTTGCCAGGCAGGCACTTTACCTACCTGTACAGCCCGGTTGGCATCAATGATTAGTCGGAAAAGTCGAGTGGTCAGACGAGAGGGTGTACAAGCACTTTGAGTGACCGAGGATTCAAGCTCGTGACTGCCTAAATACGGTTCTGTTTCTGGTATTCGCTCTATCTCGTGAATTCCTCTGACCGTGTGGTCGTTCCGGAGTATAAATAGAAATTTATTTCTTTTTAATTAAGTCAAAACTATGTTTATTTGGGATTGCTTGGTTACCAATTCTTAATTCAGGATTGAGGTGCATCCTGGGTTTTCTACAGAAGTGCATTGTTACTGCACAAGAGATCCTATATCCATTAAAGGGTTCCATCTCTTTATTTTATTTATAACACCTGGCAGTTGTCTGTCAATGGTGCGCATACTGTGTGAGTGGCATAGAACAGTGAGGTCATCTGAGCATAAATGTTTCACAAATGTTTTTGAGGTCATCTAAGCATAAATGTTTCAGGAATGTCTTGTGCGATGAGGTTAATTTTGATTGCAAATAGAGTCTTTGGGAACTCCATGACTCTCTGGCCGCCTGTCTACACTGCTCGGAAAACTTCATAACTGATTGCACAATTACTCCTAGGTCTTTTACATTTTCATTATCTACCACACTATGTGTAGTAAATTTCACTGGAATTACTTCTACCCATATGCAGTTCTTTGCATTTGTCAATGTTAAACTTCAGTGGTCACTTCTCAGCCCATCTGCCCAACTTTTCTAGATTCTGTTCTAGTAGCACGCTATCATTAACAACCCTGTTAACCTTTGTATCATCTGCATACTTGGACATTAAGCATAATAATATACCTTCATCAATATCATTGAAAAATATATACAACAGTGGGCCCAACACTGAACCCTGGGGGACTCCACTTACAACATTAGTCCACGAAGTGCAGCGTCCATTGATTAACACTTTCTGTCGTCTCCCACTCAACCAGCCTTTTATCCATTGTAGCAACTTACCCTTAATGCCATACCTCTTCAATTGGTACAGCAGTCTTCCATGTGCAACAGTATCAAAAGCTTTCCTGAAATCAAAGTATATGATATCAAAATTATTTTTTGCATTCAGTTCCTTTGTGACCACATCATAGTATCCAATCAAATTTGTCAGACAAAACCATGCTCTGTCTGAGTTATTGCTGCAGTCTTGTCTAGATGATCCTGCAATGTTTATTTAACCGCTGACTCCATTATTTTCCCTGGAACAGGAGTTAAACTAACTGGTCTGTAATTACTCGTGTCACCTTGTGATCCTCCTTTGTGAATTGGGGATACATTTGCACATCTGCAGTCAGTGAGTGGTTTTGTCGCATTATAGTTGCTAATGCGCAAATAAAATCCAACCAACAAGTCGGTGGGGACTTCTCCTGGTTCCAAGGATGCTCTCGTAATTATGGCTAAGGGTTTGCTTACTTCCTTTGCCGCTTCCTTAATATAACTTGATAGATCCCATTCAACCCCAGGTGCCTTTATGTTTAATTTCAACAATTTTTCCCTCCAATTTGCTATCAGTTATTACAAAACCACTAAACTCCATAATATAGTTTGAGAAGCTTCTGTCCTACAGGCGGCTAAAGAATTCCTCATGTGTGAGTGTAGATGCAAAAATGCTCATTTAGTTCGGCAGCTATCTGAGAATGATCGTCTACAACCAAACCATTGATATCAAGTGGACCAATCTGATTCATCCCCTTCTTTTTAGAGTTTATATAAGTAAAGAAGTTTTTGCTGTTTTTCTTTGCATACTTTGCCAAAGATTTCTCGCTCGTAATCTGCCTTCGCCTGCCTAACCTCCTTTGTGACTTGATTACAGATAAGCTTATATCTGCCATAGACTTCTGTGTCGCCTGATAATTTATATGCATCCCATGCATTTTTCTTCTGTGCGACGAGTTTTATTAGTTCATTTGACATCCATTTAGGCCTAAACCTTAAACAGTATTTCTTAATCGGAATGAGAAGCCTACTAGTTTCCACGATTAATTCCTTGAATGTTTCCCATTTAGAATTTGCTGTTGGTAACATCATCAGTTGGTCCCACTATACAGAATTTAAAAACTGTCTGAGGCCACTGTAGTTACCTTTCCGAAAGCAATATCTCTTCCCTTTACCTCCCAGTGGTAGTTTAAGTCTAAATAAATCCCACATCAGTACACTGTGATCACTGCCACCTAGTGGTTCCTTTATCAGCAAATTCTTAATCCACGAATGATCACTGCCGATAACCAGATCAAGAGTATTACCCTCTCTGGTTGTCTCTAGAACATGCTGCTGCAGAAAACAGTCATCATATAAATCAACAAAGTTCTTGCTAGAGTGCGAGTGACTAATCCACAAGTTCCAGTCAATATCTGGGAAGTTAAAATCCCCCATTATAGGACATTCTCACTTACTGGCCCCATCTATTTCTCTGTACAATTTTTCATTGTACTCATCAGAGTCATTAAGCCTATAACATACTCCTACTCTCATTTTCCCTGTACCAGTGTTTATGTCACACCAAACTGACTCAAAATTGCACTGCCAATCTATATCAATAAATATTCACAATAAATTGATTACTACGGGAAGGAGGGATGGAGTGAAGGATCTTGCGGGCGAGTGGAATTATAGTCTAATAAGGAATAAGTATGGATGTGTCGAAGAGCTTGACACTGTCAACAATGAACACCAGGAGAGAAAATAAGTTTACTCTCTTCAAATGCAAGTTAATCTGCTTCTCTTTGTTCAGGGCATGCTCTAAGTTTAAATGAAACAGATCTTCGGAGATCATCTCTGAAGATCTGAAGTAGTCAGCCATGAAGCAAGCAACGGAATCGAATCTCTTACTGGTTGAAATTATTTTCCTTTTTGGCGAAACCCGTGAGCAATAATAGTTTAGCATTAGCATTAGTAGAGGCATTTGATGAAAGAAAGCAAGCATATGCAGTATCAGCCAAAAAAAAAAAAAAAAAAAAATTTCCACTTCACCCCTCCGTTCGTTCGAAATACCTGTCCACCTGAGCCTTAAATTCATTTATGCTATCAATGTCCACAACAAGGGATGGAAGTCTGTTCCACCAACCAACTACCCGCTGGCTAAAGGCAAATTTCCACACATCTATTCTACATCTGTCTATCCTCAATTTGAATTTATGCCCTCTCAGGAGATTATTCTGAGCAAGAGGAAGAATCCCATCAGCATTGAGCATGCTCAAGCCATTCAAGGCTATATACACCTCTCTCAGATCAGCTGGCCGGTGCCTAGTCTCCAGACACTGTAATTTTCAATACTTAAGCTTTTCTTCGTAAGAGCAACCCTTTGTTCCATTGACTAATCTTGATGCCCTTCTCTGTACTCGTTTCAGCAGCTCTACATCATTCTTAAAATGAGACCTCCAGACCTGTATACAGTACTCAAGGTGTGGCCTCACCATTGCTTTACACAAGGGAATAATCACCTCCTTATCCCTGCTAGAAAAATTCCTGTATATCATTGACAAGACACCATGAGCTACACTTGCAGCCTGTCTGCACTGTCAGAGAACTTCATATCTACATGCTGACAGTGGTAGAGAATTAACAACAAAAACTTCTGTTAACAGAAGTTTTTGTTGTTAATTCTCTACCACTGTCAGTGTAGTACCACAGAGTTGATACGTTGCTGTTTCCCATATGTAGTACTTTACATTTGTCAATGTTAAACTTCATTTGCCACCTCTCAGCTCATCTGCTCAACCTTTCCAGATCATTTTGCAGCAGCATAGCGTCAGTAGTGTCCTTAGCAACCCTGCCAACCTTTGAATCGTCTGCAAACTTGGACATTAAGCTTGATATACCATCATCAATATTATTTATAAATACAGAAAACAATAATGGACCCAACACTGAACCCTGAGGGACTTCACTAATAACATTAGTCCACGATGAGCAGTGTCCATTGATTACCACTCTCTGTCTTCTCCCCCTCAACCACCCCTTTATCCATAGCAGCAATTTGCCTCCAGTGCCACACTGCTCCAATTTGTGTAGCAGTCTTCCATGTGCAACAGTATCAAAATCCTTTCTAAGATCCAAATATATAATATAAAAGTTATTCCCTGCATCCATTTCTTTTGTGACTGCATCATAGTATCCAATCAAATTGGTCAGGCGAGAATTTCCCTCAACAAAACCATGCTGTGTCCGCCCGAGTTTTAACTGACGTCTTGACTAGATGATCCTGCAGTCTTCTTTAACTAGTGCCTCCATTAATTTTCCTGGAACAGAAGTTAAACTTACAGGTCTATAATTACTTGTGTCAGCCTTTGATCCTCCTTTGTGAATTGGTGTCACAATTTCACATCTCCAGTCTATGGGTGCCTTCCCTGAGTCCAAGGAAGCTCTCATAATTATGGATAAGGGTTTGCTTACTTCCTTTGCTGCCTCCTTTAATATAACTGGATAGATCCCATCCACCCCAGGTGCCTTTCTTGTGTTTATCTTCAACAATTTCTCCTCCACTTTACTCTCAGTTATTACAAGATTATCTAGCATACTGCCTGGTAGCACATGCTTCTTGATCAGACCGCGGTTCGAGCCCGTCACCACCAAATACGGAGGATGTGGATAGGTCAGGGAATGATCACCGCATATCCCGGAGCAATATGGCCTTAGTTGCTAATGCTAAAAAAAAAAAAAAAAAACCCAAAACCAAACTGCCAGATTTGAATACACCTCTGGCATTACCCTCGCTGAATAATTCATCATGTGTGAACGTTGATGCAAGATGTTCATTTACTTTGTTAGCTAAGCTACCTGAGCAGGATCGTCAACAGTTGACCCATCGATATCAAGTGGACCAATCTGATTCATCTACTTCCTTCTAAAGTTTACGTAAGTAAAGAACTCTTTGTTGTTTTTCTTCGCATCCTTTGCCAAAGATTTCTCATAATCTGCCTTTGCCTGCCTAACCTTTGTGACTTGGTTACAGACCAGCTTATGTCGATCATAGGCTTCTGTGTCACGTGTTAATTTATATGTATCCCATGCATTTTTCTTCCCTGCCACGTGTCTCATTAGTTCATCTGACATCCATTTAGGGCTAAACCTTGAACAATATTTCTTTGTTAGTATGAAAAGCCTAGTAGCTTCCAAGATAAGTTATTTGAATGCTTCCCATTTTGAGTTTGCTGTCGGTAACATCATCAGTTGGTTCCACTGTATAGAATTTAAATACTGTCTCAGACCATCGTAGTCTCCTTTACAAATGCAATAACCCTTCCCTTTACCCCTGATGGTAGTAACCTCTTTGAGTAAATCCCACTTCATCACACTGTGATCACTGCCACCTAGTGGTTCCTTTATCGGCAGATTCTTAATGCATGAAGAATCACTACTGATAATCAAATCAAGAGTATTAATCCCTCTAGTTGTCTCTCGAACATGCTGATGTAGAAAACAATCATCCAATAAATCCACAAAAGCCTTGCTAGTGTGTGAGTAACCAGCCCCCAAATTCCAGTCAATATCTGGGAAATTAAAATCCCCCATTAATAGACTCTCTGATTTACTGGCCCACTTTATTTCCTTGTACAGTTCCAGATTATACTCATTAGTTCATTAGGCCTGTAGCACACTCCTACTCTCGATTTTGATCTCCCAATGCTTATGTCACTCCAAACTGACTCGACACTGCACTGTCCAGCGATGTCGACTGGCTTGACTTCCTTGGATTTTATGTGTATCTTAACTAATAGCATAACCCCTCCTCTCTTCCTATTCTGTCTATCCTTCCTGTACACATTGTTCTCCCCAAATTCCAGTTCTGCATTCCTTATATCTGTGTGACACCACGTCTCTGATATCCCCACAATATCCGCCTTTGATGCTTTGAGCAATACCTCAAATTCTTCAAATTTATTTACTAAACTCCTAGCATTGGTGTACACGCAAGTATACATGCACCTGTTTCTATTCTTAGCTACCCTAACACAACCCATGCGTTTACTTGTACCGCAATGACTCCCAGCAGTCTCTGAAATACCATGCATCTTGTTTTTCAGGCTTTTGTTCATTCCAATAGAAGCAGTGCAAGAATCTCTTTCACCTCTGCCAGTGGCTACTGTTAATCTAGTAGTCTATCCCCCCCTCAAGCTAATAGTTTTCGGACCCATCTAACACTGCATCAATAGCCTCAGTAAATATTCTTGCTTGTTTGTTTGTTATTTGGTTTTTAGGAGCATTAGCAACTAAGGCCATATTGCTCCGGGAATATGCGGTGGTCATTACTTAGACCTTTCCGCATCCTCCGTATTTGGTGGTGACGGGCTCGATCCCTGGTCTAATCAAGAAGCGTGTGCTACGCACTGCTGCTCCTTCCCACCAGGCTACGAAGGCGCCTCAATATTCTTGCACTCTTTCTATTTAAGTGTATCCCATCCCTGTAGAAGCAGTCTCTTCTGTTAACAGAAATTTTTGTTGTTATTATTGGTCTTACTTAGACCAGGCATTAATTACGTAGACCATACTATCCGCTTTTTTGTGTTACACACCTGTAGAGGGTGATGTTTGGCTCACCCTGTTGCCATTTTATTTATCCGAAGAATGTAAAATGTTTAAACGCAGAAAGTAACATCTGAACTATATTTAGTAGTCCTGAGGAATTCATTCCACAACATATTCGATGTTTCGGAGCTCAGTGGAAAGTTACGAAGAATGTTTCCTCTGACATTGAAAAAATTACTGCAATAATTAAAGACATACACCAGCCAAGGGATTAGAAATTTTTACTATAAAAATAAAATATAATGAAATACTGTGATAAACTATCGGAAGACTAAAATAAAATAAATTACGATAAAATAAACTACGATAAAACGTTAAAAATGTAGTTAAAAATACCGAAGCAATAAAATTATCTAAAATAAACTGGATTAAAAGCGATAAAACCTGAAGCTTTCGGAGACTGCTTTCTCCTTCTTCAACAGTATTTTCGGAGACTGCTGTCTCCGAAAGCTTCAGGTTTTATCGCTTTTAATCCAGTTTATTTTAGATAATTTTATTGCTTCGGTATTTTTAACTACATTTTCAACGTTTTATCGTAGTTTATTTTATCGTAATTTATTTTATTTTAGTCTTCCGATAGTTTATCACAGTATTTCATTATATTTTATTTTTATAGTAAAAATTTCTAATTCCTTGGCTGGTGTTTGTCTTTAATTATTGCAGTATGGAATTTCCCAACCCCATAGGCCTGTTTGAAGATATAGAAAAAAAATATCTTCAATCGCTTTCTTTAGCGCAGGAATGATCCGTGGATTCTTCTGAAACACCGTCTTTCAGATAACTGCAGAGATAAAAATCACGTGGGTTTAAATCAGGTGACAGGGGACCCGTCATTCACCACAGAGAAGAGGTTAGAAGTCACCCAGTTGACAAAATTTCATCCAGCAATCCCGGAAAATTCCTGCTGGATTCAATGTTGCCAACCCAATCTCCAAACTGCCTTCGTCTACAAAGTAATGATGCTGAATCGTCCTACGTCAACATACTTACCGCAGACGTCAGTGGTAGGAAAATTTTAAAGCTTGTGAAACTGCAAAGAAATGAATCGGTGCGTTGAAAAATCGTTGTGTTCGAGTGTGGGTTCACAGTTTGATCTGCACGTTATGCGAGCTGGCAATCACGAATAAGTCACGGAGAAAATATTGCTCCTTCCTCATGATATTGTCTGACTACTGCGCCCGATTGAAAAAAGGTTTCAGCAATTGCTGGAGACTAAGACGGGACTTGAACCCAAACCTAGAAACCTACACGAAACCATGTTGATGGCTGCGTGCAGGTTTCTACATTGACCTTCTTTATTTAGCATATTGACTTTGCTGTCTCTAAACAAAACCATTTCTGCTCGTTTGTGCAACCACAAAGAATGGTCTGCGCTAGTCTGGCTTATTGCAGTCTGTTCCAATTGAGGATGTGATTTTCGTAACTACGAAAAAGACGAGCGAGAAACGTCATTTGACAGGCAACCCTGACTGGGCGCTCAATAGGATGCTTAATCCTCGTAGATAACAGTAAAAGTCATCCTTAACCTCGCACTTGCTGAAAGCACAGATGCCAGGAGTGTTTGCGGCGTTGTGCTGGCTTCGAACAGAACTTCGCAGAAGTATTTCTCCAGGAAGAAGCCACGCGTAGTTCGTTTAAAAAAGAATTCTTTCAGTTCACTGAATCGAATAATTTGAATTAGCTTAATTACCAGCCTTTATAATAGAGTTTAAGATGAAGTAACAAAATTTCTTTATTGCCCTATTAAAGATCGTAAAACGAAAGCCATCAGCCAGAAAGGTATCAACACAGAGATATGCATCTGGAACAACACAAGTGAGGTTGCATCACACTAGACCAGCATGCTACAGGATAGCTCGCTCGCTCCTTTATTATTATTATTAAATCCGTTTATTATTTTATCGCAAGTGATTGTTTCCACCCTTTTACACAGCCGACCAGCTAGAACGGTGTACAAAAATGCAGGAACAGCAATTTTTACAATACAGTATTTACAGTATTTACAAAAGTGCAAACCATTTACAGTATTATTTAAATAATATAATTATCGACAAAATTAAAAGAGGAAATTATTCGCAGTATCATATAAAAGTAGATGTCCAACAGTTATTTTATATGTTGGTCATTCCATCTTCTTTATAAAGTTCAAGTTCCTAGCTTCTTTCTAGTTCAAGCTTCTTCTTCATACTGCTACAGTTCAAGCAAGCTGTGCGCTTCTGAGAGGCTTTTCACTCAATATTGCTTGCCTTCACAGTATTTCGCAGGGTGGTCACAGGCCAATGAATTGAAAAGGTTTTTGCTACCAACTATGTGCAAGGGCGTCTGCCAAACAGCTCCTTACTAACGCAAACAGAATGCGTGTTTCGTTTTCATCACTGGCTCTCCATTAAACGCACTCGCACTTCTGTTGGCACTACTTGTACATCTGCACTATCTCGACCACAGTAACTTATAAAGTTATAGGCATCGCTAGAGTGGGGTCCAAGAGGTAGAAACAGCAGTTTCGGGCCACGATGTCATGACAGTTGCAACAACATCGCCAGGTCGTGTTTTATCAGAGATACGTATCACCACAGTGGGCTTAGAAATTATCTAGTTTCGGGTGGAGGTAGGGGGTCTTCTGCGGAGGCGTAGAACAATTTAATGGCGCAAATAGATATTGACCTTAGGAGCACGTGCAGCCGTGGAGCGAACCCAATCACCTTAACCGATCGAAATTCGCATTCCGACCCGAAGAACAATTTCGAAAGAAGAATTAAAGCCTTCCTCATTCGCAAGATACGTCACCGTTTGCCACTCTTTTGGAGATTCGATTTGTTTATTTAATTATTTACTCAAATAGCACGTTACAGGCGATCGCCCAATTACAACGTGTTACATCGTCCGACATCTCTCTTACGCAGAGAATTTTTAATGACCCATTTTAGAAACCAAACAGAAAAGTTTTCTAGGTAGAACTGAGAACTTTAACTTAAAATACAATCAACAATTTACGAGTCCAACGTTACTAAAGTAAAGATCGAAAATAAACTGACCTTGATCGATTAAAAAAAAAAAAAAAACTCTGATGCAGTTAAAAAATTATACGTTCATTAACAGTCGTATATATTTATGATAATCGTATATTTCTATTTCCAGCGAAAAACACACGGTGGGCGCCATCACGAAACAAATAAATACGTGGGCTGTGTTAGGGTAACTAAGAATAAGAACAGGTGCATGTACACCAATGCTAGGAGTGTAGTTAATAAATTTGATGAGCTTGAAGTGCTACTCAAGACATCAATGGCAGATATTGTTGGAATATCAGAGACGTGGTGCCACTCAGATATAATTGGAATTTGTGGAGTACAATGTGTACAGAAAGGATAAACAGGGTTATACTGTTAATTAAAAAAAAATAAAAAATAAATAAGGAACTGCATTTAGTTGACGTAGATGGACAATGCAATGTTGAATCAGTTTTATGTGAAATAAGCACTGAGAGAGCAAAAATGAGAGTAAGACTGTATTACAGGCCTAATGCCTGAATACAATGAACAATTATACAGGGAAATAGAGTGGGCCAATAAATCAGTGTCTTATAATGGGGGATTAACTTTCCAGATATATGACTGGAACTTGTTAGTTGGTCACTCGCACACTAGCAAGACTTTTCTGGATTTATTAGAGGATTGTTTTCTACAGCAGCATGTTCAGGAGGCAACTAGAAGGAGTAATACTCTTGATCTGCAGTGATTCTTCATGCATTAAGAATATGGGCGGCTGCATTGGTGTCAGAGATTTTTTAGGTTCTATACAGTGGGACCAACTGATGACGTTACCAACAGCAAATTCTAAATAGGAAGCATTCAAGGAGCTAATCGTGAACGCTACTGCGGCTTTCCATACCGATTAAGAAATACTGTTCAAGGTTTAGGCCTAAATGGATGTCAAATGAACTAATGAGACTCGTGACAGAGAAGAAAAAATGCATGGGATACATATAAATTATCAGGCGACACAGAAGCCTATGGTAGTCAGTAATCAAATCACAAAGGAGATTAGACAAGCGAAGGCTGATTACGAGAAATGCTTGGCAAAGGGTGCAAAGAAAAACAGCAACGGCGTCTTTACATATACAAACTCTAGAAGGAAAGTGATGAAACAGATTGGTCCACTTGATATCGACAGTTCAAATGTTGATGATCCTGCTCAGATAGCTGATAATCTGCATGCGTGTTTTGCCTCTGCATTCACACATTAGGAGTTAAGGGAGAAAAATGCCAGATGTTTAGGCGCCTCCGTAGCCAGGTGGGAAGGAGCAGCAGTGCGTAGCACATGCTTCTTGATTAGACCGGGGTTCGAGCCCGTCACCACCAAATACGGAGGATGTGGAAAGGTCAGGGAATGACCACCGCATATCCCGGAGCAATATGGCCTTAGTTGCTAATGCTCCTAAAAACCAAATAACAACAACAAACAAGCCAGATGTTTATCGAACGGTAACAGGGTGCTTAATGGTTTTGTAATAACTGAGAGCAAAAGGGAGGAGAAATTGTTGAAGTTAAACATAAGAAAGGCACCTGGGGTGGATGTGATCTATCCAATTATATTAAAGGAGGCGCCAAAGGAAGTGAACAAACCCTTAGCCATAATTATGAGAGTATCCTTGGAATCGGGGGAAGGACTCCTTCCAAGTTTGCACATTTCCAAAGGACTGGAGATATGCAAATGTATCCCAATTCACAAAGGAGGATCTAAGGGCGACACGAGTAATTACAAACCAACCAGTTACTTTAACCTCCGTTCCGGGGAAAATAATGGAGTCTCTGGTTAAGGATGCATTGCAGGATCATCTAGACAAGACTGCAGCAATAATTCGGACACAGCATAGGTTACTTAAACGAAAGTTTTCTCTGGCAAATTTGATTGAATACTATGATGTGGTTACAAAGGAACTGGATGCAAAAAATAATTTTGATATCATATACTTGGATTTCTGAAAAGTTTTTGACACTGTTGCACATGGAAAACTACTATACAAATAGCAGAAGTATGATATTAAGAGTAAATTGCTACAATGGATAAAAGGGCACTGGTTGAGTGGGAGAAGACAAAGTGGCAATTAATGGAAGCTGCTCTACGTGGACTAATGTTATTACTCGAGAGTCCACCAGCTTCGGTGTTGGGCCCGCTGTTCTTTTGTATATTTATCAGTGATATTGAGGAAGGTATAACAGGCTTAATGTCGAAGTTTGAAGATTATACAAAGGTTGGCACGGTTGTTAATGAGAGTAAAGACAGCATGCTACTCCAACTGGATCTAGATAAGTTGGGAAAATGGGCTGAGAAGTGGCAACGGAAGTTTAACATTGACAAATGAAAAGTACGGCATTTGTCAATATGGGTAAATAACCCCAGAGAAATGTACCAACTGTGTGGTACTATACTCAGGGAGGTGGAGAACGAAAACAACCTGGGGGTAATTGTGCAGGCAGATATGAAGTTTTCTGAGCGGTGCAGACGGTCTGCAAGAGTAGCTCATGGTGTCTTGTCAATGATATACAGGAATTTTTCTAGCAGGGATAACGATGTGATTATCTCCTTGTATAAGGGTACTGCGGACAGGTCTGGAGGACTCATTTTAGGAAGGATGTAGAGTTGCTTGAGCGAAGGACAACGAGAAGACACAGAGAAGGACAACGACACAGAGAAAGACAACGAGATTGGTGAGGTGGTCCACTTACCAAGAAAGCCTTAATTTCTGGAAATTGCAGCGGCTGGAGACTAGGCACCCGCGAGGTGATCTAATTGAGGTATATAAGGCCTTGAATGGGCTGAGCACGCTGATTTCTGATGGGATTTTTCCGCTTGCCGGGATTACGAACCTGAGGGGGCATAAATTCAATTTGAGGAAAGACAGTTGTAGAATAGATGTGCGGAAATTAATTGCTGGAACAATCTTCAAACTGTCGTTGTGGAAGTTGATAGCTTAAATAAACTCAAGGAGGAACTGGACTAACTTTTAGAGGGAATGGATATGTGAAATTGTTTTTTTTTATTATTATTATTTTTTAATTTGGCTGATGCTACATAAGCTCAAGCTCATAACACTTCTTTTCTTGCATCACATGCCTCCACTACTATTACGGATTTTTTTACAGCTGTGATTGAAAAAGTGAAAATGTGGGAATTTCGTTGTTCCATGGAGGACTCGATGGAAGACACGATCATGGTAAGATAGATGAGTGCACATTCACATAGCTGGGCTGAGGGAAGGTTCTCATAGGATGAGGCCCCTCCTATGAGAACTAGAGGTGAAAACCTCTAGTTCTCATAGGAGTGGCCTGGATATGGAAAAAAGCATACCAAAGGAACCTCGTGAGGTACAGAAATGAGAAGGAAACAACACCGACATAACAACGGAAACAAAACGGTACAGAGGGACTTTATTCAAAAAATGGCAACATAGCACTGGCTGTCATGATACAAGATGTATCACTGCCAAAGATTTGCAGAAATTCTTTAACCGTGTTAGAGCGAAACCGCGTTGTGGAAGTACCGCGTTATACGGGGGATGCCTGTATTAGTTCTTTCGACTGTTTCAAAAGTGGAAATCCAGTGAAAAGGTCCGAATTATTGATTATTAAATACAGAAGTATTAACATTGGATAAAACCTCGCGTAATAATTTCTGAATATAAGGCTAAAATAATGAGTTGGGTCGGAAAGTAACGCAGGAGACTTCAGATATTTGGTGAATTACTTAAACAGTTGCTATCACTGACCAACAAAAATATTTTCTTTATGCCTCCGGAGAAAAGTTGTGTAATCCAAAGGAAATTAATCCGCTCATTCCAAAAATAAGAAAATCGTGCCACTGTCTATTCAGAAAACATTCTGAAATTTCAGTAGCTGTTGTTATTTGGTTTTTAGGAGCATTAGCAACTAAGGCCATATTGCTCCGGGGATATGCGGTGGTCATTCCCTGACCTTTCCGCATCCTCCGTATTTGGTGGTCACGGGCTCGAACCCCGGTCTAATCAAGAAGCGTGTGCTATACACTGCTGCTCCTGCCCACCTGACTACGGAGGCGCCATTTTAGTAGCATAATGAACGAACAATTTCAAATATCACGCAGTAAATATATATGCTATCTTTAAAGGGAGTCCTTGTTTTAAAATACTTTAATCAAACAAAAAATGTAATGTAGTTTTTCACTTAGAGTTTTTCTTTTTAGTCCATTTTACTCTTAAGGAATCGGCACTAACTCCCATCATCGCCAGCGACCATGGTTCCGTCCTCACGAGTGTTCCTCTGCTCGCCACTTACAGCTCCCAAATTTTAAATTAAAATCCTAAGATGAAAATGAAGAGAAGGAATTTTTAAAGACATTCGGTAGCTCATCTTTATAACGCTGCAGCAAAGTCGAAGCCAGAGATTCATAGCTTTCTGATAAATTGGAAAACACTTCCCTTAGACAGCATAATCCATTTCTTCTTTATCCAGAGCGTTACAAAAATTCTTCATTAATTCAATCTTTATATGCAAAGTGGAAGATCGAAAGTGGCGAAGTAATTTTATATTACTTCTCCAGGTAAAATCCCCCCCCCCCATTTCTATCCCATTGCTGCACAGTATAATGTGTTTCTGTTGCACGCTATCCCGTGACACAGAAAACAACAGTATTTTGGGATCTTAATTACCTTAAGATCACCACAGACATTCCATGGCATTTTTATTGCACACAGGATCCTGGATATGCTTTCGTATGCTTCAAGTCAACGCAGGAATTACAGGATTTGATGGGAATGTATTTCCATTTGCAGCAAAGCTGCTTTTAAACTTAATTTTGACGCATCAATAAATATAGGCCCTTCATTAGAATTTGTGTTTATTCAAAAGACCAGTAATAAATGCCTTTACAAAACCACATATTTTGAAAACACCTTGTGGCCGATCGAACAATAATTCTAGTTCCTGCGTGAAGTAACTTCCAGTGTTAGAAGTTCTTGCTTATAAGTGCATCCCGTTGTAATTTTCTAGTTGCTGATCCAAATCTGTTGAACTGGATGATCCAGCAAAGTCTGCAACACAAGAATTTTCGCTATATTCATCATTGATTCCCTTCACCCATAAATTGGGGGGAGGGGGGGTGATCTAGCATCATTATGCGGAACAGGCCTTATTGCAGATGATACATTAGGATATTTGCTGCTGTGTTTGCTTCAGAGTATTCCTGATATTTTTGCCATACTTAGGTTGTTGTTTGTTTATTTGGAGCATTAGCAACCAAGGCCATATTGCTCCGGGATATGCAGTGGTCATACCCTGACCTTTCCGCATCCTCCATATTTGGTGGTGACGGGCTCGAACCCCGGTCTAATCAAGAAGAGTGTGCTACGCACTGCTGCTCCTTCCCACCTGTCTATGGAGGCGCCTATTTTTGCCATACAGAAATAGCATTCGATAATTTAGTCGAGCAGTTCTTGCCACACACCATAAGGACAGCAAAAGGCATCCTGAGATTTGTGTTGCAGCACACATGAGGTGCCTCCGTAGCCGAGTGGTCAGGAGCGGGAGTGCAGTAGCGCACGCTCTTTGAGTAGACCGGGGTTCAAGCCCCTGAATGCTGAATACGGTCGATCTGCCAACCCGCACTGGACCAGCGTGGCAGATTATGGTGATCCATTTCCCTCAGCATGAATTGTTGAGGAGGCTTCCATCCTGCAGTTGATAATGACTGCACTTCACCTTTACACATGAGGAGCCCAAGTTTTGACGCGAATAACGTCTATGCTAAAGTACCCTGCGGCGCACAGGCTGTCACGAAAAGTGGAACGTCTAACCGCTGTTATATCTCCGAAACTAACAGACAATAGTATAAACAATTTATACTTATTTTGTAGAGTATACAGTACTATGATTGCAGTAAACATAAACAGTAAACGACAAAATTGTTCAGGCGCCTCCGTAGCCAGGAGCAACAGTGCGTGCTTCTTGATTAGACCGGGGTTCGAGCCCGTGCCCACCAAATACGGAGGATGTGGAAAGGTCAGGGAATGACCACCGCATATCTCCGGAGCAATATGGCCTTAGTTGCTAATGCTCCCAAATAACAAACAAACAAACAAAATTGTTCAGTAGGAAACGTAGTTTTTACATCTATAAATAGTTTTGATGTAGCTGTTATGGTTCCCGAGTAATAGCGATGCAAAGTTGAGAGAGTTGAAAATTTTCAAGTTTGTTTTCGCAATATCTTGAAAACTATAAATGTTAGACAAAAACAATAAGCAACAAAATTGTTGCCGTTTGAGAGCTCTACAAATAGATTTCAAATCGGGTTTTTATTTTTCGAGTGTTTAACAACTCTTTAAAGTAACTACTTCGTTCAGTTACTTCACATTTGTCGAGAAGTGGGGTTGTGTTTCATTTAATTAAGTTGTGACGATGCCGAAAGTTACATCAACTAAACGTGTTCACAGATTTCGACAAAATCACAAATCTAACATTGAAAAGCAAGCATCAAAGTCGGCGGCGGAACGCGCGAGAGAGCGAGAGAGAGAGAGAGAGAGAGAGAGAGAGAGAGATCTAGATTCACATATGATTCTACAATCAAATATTAATGAAGTTTTCTGAGCAATGCAGACAGGCTGCCAGGGCACGTCATGGGGTGTTGTCAATGATATACAGGAATTTTGTTAGCAGGGAAAAGGAGGTGATTGTCCCTCTGTATAAGGCAATGATCAGGCCACGCCTTGAGTACTGCGTCTGGAGGCCTCATTTTAGGAAGGATGTAGATTTGCTTGAGCGTGTACAGAGATGGGCAACAAGATTGGTGAGGGGAATGAAGGGATCCTCTTACCAGGAATGGCTTAAGTTCTGCAAATTGCAGCAGCTGGAGACTAGGCCTGACGTAGCCCAGTGGTCAGGAGCGAGAGTGCATAGCACGCGTTCCTTGAATGGACCGGGGTTCAAACCCGTGACTACTAAATACGATAAATATTTCTATTGACGATTTATTGTGAACTCTACTGACTTGGTTGTCGTGCCGGAGTATAAACAGAAAATTTATTTTAGGCACCTGCGCGGTGATCTGTTTGAGGTGTATAAGGCCTTGAGTGGGTTGAGCAAGATGAATTCTGATGGGATTCTTCCACTTGTTCAAATTACGAACTTAAGGGGGCATACATTGAAATTGAGGAAGGACAGATGTAGAATAGATGTGCGGAAATTTGTTTTAGCCAGTGGGTGGTTAATTGCTGGAACAAACTTCCATCAGCCGTTGTGGAAGTTGATAGATTAAATAAATTTAAGGAGGAATTCGACAAATATTTAGATGAGATTGTTTTGTAATTATTTTTGGGCTGATGCTGCATAAGCTCATACGCTTGCTTTCTTGGATCACATGCCACTACTACTACATTTCTGTCCTATTTTCATTTCTTTCACAATATAACTTCGAACGCTGGGCTGAAGATTTTGGCTTGCGTTGTACTTGCTGCGAGCAGTGACGCAACAAGTACAACGCATACGCCAAAGAAAACTAAATTGTACGCAAGAAGTGCAGTGACGCAACAAGTACAACGCATACGCCAAAGAAAACTAAATTGTACGCAAGAAGTGCAGTGACGCAACAAATTACATAAAATTGAGCAACAGAACTGCTGCCCTTTGAGAGCTCTACAAGGATATAACTAGATTTCAAATCGGGCTTTTAGTTTTCGAGAATTGAACAACCCGTCAAAGTAACTACTTCGTTTAGTTACTTCGTATTTGAATCTTCAGTTACGAACATTCGATCTTCAACTCGCATCAGATCCTACAAAACCTACCACGCGTGGTCAATCATGTATCGATTGACCACGTGATAACTTTAGTTACCACATATTGTTGATTGTAAATGAAAATACAGAATAAAATAAAACTGATTTTATTAAGCTTAAATTGTATTTTTTCATTTCGCACGATGCTATTCACGGATCCACCTTTGGCTCCATGGAGCCAACGCCGATTTTTTTTTTCGGTCATTAATCTTGCAAATAAACTACAAAGACTGTACTCTGTTGTGAACCATCCTGCAGAAATTGTCAGAGTGATTCAGACATTTCCTCTGCTTCTGTATAAAAAAATGTAACATAGAATGGAAAGCACCAAAGAAACAAACAATGCAATTGATACGCAGATAATTAATAATTTGTAAGTATAATTTGCATAATGTATATACAGAACTATTAATGGGTAAATATAAAATGTATTTCGGGGCGAGACAACGTGTTCAGTATATGTAACCCACTGACAGTAGTACATCGTACCCCGCTATGTAAGGGCGGAAACACACTGCTTCACGAGACTTCACGTGTATACACGTCTAACGTCAAATGTGGGGGAGCTATATTTACCAATTAGTGTATTGCTCGGAGAACACTGTTGTGGTTGGCTGTATTCACAAGGTAAACACGTTGGAATTCAAGGCCGAATGACATTGTCAGGAGCTCAGATTTTTCTGTTCGAACAGAAATTTCGTTAGGCGTGACAAAAGGGAAATGGAGGAAATGCTAATAGAAAATTAAATCAGAAGTAAATAATCTGTTTTGAGTGCACAAGTACCGTTCTAGAGCTCGACGAAATGTAAGGAATATTGGATCTCGTCACGATGTTCATCATAATCTGAAAAGTCATCAATCATACTGCATGATGGAAGGGACAGGAACTTAGCTCTGGAGACTAAACATGGGTTCCGCCACTTCAAGCCTCCAATAAGCAAAGTGGTGGTATTTCACCGGTTGATGAGAGTCATCTACCACCTAGTACTGCCTGGTAACTGCTTGGGGCGGCATTCCTCCAAGTGGTGTGGGCGCCACACCTCGACCCCTGCTTACGTTGGTTCACACCTGGGTGGTCACCCTCCATGTACTTGTGCATGGAGGTTATACCCAGGATTACTAACAGTCCCACCATCGTGAAGGTGCAAGCAGAGGATTTGGTTGTCACAGACTGTCCGGACTTCGCCGAAATTGGGTTCACGTGACTTGAGTGTCACCCGAATATCAGTTCCATCAGCGTTTCTGACTCCGAGATAGCAAGTACAGCTTGTCTGGCATATCTGAGAGAGTGTCTGTGACAACCTCAAGGGATTTAACTTTGATTATTACTTCTTTGCAAACGGAATTCTTTCGTTTCTTTGTGAATGGATTCCCTTAGGCTTAAAAAGTTTACGGGACAATGTGATGAGTAACATGCTTGTGTTCTAAGAAAATGACTGTTGTTAGTGCATCGGCTTCTGTGGCCATAATGCACCTCCCAAAGTTTTTGCATTATACTGCGATCCAAGCCCGAGGCGGGATTCGAACCCGCGACCTTTGGGTTGCCAGCCAGGCACCTTACCCACCTGGCTAGCCCGGTCGGCAAGGACCCGTGTACTGCCATTTTCCATTTAGCATTTGATGGTTGATCGCTGTACAAACACTACGACTTGTGTGTATATTTTGCGTCCTCTGCGACATATGGTGTTCGTGACTTCCTCTGTGGCCAGTGGTGTATCCAAGTATCAATGTAAGGGGCATGGCGACCAGGCTTTTGAGTTTTTTTTTAAATGCCTCCTGCGTTTTTTCTTTAATTTCAAATTTTTGATTAAGGGGGAATATGCCCTCTCTGCCCACCCCTGTCTGTGACTGTATAGTGGTTTCACCTGACGCTCGTTTGGAGAAGTCTGGGTTCGCGTCCTGTCAGACTGGAGGAATTTTCGAAGGTTTCTTCAATCGGGAAGTATTCGGCCGATTTCAGGTGAAGGGAGTGCAGTTTTATCTCGCCGTATAAGTGCCCATGAGCACTAATACGGCGCCTAATTAGCCAGATGGGCAGGAGCAGCAGTGCGTAGCACACATTTCTTGATTAGACCGGGATTCGAGACCGTCACCACCAAATACGGAAATTTCAGGGAATGACCACCGCATATCCCCCGAGCAATATGGCCTTAGTTGCTAATGCTCCTAAAACCAAATAACAACAAGAACAACGGACTTATACAGATATAATTGAGGAACGTGCGCGTGCGCGTGAACTATGAAGACTGTCTAATCTGTGCTCCTCAAGTTTATAGTGATTTCATGTATTTATTTCGCGAGTTACACTAGTTTTTTTTGTATAGTGACCTGCCTAGTGGTAATACTGTGCATCCTGTGGAAGATCATTACCCTAACATTTTAGGTAATTATGTTTTTTGCATGATCTGTTTCTATCCGTATATTCACATTTGCCAGCGTTGCTTGTCTCCGAGGCCAGAATTCAAACTTCACTTCTGTAGGCTTACTGTGCTGGCTGACCACTGTCCGCTTCGGGCTATATCACAAGGTCAAGCAGTTCCTGTGTGGTGGGAGCTCTCAGGCAGTGGACCGCTTGTAAGGTGCGACTTTTATAACTCTGACCTACTTATGCATCTGTTTAGCTTAAGAGACTACATGTTGACAGCGAGTTAGAAGGAACTCAGCAAACTTAACTCTGATTATTTTGTCTACTTCTGTCTGGCAATCAAATATTCGATAAGATGACCACTTTTGCCGGACCCACTCATCAACAGGTCTCAGATGGCCCAGCTGCCCTTCCAAAATTTACTTAATTTGTGCATCTCCGGAATTTAGCCTACACTTCAAGCTAGTAAGCTGCCCAATTGCAGCAAGCCTTTGTTGCTCCCTGCATTTCACCTACCCGATTACTGCCTTTCTCGACATGCCATCCGCTCCCTTCTTCAGCTCAGACGTTTCGCTTTTAATTCAACTGTATACAATGAAGGATAGAACGGGCGTTCAGCAAAAGTCCTGTGCCTAATGTGGGTTCAAACCCGAGGCTCCGGCATTACTTTGTGTTACGTGTCGTAGAATCTTCTGTCGTGATTGCCAGCCACCTAAAGTTAAAAGGTTGAACAAACAACGGAGAAGAAAATGGTCCTGCCACCTTTGCGCAAATAACCCAAAAAGCGCGGACATCTCGAAGGAAGAGATATCCACTATCACTCTTGCAGAAGAAACCCCATCTGGTGTTCTTGATGTGCGCAGTTCGATTGAAGGCAGTATTGTGTCGCCTGCGTTGAGAACACCTGGAGATTTAAGCTTATGCTTTGGGAAAGACGTTGCATCTTCGAATAGGGAGTTTGATACCGCTCCTGCTGCCTCCGCAAACTTGGAGGTTAATAGCCCCTTTGATTGTTCGTCAATTAAAAGCGCTCTAAGGGACAACACCTCCATACTCAATGCCCTCCCTGAAAGATTTAAGATCACTTTCGGGGAGATTTTGTCCCCAATAATCGACTCTCTTGCCTGCCTCAATAACGAAAATAGAAAACTCAGAGCCCAAAATACGGAAATTCTCGACCAAGTGCTCACAATGAATGAACAACTCAGGGATCTCAAAATCTTTATAAGTGATTACTGTCTTCCCTCTAGTCAGACGTCAGTGATGGACCATTTGGAACCTCAGGAGCATTCACAGGAAGCAGATGATGCACTAACAAGACCTCCAACTCAAACTGAGCGCGTCCAGCGAGGAAATCGAGATCTCAAAAATCTGCACAGTTCACCTCGTTTTGCAGACAAAACAACTAAACAGATCGTAGCCCCGGCCGTGATGTTAAACCCTTTGGGTACTCATCCCCCTCACACCGCTCTCCATCAGCGCGATCCGACCTTCGAGGCTGACAGCCCTTTTATACAGGACAAGTGTATTATTCTTGGTGAATCTAATCCGCACCAACCTTGCAAAAGACGTCACGAGAAGCCTGGTGGCCAGGTTCTGAACCAGGCCCAGCACGGTTACAAGAGGATGGAGATGAGAGAAACCCCACGCCAAAACAGGGAGGAGCGGAGCTATGCTCAAGCGGATACCTTCTGTCTCTCTGACCAAATTAACCATCTTGCGCAATTTCCCAGGCATAAGCCACAAATGGCTTACGCTCAAAGTGTTTTGACTGTGAAAACACAAGGTAACAAAACTCCATGCGAGGAGCCTAATATGTCGGTTCCTACTGAACCTGCCTCGGTCCCTCTGTCGCGGAGACTTGAGGAGATATATAATATTTCAGCTGTCCAGACCCGAGAGAGAATTTTTGTTTCCAGACTAGGACCAGCAACAAAAGTGGAAAGTATCAGGGCACTCTTTGCCCAAGAACATGGGATCAACTTAGACGCAAAAGCGATCAAAACCAGACACCCGACCTATTCTTCCTTTATCATCTCCTGCCCTGCGAATGCAAAGCATATCGTCTTGGATTCTAGCTGCTGGCCGGTAGGCACCCTTATAAAGCCGTTCCAAGAGAGGAGCAGATCGATCGCTTATAGCGGATCCAGGCGAGATAAACAGCCATAGCTACAAAAGGATGACATGCTACCAGGTTCACACGAAGGAGAGATTCTTTGGTTTATGCAGAATGTTCGCAGCCTAAAAAACAAGCTTCATTGTCTCCAGACTCTCCTATTGCTTAATGAGTTTGATATCATCTGCCTTACAGAAACATGGTTAGCGGCAGATAGACAGCTTGATCTTACCCATTTTAACACCCCTTACAAACACATTGGAAATCACAGAATTAACGGGCGAGGCGGAGGTGTTGAAATCCTGTTCAACGATCGCTTCCGGCCAATAAGGACACGAGTGAGCCAGTCTAACAACTTTGAGGCAGTCTCCCTGATGCTGAGGAGTCCTCTTCTTCAAATCCAATGCTGCCTGGTTTACCTTCCTCCGGACCACAATGATGACTCTAGAGCGGAGCTGCTCACGTGGTTAGCAACCAACTTAATGCCTAAAATTCCAACTGTTGTAGCAGGTGACTTTAACTTGCCACTTCCCAGGCATGGGAATGCTCTTGAGGGCCTTCAGGCCACTCTCCGGGCCTTTAACCTTACACGGTTAGTGACGCAACCAACTAGAGCGTGTCAAGCACTGGACCTAATCTTCCACAACTTAAAAGATATCAAACTCCTACCTGGCAACTTTCGATTCCAATCTGATCACTCGCCAATTACATGTAAACTATCCTTACAGAACATTTCCCTTGGGTACCTGACGAGTACTCTGCTGAAGTACCTAGGATAGCCTTCTCTACCCAATATCTGAAGCCAGAGATCATTCTCCAATGCTTGATTGGGTTTGACTGGGGGCGTCTCTATTCTGAGCCGTTGGAGGATGCCATTATGCTCTTGTCGGAACAACTGAAGTTAATCGCACTACATGGTGCAGCCAAAATCACCAGGAGTGGTAACAGGTCGAATCGGGGTTTCAATAAGGAAACTAAGATGGCTTTCATCAAGAAGCAGAAGGCCTACCGGAAATGGCAGAAAACTCAACTTCCCTCAGACCATTCCATCTTTAAGAAAGAAAGAGCTTGCTTCTTGAAAAAAAAAAGGCTGGTCCTTAACCAAGCTGTTCTCAATAGGTTGAAGAGTGGTAGAAGGATCCTTTCGAATCATCATCATCATCACCTAGCCATTGACAAAAACTTGTCCAGGAATGGGCACAGTTCAGCTTACAGCAGGCAGATTTTCCTGACTCTGATTCCCTTCTCTCGCAGGAGAACTGGTTACCTAGGTCACACTTGTCTGAAATAGAAATAACTAGAGAGACCCTAATTGATGTCATCAATAAACTACCCAACAAAGCCACTGTAGGTCCGGATGGTTTCCCACTCTTTATTATCAAAATTTGCAGCCCATATATAGTCGACCTTCTCCTTCACCTTTTCAGACAAATCCTGCAATCTGGAATAGTTCCTTCAATTTAGAAAACTTACCATGTTAAGCCCATTCCAAAGATCAAGAAACCCAAATCTCCTAAAGACCTGAGACCAATATCCATCAGCTGTTCTTTACTCAAAATTTTCGAAAAAGTAATTCAGCCAACAATTGCCCAGCATTGCTTTGCACACAGGCCCAAGTACCTCCATACCGTTCTACAAAGGAGATCGACAACTACCAATCTTCTTGATACCCTCTTCAGAATTCAGCACACCCTTAACAACAAATCACAGATTGATATCATATTCCTCGACATAAAATCGGCTTATGACAGAATACACCTCCCAGCTCTTTTTACCATTCTGAAACACTACTTCGGTCTGGCGGAAACCTTACTTCAAATTTTGAAGTCTAATTTAAATAATAATAATAATAATAATAATTCTGTTTATACTCCGGCACGACAACCAAGTCAGTAGAGTTTACAATAAATCGTCAATACAAATATTTATCGTATTTAGTAGTCACGGGCTTGAACCCCGGTCCACTCAAGGAACGCGTGCTACGCACCTCGCTCCTGACCACTCGGCTACGTCAGGCCTTATTTACTTCCTAGACATCTGTCTGTGACCCACAATGACTTTCAAGAAACTATTGACGTCTCAAGAGGCATCCCACAAGGAAGTGTACTGTCAGCTATACTGTTTGCAGCAGTTTTGGAGCCTTTCCTTGCTCAGAATCCGAACTTTGTTTCCTATGCCGACGATCTGAAGTTCTACGTGAGCTCAGATCATAATCATCAGATCCATGATATCAACCAGCAAGCTTCTAGGCAGATATTGAGCTTGGAAAGTTATCTTGCCACAATAGGGCTGCATCTGAGCCCTTCCAAATCAGCACAACTGACAATACCCAAGAAGACAGCCAAAAATGATATCCAAATCTTTGTGAGTGGGGAACCGGTGCAAAAGGTGACCTCTCATACTGATCTTGGCCTCACCTGGGACGTTGGGCTCACATTTCAGCCTCACTTTGCCAGGATGAGGCAGAAGACGTACGCTGCTCTTTGGGCAGTGCGTCAAGAGCTCGTTGGTGTGCATCAGCCAGCGCTGCTTGTTCGGCACATCCTGAGGTGTATTACGCCGATTCCTCTCTACGCTTCGGAAATTTGGTCATCTGCCCCTGCCTCATACCTTCAGAAGTATCTTAGTTTAGAATACTGGTTGCTTAGATGGATGAACAGGGTGGTAGGCCACCCCCTAACTATCTCCAGATCTATCCTACAAGCAAATCTAGGCACCACTCCTTGGAGACATATCATCATGACAAAAAATGTTCTCACGCTTGCACGGCTTATAACGAGGCGAATTGATGCTCCATCAGTATCCGCATTAATATCTGGCCCGAGGAGGGCAAGAGGGAAGCACCCCGACTCCTGTCTCCCTCTACGTCTTACTCTGTCAAACATTGATTCCCTGAGGAACATGTTTCCAGCCAATTGTCTCCGGATCTTCAATAAATTTAGGATCCACCCTGATAGGTTCTGTGAAGACAAGCCCTACAGGAAGGAAATCCTCAAGAACTGTTACCAGATTATCAACCTATAATATTCCCCTGCTCCTGGACAGACTTTTTTTTTTTTTTTTTTTTTTTTTTTTTTTTTAACTTGCTATCTGTATATGGCAAAGACTTTCTGTTTTCATGTAATCATGTATATTACTGTATATTTTGTACATTATTGTTTATTTAACCCTCTAAAAGTCTCGGGTCGAGTACGAATGTACCCTTGTTTATTGTACATTGTGTTCCTCGCACCTTAGTCTGTATTCACACCCTTCTGGCACAGAGCCGTCCCGGGGTGACCCAAGGTTTCTTGGGAAATAAACTGATTTTAATAATAATAATAATAATAATTCAGAATGGCGCAATAAGATCGTCGCAGACGTTAAAACGCATTAACAGATGCATGCTATTATTTATTTATTAAACTTGGGAATCCCGCCATCTGTATATAAAATACTGTACAAATAATTTATGCAATGCATATAAAATGTAATACAATAATATAATACTGTCACTAATTGGTTAAGATCCCTGGCACGGGGAGCCGGGACAGGCCAGGATCAGTACTGCTGTCCGTACTGATAATACCCAAAAAAGAATGATGTCTACATTCCTGATAAGTCGGTTCGTTGCATTTAAGACTTAAACCATTGCATTGCAAGGGGATTTTTTGAGAGTAACAGTTGTTTGCTTTGAAGGGAAGAAAGAACAGTCCAGCTTGAACCATTGCATCACGAGTACATCTTGTAGATTGTGTAGCGACATGAAGAAAAGAATCATTAATAATATTAATGATTAATATTACACGTATTACTATCTGGTATGTGGATTGGCAATACCAATCCGCCCTGCCGCATCCAGTGGATGCGGCGGGATTCGTGTGCTTTTCGCCCCCGTACGAGTAAAGCAGACCAGCCTCGTTGAGGGATTGGTCATGGTTCATACGTAGTTGTGGTCCATTCCTCTTGGTGTAGTCGGGCAGTGGCCAGGCGGTCGCGTTCCATGTGGTAAAGTGGGAAGAAACAATTAAACAACACAGCACAAACGTGACATTACAAAACACACACATTTCTAGCTGTTTTACAGAGTTCAGCAGAGCTACATAAAACACAGTACATGTGTGGGATGCGGCGTACCAATAGGAATTAATAGTGACATATGACAACCAAATAGTAAGAACGAAACATCGATGTATACTTTCATTCATTATTTCCGTATAATTGCTTTCTCTCTCTCTCTCAGGCATTCAATCCCAATGCAGTACTTCGCAACGTAACGTTATTAATACGTTACGTTAACGAATTAACGTTCCATTCTTTCAGATACTCCCTCTCTACGCCTAATAGCAGAATTCAACCCACAACCTTGTTCGTAATTCAGATTCCAGCAGCGCCTCGTTATTCAGTACCTTTTCTAAGCGAACACCACACCCACTTAGCCAAACGAACGGAGCGTTTTCAGCAGTGACGAGTGGAAATCGCATTTGTCAGCGGATTGATGAAACCAACGAAGGTCCAATATTCGAAAGAGGGTGAGCCGCTTCTGGATTTCACTTCTGTACGCCGTGCCACACCGGGTCGCGTAACGGCCGAAGAGTTTAATTGGGCAGTACGAAACACAGGTGTTGTGGCAAGTGCGTGGCACGTGCTGAGCCTCCACAACGGCCAACTATTTACTCGGAGTGCGATGCGCCGTTGTCACGAAACCCAGGAGGTTTTCGCTGTAATCGCAAGTAACAGGAAGTGCGGAATCTTAAACATAGTGGTGCGGGCACTACCGCAGTTCCACATAAAGAAAGGTAAATCTCCTAAATTGGCTCTGTTTGCTGCCGTTGGCATTTACTTGTTCCAGTCCTCTAGCGAGCTGAGTTGGCACGCAGCAGGTGTGAGTGATCCGACAGCTGTACTCGTTCGACGCTTGCGACACGGCATAAATTATACTTTGTTTCTGTCTTGAAACAGATGCGGTAGTTTTTTTTTCCTTTTTTATATCCCTCCCCCCCTCTTTTGTACAGCTACCAGGTCGATTGCTCACGGCTTCGAACTGTCACATCCTTCCTTGTTGCAAAGTGAACTCGCAGAAAATTTGCAGGTTCGAGTCCGATTTAGCAAACAAACTCGCGGACAGGTATTTCGCCGTTTAATTAGCCGTCGATACACCCGCTAATGAGAGAAAATAAGCATAAAATGGGTATTCTTTCGGCGCTCCACACAAAGAACGTGGCAATTGTGCTCCATTTCAGACAGGATAACGTTTCATATCATTTCTCTCCGCTCCCAGCGGTTTGCTATCCAGCCAAGAGCCTGTCGTCTCAGCCCATAACGATCCAGTTTACTAATTAATTTTTGGTGAACTACCTTGTCGAAGGATTTGCTTAGGTCAAGGAAGATGATGTGGATACCGAAACATCAGAATCAACTAACAACAGTCATCCATCGAAATCATTTTTAATGCTTTAAATTTCCTAAAATTCCGCGTAAACCGCCGTTAAATTGAGTAATCACGTTTTACCTTTTCGGTGCGGTTAGTTGAAAGGTCATGAAACTTGAATGGAATGAAACCAGTCAATCAAAGATCGAAATATTACCCACAGTTCCCTTCCCTTTCTCTGATGCCTCATACAGCGATTCGAGAATAAGTTGTCTTTAGTCCTTACAGCCACGCTTTTTTCAGACGTGACCTATGGTTCAGCTGAAGAACTGAGCCATAAGGTACCGTGTACGACAGAATAGCTGGAGGAAATTAACTGATGCAGCAGGGGGAAGATTTACTCCCCTCTAGAGCTTGAGTAAACCGGAACAAATGCCGTGTGTTTAATATTAAGTTGTATTGTATATTTTATAAAGGCTCGCTAAAAATTCGAGATAAATTCGAGCTTAAATTTTAAATTACTCCCAATCACATTTACCATCATCGTTATATGGTCTTCCCTGCGGAAAAAGAAAAAAAAAAGGGCAGTCTGGAATCGCTTCTCCATTAGTACAAAGTTCGCTTCTACCGGCTTCTTTGTCAAGCAATTCTGCAGGAAGTGTGAAACTGGAATCACTTGCAGTTCTGCTTTCAGACGATAGTGGCTGTGATGACATCCATAATTTTCAACCAAACTATTCTGGACAGGTTATTCCTTAGACCCGAAGACTGGCAACTTTCTTTCGGGTGGAGTGTGACGGGTTTCGCTCTATTGTGAAGGGCTGGCTGTGGTCACTCTAGTCAGCGGCGATTTTTTGGAAATCAGGGAGCGCATGAATAAGGAAATGTTTTAGTTACTTATTAAATAAGTAACTAAAAAAGCGCGGACATCTCGCACTACCACTCTTGCCGTTACTTTCAGAAAATGGGAGCAAGGTTTCGAGTCAGAGAAGCCATAGTTTGAAATTAAATATAAAATGGGTTCGCCTGTGTTTGTGGGGCCTTTTTTTGTCAATGCTGGGTTGAGGCAATTAAATGAAATCGCTTCGGCACCAGCTTTGGTCATAAATTTGTTGGTTGACGATCTCGGTCTTGGATACACTAGATTTCGATGTTCTTAATAAGCTTTTGCTTTTAAGTAGGCGGAAATGGAACAATCCTCGAGAATGAAATACTCTGTTAGTGATTTGTTTCTACAGTAGCCCGCTGCTCTACAATTTTTGCGCGATAACGTTTACATTGCTTATGTATGCTTTTCTTAATTGTAAGAGCATCTTAAATTTGCATGATATCGCACGAGGAACAATTCTGATCAGTTCCTCAATTTTCACACACCGCAGTAATTAATTAGCAAACAGTTTATTTTAACTGCATCTAATGCCGAGCATCGCGCAACTGGCAGCTTAACCTGGGCTGACAGAGTTCAAAGTTTGGTGGCATATATAATTCCCATTGCCGCTCGGATGCTGGAAAACCTTCGTGACTCGTTCATCCTCATTTCTGTTCGGTTACGGCGTGCCAGTGACAGCAGAGTGTGGCGCCCAAAATTCCCTGTCACTAATGACAGAAATATGATTAACAATTCCATTGCCTGATTAATCACTGGAACTATTTATCACGTGGGTTCATCTCGGGGATGTCTCCCGAATCCAGGTAGATGGCGATAGTAGAGCCGCTATTTTCAGCTGACGTGACCTCCTGCTGCGTTGGGCGGAGAGTGGAAACAGAGGGACCTAACTGCTAAACACGTGGGAGGAATAAACTAAGTCTTTACTAAGGTCTATTTATCAGATGCTGTCTGTTTCACAAGCGCAGAATACATCTCCTGTCTTTCTGAAAAGCAGCTATGACGGAAACGTAGGATACCCATCAAGAAAGGGGATGGTGATTACCCTTACACTTCTAACACCAATTAACCTTTTCTTGCTACTGCCCTTGCATCGCAACACCCTGTTTAGCAGGAGAAGAGAAACAGAATCGAAAGCCATTTTAAAAAAATCGTTCTTCGAAATAAGAAATTGTTCACTAAATGGCTTAAAACAGTAACTTGCTGATATCTTAAGCCATCACAACCGGATCATGATATAAACAAGAACCAGAGATGGATTCGTTTATATATATTTTATTTTATTTTGCAAAAGGCTTAAAAGAACTACCATCCAGCATACTTAAGTGTCATCCCAGGGTGATTATCAGGTAACATTTATTGACGTGGACTTACTACAGTTTTCTCCGCTATTTAGGTTTGCATTTCGCAGAAGTTCTTGTGGCGCTAGCTTACTCTCATCCCACTCTCCTGCACCAATAGGAATCCGAGACACCGAACAGCAGCTTTTCCCGCTAAAACAATACTCCTTACATCTCCATTCTTTGTATTTTAGAATCGGCAAAAATTGTAAATTATTGGATTGTAAATCGCAAAGAGAAAAACTCATCCATAAAACTTCTGAGTCTGACAGTTTAACAACAAGGAGCAGTGTATTTTCACATGATGTCATGGGAGTGTCGACCGACTCTCATATCCGTTTTAATCGTTGCAAAATTCCTTGCATCATTACCATGAATAAGGGATTCCTGAGCTAGAACAACATAAAGTAACTCATCAGTTACCGACACCTTCATCAGTGCTCTGCTGGTGCACATCCAAAATTCAACGAGTTCCTGATAGATGGTGCTGCAGTCACCTTCTCCACTAGTAAATTGCGAAACCCTTTCGTTCGTGTTATTTGTAGAACAATAAAGCTTTAAATGTTTTAGAAGATAATGAAATAGCTGATGGCCAGTAATACTTTTCCACCAACTATGACCTAATACTAACACGACAGCAAACCAAGCAATATAAAGCAATTAAAAACAAACAAAAACCAGTATAATCAATGAACTCAGCAGCGAACCTTCATGCATTAAAAATCTAGCAGGTATAAGATCCAGTGAGTGCAGCGATCACATGTGGACTTAAAATAAGCCATAACTACTATGGCTTATTTTAAGGGTAAAGGACTTCTGCTTTCGTAAGGGTGACTACAATGGTCTCAGACTGTTTAAATTCTGCGCAGAGGGACCAACTGCTGATGTTACCAACAGTAGAAAGTATTCAAGGAAGTAATCAAAGAAGCTACTAGGCTTTTCATACCAACGAAGAAATACCATTCAAGGCTTAGACCTAAATGGATGTCAGATGATCTATTGAGACACGTGGCAGGGAAAAAGAGTGCATGGAATGGATATAAATTATTACGTGATACAGAAGGTTAAGGTTAATATAATTCAGTCTGTAATCAAGTAACAAAGGCGGTTAGGCAAGCTAAGGCACATTACGAGACGGCTCGGATAAGGAATCCAAAGAAAACAGCAAAGGCTTCTACTTATATTAACGGTAAACGAAAGGGGTTGAATCACATTTGGCCAGTTGATGACTATGGATTAATCGCTGATGTCCTTGCTCAGGTTGCGGACAAATTGAATAGGTATTTTTGCATCTACATTCACACATGAGCAATTGTTTACAGCGGGGTATGTTCGAAGTTTATCAAATTCTAACGAGGAGCTAAATGACTTTGTGATAAATGAAAGTAAAGTGGAGAAGAAATTGTTGAAGATGGACATAAAAAAGGAACTTTGGGTGGATGGAATCTATCCAATTATGTTAAGGGAGGCAAGCAAAGGAGGAAAGCAAACCAGTAATAATTATGAAAGCATATTTGGATTCAAGGGAAGTCCATATGGACTGGAGATGTGCAAGTGTATTTCCAATTCATAAAGAGAAATCAAAAGGCGACATGAATAATTACAGATATGACAGCTTAACGTCTGTTCCAGATAAAATAATGGAATCACTAGTTTAAGAAAGAAAGCAGGACAATTTGGACAGCCATGCGATTTTACTGCAATGACAGCATGGATTTTTTAAGGGGCGGTCTTGTCTAACCAATCTGATAGGTTACTGTGATGCAGTTACCAAGGAACTGGATGCAAAAATTAATGTTGACATCAGATACTTTGATTTCAAAAAGACTTTTAATGCTGTTAACCATAAAAAACTGACACTGCTGTACAGACTGGAGCAATATGTGACTAAGGGCAAGTTACTGCTATTAAGGGATGGTTAAGTGAAAAAAGAGAGATAGTGCTCATCAATGAGTATTGCTCTCGTGGACTGATGTTATTAGAGGAGTACTCCATGGTTCAGTGCAGTGCCCGCTGTTGTTTTCAATATTTATCAGTGATATTGATAAAGGTATATCAGGCTTAAAGTCAAAGTTTACAGATGAGACAAAGTTTGGTAGTCTGGTTAACGACAGCCATCAGAGTGAGAGAGTTCAACAAGATCTAGAAAAATTGGGTCGATGGGCTGAGAAATGGCAGTTGAAGTTGGGACACTGACAAATGCAAGGCACTGCATATGGGTAGCAGTGCCCAGAGTAACCTATCAACTGCGGGGTAGTGAAAATGAATAAGACCTGGGAGTAATTGTGCAGTCAAGCGTAAAATTCTCAGCAGTGCAGACATGCCACCAAGACAGCTCACGGGGTTTTGTCAATGATATATAGAAATTTTAATGGAAGGGATAAGGAGGTGATTATCGCTTTGTATAATGCGATGGTTAGGCCACACCTTGAGTACTGTATACAGGTCTGGAGGCGTCACTTTAGGAAGGATGCAGAACTGCTGGAAGGTGCAGAGAATGGCAAACAACCATTGAAGGGACCAACAGGGCACTCTTACCTAGAAAGGCTTCAGGTTTTACAAATTTCTGTGTCTCGAGACCAGGCTGGGAGAAGTGTTTAAAGCCTGGAATAGATTGAGTAAGCTGAATGTTAATAGCATTCTTCTTGCTGAGACAACACACATGAGAGGACACAAATTGAGGAAATATGGTTGCAGGATAGATGTGCGGAAGTTTGCCTTCAGCCAGCAAATGGTTGATTTTTGGAATAGGCTTCCATCTGATGTTGTGGAAGTGGATGGGTTGAATAAATTCAATGTAGAACTAGACAAATTCTTAGAAGGTACGGATGGGTGAACACTAAGGGTTTTTTTTTTTTTTTTTTTTTTTGGCTGATGCTATATAAGCTTGCTTTCTTGCATCAGTTGCCATTAGTACTACTACTATGTACAGTAGCAAATGGTCTGTAACTATGTTCTTCTGCGTTTCCCAGACAGTGGTTGGCGAACTCCTTCAGTCTCACGAAACTTGGGGAGTGTGCAGTTAAAATTCGGTAATGGCGTCTTTTCCCTGTCCCGATCTAACAGTTCTTGCAATTATTTCGGTTTACTTCTGATTGACCGCAATATTACGAAAGTACTAAACTGGTCTCATGTTTCACGAAGTTTTATTTTAATTTTACTGGGTGCCTAATTACAAACTGATGATGTCGGATTTAAATTTTATTATAACGGTATTATGGACTGTACGTCTAAGGGCTTTTTAAAAAAAAAATATTTAGAACGGTAAAAAGTTTGTTTACTTTAAATTTTTATTAATATTAAAAGGGATTCTGTTCAGAACTGCAAAAATGAAGATGTTCGCGAAGAGAAAAATGCTAGGAACCAGTGGTTTACTGTAAGGCAAATGCCATTAAGGGTTATATACCGTATACAAACAGATGAAGAAATAAAATTATAATTTTTTTTACTTATATATCTTGAAGAATTTAGATTTTTTTTTTTTTTTTTCGTGAGAAACATCAGTTTTCTAGGAACAATATCACGGATTCAAGAGACAACTCGAGATAAAAAGGCCGACCGCTCAGGCACTGCCTTCTGAGCGAGCAGCGTGAAAAGGGCATTTTGAAACGGGCAAAGGCATTTGATAACAAACGAGAGCAGTTGCAAATCGGTAGTAGTTTTTCCATCTTGCCAAAAGTTAGTAATAATAACCTATATTTTGCAATCTAATCGAACGATTGCAAGCTGGTTATGCCTAATTTTCCTCACTTCAAATTTATTTTCTCCAATTAGGAGAAAATAATAAAGCAGCCCAGCGCCAGTGGTGCACTTCGATCTACACCTGTCCCATCTATGCGGTTATTTAGCACACTCGGCGATGACGACCCCGGAAGTACTTTGCACTAGCTCGTGATTCTGTACTCGGAAGAACCGAGCAGGTTATAATAAAATCCTCAAAGTCCACCTGTTTTCGATTCCTAGCCAGCCTGCGTAGCTCTGGTCTGGCTTCACCTGGCTCCCGAACCGCTGAATGCATGAATGCTAAACATCGATGCCCAGCTGCAAATAAAGTAGTCCGCAGAGACGAAGATAAAAATCGGCCACACCAGAAGAACGTGGCTACTCGTTTCCCCGCTCTCCTCCCGGCATCGCTGACGGCATCGTAAGCAGGTGTCCGGGCCTTCTTCCTCCACCCGTGCCGTTCGCCCGTCTGCCACGCGCTCTTACTCCTCCCAGACTATTTTGTTCGAGAGTCTTTCGGTTCATATCAGATAACTTCGCGCGTTTACAACGGATGGCCACGATATCCTTCGCTAATAAATACGCAGCGAGCTTGATCCGTACATCGGAGCACCCGCAGAATGAAAAAACGCTGTTTTCATTCAAAGCGCGACTCCGACGATGCCAAGATATCACTCCATCCTCAGAACAAGCCGCAGTTATATGAAATGAGCAGAATATATACGACACGATGTGCATATTCCCCCTTTAAGTTCCCCAGCTCACCCAGTTATCAAAATTGCCCACCTTTTTCCATCGAGTATTCCGCATTGGATGGAGAAAGTCTAGAGTTGATTGCCATCCTGACTGGAGGAACTTTTATCGACTTTTATTTTATTTATTTATTTTTTTTTTATATAGTGTTAGGGAGAGGGTTTCACGGTTGTTCTAGGAAACTCTGGTTTTTCAAAACAAGCCAACCGACCATAGAATATAGGATGTAGTTTGAGCCGGAACTTATTTCAACAAACTGATCCAATTACATCATAACAACACTCCGTATACATTTTTTAAATAACAGAGAGAGAGAGAGAGAGAGAGAGAGAGAGAGATGCGTAATGGCTGTTGCACTCTTACCTGTGTTTCGGTGAGGCTAAGGCTGTCTGCTAGCTTTTTCCTTTCATTCCCCGTAACGTATTTGTTCTTCTCAAACGCATCTTCCAATTTCATGAGTTGAGACGCTGAAAAGGCAGTTCGAATTCTTTTTGGCTTCCTCCACGGATGTAGCAAAAAGCCAGGTATGTCGGGCCCTGAAATTGTAAAAGAAAAAAAAAAATATTTTATATCGGCGTGTCGAATATATTGTGTATACTCGATGTGTCTTTTATTTTCCCAGAATAGTGCTGTATGCACACCGATGCCAAGTGTGATACGAACTGTGGGGGAAGGGATGCATTTAAAAGACCTTTAATATTCTTCTATATACTTATTATTCAAATTAACTTCACCACCTTTCCTCTTATTTTCGTTTTCTTTAGTAACTTCTGCCCCTTAGTGTTGAAATAAACATCCAGCTTTGTGATGACACCGCGCCCATAAAGCACTGAGGCCCACAATGCAACCTGGAAGCTATATTGTAACTCTCAATATGATCAGAATAGACAAGATCTATACAGTATACACAATTCTGCCCAATATATACGTACACAAATGTGTGTACATCACACGAGCAGTTTGAGGCTGACACAGAATAGAATAGCAAGATGTTTATTATTCAACGAGGCTATTTGCATAAATACATACATGCGCGCATAAAGGGAATCATCACTAATGAACGATCACTTTCTTTCTTCATTTAAATTTCCATCACGAATAAATGGTTGCTTTCTTTCATTCATTTAAAATTCTCATAAGCAACGCATCGTTTTCTGGAACCACAATTAGCATTTTCAAAATTCGCCTGTCTTATTTTACCATAAAATAAAAAAAAAAAAGGTTAACGCACGAACAACAGATACCTTCTGCATCCGCCCTCCATCCACAGATTAAAGTAATAAATAAAATAAATTTTCTGTTTATATTCCGGGACGACCAAACGGTCAGAGGAGTTCACAAGATAGACAGAATACAAGAAACAGCACCGTATTCAGTAGTCACGGGTTTGAACCGCGGTCATTTAAGGCACGTGTACTTATGCACCCGCGCGCCTGACCACTAGGCTACGGCGGCCTCCATTCTCAAACAGTCAGGGTGATTGTAAGGGGCGCCCATTGATTAATGATTACGCAATTGTAACAGCCTGATAAAAATGTGCACAGGAAAAATATTAACGTCATTTAATGTAATAAATACCACAATTAGAACAGGTATCGTATATAGAGAGAGACAACTCATAACCAATTTACACCGCGCCACTTAAAAAGTCTTTCTATTTGAATTCGTCCAAGACGTTGGGACAGAAGTGTTTCTCGCGATAATTTCTGCAGTGAAATTCAAAGGTCCGTGGCAATCGTTCCAAACCAAAGCATTAGCCAAAGCTGTAGTTCGCTGCTAGTGAGGTAATTGTGACTTCTACGTGACCCATTCCAGTACCGAAAACTCGGCTCCATATGGCGGTTTCAATGTTGTTCGCCGGATCCCAAATTTCTGTTCCATAAAGCGCGCCTCGGATGATCGTGGTCCGAGTGTAGATCTCTTGGTTGTGACACACAGAAGGGCTGTTTTTCTGTCCAGCGAACACGCTCAATTTAAGACGTAGTTTCTAAGAATGGTGATTAGCAACTCTTTTGTCATTATGCACGGGCTAAAAGACTTCTTTCACTTCTCTGGAATTCTTTCAGAATTCACTTCTCTGGATTAATCTTCAGAATGAAGAATTTTGGATAATTTCCCATCCTCTGCGAGGCTGTTATTAATTGCACCAGATTTATCTTGCACGTTATCAGATGGCTGTACTATAGTCAAGCAATTTTAAATCGTCCGCGTACGATATAACCTTGGTGCCTATTATTCACTAAACGAGCCTCTCTGTGGCCCCGCATTGAAGAAGTTTCTCTGGTGGGTCTGGCCGCCGATAATTAGTATAATGGTTCTGTTGATCCATAGCAGCGTTATACACCTGAGAAGTTCACTTTCGATATTACAGAAGGATTGAAGATGTTTCGGGAGTGCTGGATTATTAACACTGTTAAAAGCAGGCTCCAAATCCACATAAGTTATCAGACGTTTTCTTCCAGCGCTGTGATAATATGGTTAGTTGACATCTGAAGATTTCTGCCCGCAATTGCGTAAGGCATTTGCTTCGGTCTATGACGTCTTGTCAAATGTGAGGGTCGCGAGAATTGATTTCTCTAACAATTCGAGAAGACAGAAAGACCGAGAGATTGCCGTAAATGCCAGGTTTCAGTGGCTGTAATATTTTTTTGGAAGAGGCCACAAGGGGTACTCATTCCAAAGAGAGATGGGAAGAATTTTTCACGAAGTGTGACTGCTTTAAATAGTGGGCTGAATGGCACTAAATCATGTACTGAGTAATTTTGTTCACCCACAGTATTCACTGCAGGCATACTGTTAATTGCTGTTTCATGATGGTTGTTTAAAGGATTGCGTCCCTATATATCCCATCATCAGGCACGTTAGGATCAAGGCCTTCTTCAATCAACTTCACGATTTGCAATAAAATTCATCTGCTCTTCGGATCAATCTGTTATGAAGCTGAGTACAGTACTGAGGAAGGGGAAGAATTTCTCTTGCAAGTGCAGCATCCATATTTGTTTAATTGCCATCGATTTAAAGTAGAGCAGGTGCCACCATCTTCTAGGCCAGGGCCGTGCAGGATCTTTTCGTCGGAGGAGGGGAGAAAAACAGATAAAATGTTGTATTCGCGGTCTGCAAGATTAATTAATTACTCATTTTTAGAAAAGAATTTAATTTTTCTTATCAATTTTATATTTATAGTTTAATTTCTTTTTGCATCTAATAATTAAAGAGGAAAATCAAACAATTATCACTTAACGCTAATATCACACTTATTACAGTACATTTACATGGTTATAACCCCTGGCTTGTAGCCGTGAAGGGTATTGTATACGGCGTTTGCTTTTTGTAGGCAATAAAGAGTTCTGCTTCTTATAATAATAACGTTAAATACTGAGGAAGGTAAGGGAAACATCATAAGAAAGCAGCATAGAAAAATTAAATATTACTAACAGCGGGTATTTTCAAATGTTTAGCGTATGCCAATACTTGTGATAGGCTAGTTTAAAACTCTGAGGGCGCATAATAATTTGGGCTGCCTAAGTGGCCACGGGCCGCACAAAGCGAAGGAATGGGCGCGGGTTGCTCATCCCTGTTCTGGACCGTTCTCAGAGCTGCATATTTAGCGATTGAAGCAAGCCTTCGCGCGTCAAGAGTTGCAAGTCCAGTTCAGCATTGCAGACCTCTAGTACTCACCACGAGACAGCGCTAACAGCCCCGAGGGCTTACTTCGCATTAGCTGCTTTGGCTCCATAATAAACTTTGTGTGCGCGTTTCGTGCAACACAAGTCTGAGGGTGGCAGTTGGAAAGTGCCCCACACAATCGGAATCGAATGCAGATTCTGGTGTGATGTGGACGGTGCATGGTTTCGCGGTTAACGCAAGATCAATAACGTTTTCCCCCTCTTGTAGAGAAGGTCATTAATTGGAGTGTACGAATTTTAGAAAAACTGCTGGATATTCTTGTCTGGAGACCGACTAGCTGAAGGGCAGATTAAAATCTGCACAGATCGCGTGGACTGCTGATGGGAAGAAGCTGTGGATAAACCGGTTTATAACTTCATCAATAGAATCGAAATTTGGTCCTGGTGGAATATAAACTATTCTCTGCTATGTCAGTGCACGTGCTGTTGAATACGCATGCCACTAGCAAATTTTCAAAGCAAGCAGAACTGCTACAAATACGACTTATCGCTTCAACTAGAGGAGTTATGCATAACTGCCATTTTCCCATCCTTCCGGTTGAGCCTAGAGTGCGACAGAAGCCAACAGTATTCCTGCACGTGAAAGTCCCCTCCTTCTTCTTCTTCTCCTCCCAGCCACGTTTTCCTGTCAAACAAATCTCATCTCGTCGCTCAGTGAAAGTAATAGCTGTTCAAATGTTCGTAGGACCTGTGCTCCGCACAATTTGGGGGAAAAAAAAAAAAAAAACCTTACTATGATAGTAAGCCGGGCAATTTTACGCAGCAAAGCTTGTCTAGCTGAAAGACTGCGTGCCAATCCTAAGGGGATACGAACAGGGATTTCTTTTGGGTCCCTCTACCATCACGAGCTCAGGCCATGGAGCAGGTGCACCATCTACGTCATGGGATGATAAGTCAATGCTTTCAGGGATGGTTTGTCGGGTTAATTTCGATGAAATGAAATTCTCTTTATTCTCGGATATCTGATGCCAGTGGCGAAATCCTAAAATTATAAATTGGAAACCGAACCAATTGGCAAATTATAATATTATTGAAACCGAACCAATTGGCAGGCTAGAGAGGCATATACGTAGAAAACAGCAATATGTAATACATATATAGGGTGGTTCAAAAGTAAAGCCTTTTTTATTTTTTACTCGAAATGTTTATTTCAAATAACTTCTTAATTTTCGACTTTTTTCTGTTCTTATTAATTTTGTTTGTTTTATAATTTTCTGTTTCAGATTTGAAATATAATTTTATTCCAGATTGCCCTAAATGAACATTAAGAGCAATTTAGGATTATCGTTTAACAAAAGAACAGAGTGCCAGCGGCAACTTCATTACCGAAACAACAGTAATGGAGCAAAGCTGCTCGTTCTTTAGCAGAAGAATTTAATATTCGGCGAGTTCAGAGTCGTAATGTCTAACATGTCAGAAAATCTGAAGAATCCGGAAGAGTTAAGGATGGGAAAAAAAACAGGAAGGCCAGTTTCAGTAACAACGGCAGAAAACTCGAATAAATTAAGACAATCGTTGGTGCGAACTCCTCAACAATCCAGTCGACATATATCTGCGAAGTTGAGTAACTCTACTGACTTGGTTGTCGTGCCGGAGTATAAACAGAAAATTTATTTATTTATTTATTTATTAGTAAAAGCAGTGTTCTTCGACACTTAAGAGAGAACAAGATGAAGCCTTACATTCCTCGGATGTTACAAAGTTTGCACGTTGGTAATCAAGACAGACGGTTGGAATCTTGTGAAATTTTCTTGAACAAAGTTTGTGAAGATGAGGACTTTCCTGATAAGATATGGTGGTCAGATGAATCAACCTTCAAACTAACGGGCACATCAATCGTCATAATTGTGTGTATTGGCCCGATGTAAACCGCCATGTTACTTTGGAAAAAGATCGTAACCTACCGGCAATCACAGTCTGCACAGCCATCTGATCCATGGGAATAATAGGCCCAATATTCTTTGATGAGTCTGTTAATCAGGATAATTATTTGCAGATGTTACAAACTGAATTTTGGAGTTAGTACAGTAGACATGATCAACATAATATATATATATATATATATATATATATATATATATATATATATATTTTTTTTTTTTTTTTTTTTTCCAACAGAAAGGTTCCCCACCCTTTATGGAGTTAGAGAATGGTTAAATCTCAATTTCACAGACAGGTTGCTAGGACGACATGGTTACATTGAGTGGCCACCAGGATCACACATCTATCCCTTGTTTCTATCTGTGGGGTCTAATGAAAGATCTTGGCTACAAGATGAGGGCATTTTGAACTCTTTTGTAGATATTAACATTCTGTTACATAAAGGAACATATTAAACATTAGATGACAGCGTTTAAGTTTTTTAATAAAGGAAATCGGTAAATATTTATAAGAAAAACTAGCAAGAATTTCTAAAATAAATAAAAATAAGAAAGGGGGTTTCTTCGGCCCACCCTGTATATATATACACATAAAATGAAGCAGCAATTCAAAATATAAAGTAAAGGTATATAAATGAAGAATGATATTGTGTAAAATAAATTTAACAGAAATGATTAATGTCATCGATTAAACATACATCAAACTGTGATATTAGAGAATAAGAAAACATGGAGAATTATAATAAAAAAAAAAAAAATGGAGTGAAGGTATGCACATTTGAAACAAAAGTGGTAGTCTAGAATGCCGATAGATGTTATTGAGCAGCATAAATCATAAATTATTATTATCACTAGCTATATGGTGCGAGGAAGCCTGAGGCTTTTGCTGCACCAGCCAAAAGAAAAAAAAAAAAAAAAAATCCTGAGTTAGAGAGAAAGTCGCCAAGAAAGAGAAGAATGATGATATCCAGCTCAGGACCTTGGGTGTGCCAAGCCCATACTCACTAGATGCGAGCCCCTGGGGTCATGTTATGTTATGTTATTTGGTTTTTAGGAGCATTAGCAACTAGGGCCATATTGCTCGGGGGATATGTGGTGGTCGTTCCCTGACCTTTCCGCATCCTCCGTATTTGGTGGTCACGGGCTCGAACCCCGGTCTACATCAAGAAGCGTGTGCTACGCACTGCTGCTCCTACCCACCTGGCTACGGAGGCGCCGAGCCCCTGGGGTTAATTATTTAATACACGTGATAATTTTGTAACAGTTCAATAAGAATATCATGGAAAAGCAACGATACATTTCTAATGTCTGACAGCAACTAAATCTCCGAGTTACATTACTATCGAGAATACCTCTTACTTTTTACGACAGCATAAAGAATTCCCTTCGAAATATATCTGTGTGATGAAAAGCCTCCTGTTTGGGAACTCTCCGTGCAGCATTTAGTATGAGTTTCTTTATCGCATAAGCCATATATAGCGTCACACCGTAAACACTTTAGCCACTTATTTAAATTAGACGCAGATGACATAATCTGGGAGAAAAAAGAATACAACAGAAACACAATACTCTAAAAAGTTAATACAAGGCGTTTCCACTTGCAAGCTTGCTTTTAAGTTGATTCCAGGTGGGTATAACCATTGAATAGTAACATATCTTTCTTCTCTGTGGGTACATGTGATAAGAAACTGGCCGGTTAATAACAATAAAAGAAAAGGTATGAGTGCCCAGACACATAACCAAATGAGAGAAACCCCTAAAAAATCAGTAGTTAATTTGAATAAATTGAATGGTACGCTATCACGGACTAGCACACCATTAACCATCAATATATGCAAATAATAATTAGCGAAAGTTGTCCGTTTCTGATTGATACTTGCCAGTAATTGCCGGACCTAATAATAGGCCTGAGTAAGAAAAAATCGAAGTTTTAGCAGCAATACTGGCAGAATAACAGACGGAACAAATATATATACATGATATGAGAGGGGGGGGGGGTAGAGTGTATGGGGTGGAGGGTAAGGCGAAGTGAGAAAAGAAACAGATAACAACAGTTCCCCAATCTCCTCGATTTCTGTTGCTAAAATGATACTGTAATAATAGAAAAGCAAAGCCAATAGTACTCGGACTTACCAGGAGTGTAACTATCAGACCCATGAGGTGGGCCCTGCTAAATATATATATATAAACAAAGGGCGATATGATAACTTATTTTAAGATAAAGCAAAGGTAAAGATGTATTGTTACATTGACGATCGCTAATGCCATTAAATAAATGAGCAGCACGTGATCGTCGAGTGCCCATGAGGCTGTAATCTGCAGGAGATAAATTTAAATATTTATTGTTCAATACGTTAATGTTAGTTTTAATATCCCCTTTACCCTTCCAGTTACTAAAGTGAAGACCCTTTAATAACTGACGCATTAGATATTCTAGTATTTGAACAAAATTCATAATTTAGCTACGGCATGTATTATAGGTTATTGCTCGAATAATTTCAAAAGTATATATATCAGCCTTCTACTACTACTTTTTCTACTTATAATCTATAAGCCAACCCCTAAAAACACAGTAGTTAATTTGAATATATTGAATGACGCGTTACCACGGACTAACACCATTAACCATCAAAGCATCCAAATAATAGTCAGCAAAAGCTGGCTGTTTTTGATTGCAATGGAAACAAATTCTGTTGAGCAGTTCGTGTTTGTCTCGGATTTCCTCCAGAGGACGCAAATCCACTTGTCTCTCGCCTTTCTTTCAGTGGGCCCCGAATGATGTTTTCAAGAGATGGAGCACCTATAATCTTTGCAGTTATTTCGGCTGGCACTTGGACGTTCTGGTAAGTGCTAATTCTGGTAGTCCTCACTCTCGAGGGGATCATAATAACGCTGGAGAATAGGGCGACGACCCTGGATATTGTAAATGGCTTCCTTGAAATCCCAATAGTGCGCGTAATAAAACCATATCTTCTGCGAGTTAATTTTTATTTGTTTATTTAGAACATTGTGTGCGCACAGAGCGAGTCAAAACACATTTAGGAGGTTTCACTTTGAAATTAGACGTAGAATATGGTCTGCGTTTGTATGGACTTCCCTGGTGCTCTGTTGGAATGATTAAAAAAAAAAAAAAATCGTCTCGTGGAAGGTGTCAGTTGTAGCAGAAAATACCGCATTTCAGAAAATCCCAAAATGCTGTTTTTGCAATCTTAAGCAAAATTAAGCCGCGTAATGATGCAATAAAAGCTTTCTTAAACTTGTTTTTTCATTGGTGTCGAATTTTTATCGTATTTTTAGGAGTTACAGATGCGCGGTTAATAACACGCGTTCCCAGGGCTTAGGATTATAAAAGGAGCGGAAGGAAGGATTCTCAGTTTCAGATGTCCCTACACGTACCTAACAACTGCATGGCCGTTGTGTTCCTTATTTATTGCTGCTTTTCGTTCTTTAATTATGTGAGAGTGACGTGTTATGTCAAGTGGGATGCACAATCACAGACAGCTTCTCTGACAAAATCTGATTTCACAATAAATGTCCCGTTGTGATTTATGACGTCTGTTTCTGCTTAATTTCGTTTGTCATCAGCGTTGCACAGACGGGACATTAAACAGCGAAAATGACGGCGTGCATGCGAGAAGGGAATGGCAAATAACAGACGTGACGGAGGCGCACAAAAAAGAGAGAAAGTTCGTAGTAACGGCACACGGCGGAACGAGACGTTCGGGCGGATAAGGTGTGACAGAATCGCCTGCAGTCCTCGCGGGCAAACCAGAAAAGAATGGAGTTCGTGAGGTGTAATCGGATACCCTGAACGGACTGATATCGCTTTCAGTCCTCCCTGCGAGCTGACAGTCGTGTGCAAGAAACATGGCGGTCCGGGACGAACAGCCACCGATCGTGGGGTCTGAAGTGCCGAATATTTCCAGATCCGTTAAAAAGGAATGTCCTACGTGACTCGGAAATAGTGCTGCACGAGAAACACGTCCGCCCTCGCTTGTCTGGAATTCTCTTCAGTCAAAGAATGTCGGGATGCAAAGTCAGGATCGGAACCTCAGAGCATTTGACTAATATTGAAAATTCGGATTCATCATGAAATCCTCTGAGCCTGCGCTTTCAGATGGTCCTGGCGCGGGGAAAAACAAACTTCAGCAACGAGTATCGCGGTTGCAGTGATTCAATCGGAATTTGCGCAAGCACCGGCACCAGACCTAAACTCATCGCACAGCGTGGCAAGAACTTTAAATAGGACAGCTCCTATTCTTCATCCTTAACTTAAAAGAAAAAAAAAAAAAAAAAAATGAAAAAAGGCAATTGAGTTCGGTTACCACAGAACGGTTTATTCACTACATTCTGAGATATCGCACGTGCGATTAACGAGCGAGTCGACGTAGGCGACTCCTACTAGCTCAATACCAGAACACTTCACAGTACCCGGGTGGAAAAGGCGTTTCGCAGGCATTAGTGCTAGAAACTGCGCACATCGACAGCGGAGTGAAAGGGAGAACAACACGTGTATTGGAGAAATCGGGGCTTCGGGGCCAGCAGATACGTAATTATTCTAACCTACCCTCTGAGGGGGCGTCTCTCAGTTGTGAATCCGCGCATCCATTATTCAGTGGTTGCCACACGAAATGCCAGCGCACTCACCAAGCAGCTATTAATGAAATTGTGATTTGTGCTAACAGAAACGAGCGTAATAAGTCACGCGGGGGCTTTTTTTTCTCTTTTTGATTCATTCACTTGTTGGTCGGTGATCAGTTCATGAAATATTCTCCCGAAAACAGTTTCCCTACTAACTGCAATTAAGATAAGCCATCGACAGACGCATAAAATTCTCTGAAGTCCAAGACTTTGGCTGTCATTTAACAGATTGAATTTATGTAAACTTAATTAATTGTCTGTATATATGTAAATGTAATTTTTACATACCAAATTGTATGTAAAAATACTGACGTGTTGCTGAGTTATTTATTACTGTTATTTTCAAGGTCACAGTCATTCTACCGAGTCAGCTATTTTCATGAGATAAAAGAACTACAGCAGTGCCACCTGCTTGTTCAGTGGGATTAAAAATTCTTCATAAATTGCGTAAAATTATTAAATTGCGACATCACCATTGTATAAGAGCTACCACTTCTATACAGCTGAGTAAGGCTTGGCAAATCGGCAGCTTAAATCCGTAGCCCGGATAAATGGTGAGGGTTGACGTCAGGAAGGGCATCCGGTCGTAAAAGCTATGCCAAAACAAAAGGTGATTGATGAAAAGTAGGAGAAGAAGATGGAAGTGGCGGAGATGAGGATGCTAAGATGGATGTGTGGTGGGACGAGGAAGGACAGGTTAAGAAATGACTACATTAGAGGTACGGTTAAGGTTGGGCCTCTGAGTAAAAAAATACAGGAATCTAGGTTGAGGTGGCTTGGTCAGGTAGAACGAAGAAGTGAGGAGTATGTAGGGAAGAGGTGTGAAAAGCTGGAGGTGACAGGGAAGAGGAAGAGGGGAGACCTAAGCTGAGATGGAAGGATAAGGTGGCAGAGGATTTGAAAGAGAGAGAGAGAGAGAGAGAGAGAGAGAGGATGGAGGAGAGGGGGAAGCCCTAGTTAGAAAGAAATGGAGGAAGAGAATTAAGGAAGGGAATGCCGACCCCATATGAATGTGGGAAGAAGGCGAGGACAAAGAAGAGGAAGAAGATATATGTAAATATAAGTTTTCTCCTCTTGCAAATATGTACACATATGCTATCCCAACTCCAAGCGCATTGTCAAACATTATCTCTTGTCCTTTTAATGTGTGTATTTTTCAATTATAATTCTATCCCCCACCCCCACCCTTCTAGCTCACCATCTGTACAGGGGGTTGAAATCAAACTTAATAAACTGAATAATAATAAGTTTTAATTTTTGGGGCGTTCTGTCTTTAGCGCCTCAATAACAAGCGTTCCGTAATAAGGGGCGGTCTCTAATACCCGCTTAAGCGCTCAATGACATTATATTCCATATTCTAGAAATTTTACTTTCAAATTTTATTAAACAACCTGAGAAAAACTATTAAAGAATGAATTTTTTAAAAAGAAATCGCAGCAGCACCAGAAAGTTTAATACCATTTTTGCTTTAAGTTCGTCAGTTCGCCATCAGTGTCTCTTATCGCTAATTCACCTTTGTTTCATTTCCAGTGAAATGAAACAGACTTTGAAACTGTTTCATTTCCCATCCTCACTCTGCTCTGCAACTGATTCAGCCTCTAAGGAGGTTAAAAAAAAGTTTATACTCCGACCAACTAATACTGTTACCAGCGTTTAAAGATATACTACAAGAGAGAGAATTGCCATATTTTGTGTTATCACGTGAGTTCGAACACGTGGAGTGCGTAACTCGATACTTCCGTTTGATTATTTCGGTTGCTCTAGGTCATCTTCGTTCATAAAAATGATCTCCGTGGCAAACCGTTGAATCTCGCCTTCAGCCCGTTTTTGTGGTTTAGGGAAAGGTTAAAAAAAAAAAACCAGAACAAAGCAGAAATGCTTAGTCTTATTACTGTCACATTAGGCTATCCTTCTAGCTTGATGTCATAGCGGGCTAAAAGGGCAGAGATCCTTCCACCACTTGCACGATGTGGTACGACCAATGTCGATGGATTCGGAAAATTTTTTGGGGAACGATTGATGAAGTATTTCCGCAGAAACCCGATGGTCGAGGAATGTGATCATATGGGAACAGATTATCAGTAATTCATACGCCTAATAAACTATTCATCTCCCGGAGATATCAACCATTCATAAGTTTCATAATTAAGCTACGAGATTAGGACCATCCGCCAGTCCATTTTGCCCATTTGAAAGTGCATTGGGGCCATGGTAGCGAGCCGCGCAGCTGGCCCACATGATTGCATCTGTCTTTGCGTATAGTCGTTCGCATGTCTTACTCGCGCTAGAACTGTTATGTCGCTCGAAACTCTCTTTGTCCTCCGTGACAGCGTAGTGGTTTCTTCACTCGTTCGGAGAGGTCTCCGTTCGAATCCCGTTGATGAGTGCAGGAATTTCTAAAAAATTAGCTCTCTTTGGAGCTGATTTTTCAGCACGCACAATACGAAATGAGCCCACGAACACACACTAACAACAGAGGAATATGGTTAAGTCGCTGCGAGACCAACAACATCTCTCCATTTCATCGCTTAGTTCTGTTAAGCGAAGGAACAATAAACGCAATCCTTTTTTTTTTGTTTTGAGCTGTAGTGATGAATTTTATAGGGAAGAGCTGCATTACCCATAATGCATCTCTCCTCTCGCTTGTACTAATCAGATGAGCGAATTTCTGCAGTTAAAGGAATTATTCAAGCTTTAGCCCACATCATAGCATTTTGTATGCTTTAGATTCTTCCAAATCACCATCTATTAGTGGTATTTGTTGTAGATTTAAAAAAAAAAAAATACGTTTTTTGCTGCCCTACGTCGTGTAAAGGATATTCGCGATCCCCACAGATTCACTACGGCATTCCAGGTAGATCCACAGTCACCAATTTAACATCGATAACCAACACCATTCTCAGTGCACTAGAAGCTAAAGCAGAGCTTTCTGTCACCTACATCGACCTACCTCCCCCCCCCCTTTCTTTCCTGGTTGGGCATGGGCCTGCCCCACTGAATTCCTTGGGGGGTGCCTTCTCTATTACCCCCATATTTTTGTCTTTCCCCTCTAGTCTTCCCCTCCTACTCTGTCTAAACCATCAGCGGAAGCTCCCACACATCAAAAATTTAAATGCTGAAATTCGAACTGCATATCTCTCGGCCTAACCAAATTCCAACAATCTTTTTTTTTTTTTTTTTTTTTTTTTTCTAGGCCCTAGCCACTGAAATCTCAGGAAACTCGCTGGCAGGACCTGCAAGAGTACAACTAAAGCTACTGGGTTTCCTGGTCTGCCTCCACTGGGCGAAAGTGGGACAACATTCGACCTCAGCAGGGGTCCAACGGCTAAACGACCAGATGTACAACGATACACGACACTATACTTGTACAATGCCCATACACTTGTAAATCTCTGGCATTTCCAGCAAACTGGCAAACTCACAATGTAAGCAACGCCGAGATGGGGGAAACCCCTGGTGCTGCTTGACACTAAACACACTTTACACTTACCCGTAATCTGGCTAGTATAACTTCATGTCTGTCATCTCGGAAGCTGCTCACTTTCCAGGATTGGTTTAATGCCACACAGCTCTTGAATACCCCGGCTCCGTTGCCGTTTTTCACCGTATCGTTCTTTCTTGATATATTTATGAACGCATAAAGAAGAGTCAACAGGATCTGACGCAGATTTCGCAGGTTTTTTTTTTTTTTTTTTTTTTTCTGTAGAAAAAGTGCGTGACCACGGATCCCACGATAATTTTTTTTTTTTTTTTTTAATCTTGTAAGAGCATTCTAAATTAACTGAGGTGTATTTCTTTATTGTTTCCTCCGCTGTGTAGTTTGGATTGCACTGATGGTGTTCGTACATATGATACCGTGGCACAGAGATTTATTCCAAAGGTAGATTTTGATCGCATAAAGTCGCAGTGTAATTGCGGCATTCTGTTGGAATCCTTCTGGCTATGCGATCTTGGAAAGACTGTCTCCCAGATTTGAAGCCATCCATGTAAACGAGCATGCTTGGCTGATATGCCATTATTCATTTATTCCTCGTTATTATTATGTTAATGGCTCCCAAACGCAACTTATATCCATAAAATGGGTGTGTTCACGGGCGATTTGCATGTTGTGCGGGTTGATAAACCAGGAATATCTCAAAAGAGGAACCCTTATCTCCCCTTCCTTCCGCCTGAGATCGACAAATTGCAGCCTCGATTGAAGAGCACTTGAGAAATTCCTACAATCATCAACGAGAATCGAACCCAGAACTCTTCAAACGAGTGAGAAGTGACAGTTAGTTAGTTTGTTTGTTATTTGGAGCATTAGCAACTAAGGCCATGTTGCTCCGGGAATATGCGGTGGTCATTCCTTGACCTTTCCGTATCCTCCGTATTTGGTGGTGACGGGCTCGAACCCCGGTCTAATCAAGAAGCGTGTGCTATGCACTGCTGCTCCTTCCCACCTGGCTACGCAGGCGCCCTGAGAAGTGCCAGAACCACTGTACTGTCACGCAGATCAAGCTGTAGGGCAACACGAAGTTGCTGATTGTTTTTCTTCAGGGAAGAAAGGCGAGTTTAGGGGGTATTATTTTACAGAAGTCAAATTGCCATTCAGCCAGTAAGGCTTGAAGGCGTATCCCTGTCGGTTGATTTACTAACGGATAAGCTCGTTATATAATTTCACTTTTTGGAGAAAAGAATGCATTGGAAACTGTTAGGTGAGCACATGAACTGTGGACGGGGTGGTATTCGGTGGTACCCATTACAAGATCTAAGGCATTGTGGTCGATTGGATAGAGTCATCAGAGGGGCACTTTGGCTAACAGAATTACAGAAAGAACAATCTATACGTTATCTTTATATTAAGGATGTGTTTAAATCGATCAGCTCCCCAAGTGTAGTTGACAGCAATCTCAGTGAAGGTAATGAGTCCACATGTGTGTGAACATCTGTTTCCGTAATTGGCGGTACCTGGAACTCAGTTCATCTCAGCCTCGTATCTCTGTGAAGAACACTCGTATCACTGTAGAAGATGCCAGAAATGAGTAGTGTATGTTTACGTGTAATTATGTGTGTGTTCTGTTGTTGTCTGGCCTCTTGGTTACCCAGAAGCATCAGTCACCTAGACAGATGATTCTGGGTACTCGTCCACACCACGGAAAGATGGGCCAGTCCAATGGAGCTTGCACTGTCTCAATTTGAGACGATGACCGACCTTATGTTGGCAAAAGATGGACCAGATTCATCTGGAGGGTCCACTCCCTCCTCTGGAGTGAGCACCCAGAGGAATGGGCTCCCTCTCTCCCTGACTGTGGTCAGGGGGACTTCACTGAGAATACGTTTCTGTTCCACACAGATGTCGAGGGCTACATCTGTCGCTTGAACAAGTGGAAGCATCTGAGCCGAAAGTTGAAGATTACTTTTTCACAGCTTTGGAGCTGCTGTAAGAACCTCTGGTGAAACTCACCAACAATACGAACGGGGTATAAATGTGGCCGAAATGTAGCTTTACTATATTAGTGTGCAAAATTTAAGGACCAGTCAGATTTTCACCTGTAGCTTCTCATAGAAGTGGCTTGGATATCGGAAAAGCGTACCAAAGGAACCTAGTGAGGTACAGAAATTATTATTATTATTAATATCAATTTATTTCCGAAGAAATGAAGGAAACAACAAAGGAAACAAAACGGTACAGAGGGACTTATTTCAAAAATGGTAACATAGCACTAGCTGCCATGACAGAGATGCATCACTGTCAAAGATTGAACAAAGGGAAGAGGTCGTCCTCAGTAGGAGATATGGCCATCCCTAATGTTGATGCAGGCTTTGCAACACCTGCCAATACTTAGAACAATGTTGTTGACAAGTTCTTGCGGTAGCATCGTCCATTCCTCTGTCAGTGCCATCTTCAGCTAGCGAAGATTTTCAGGTGGGCGTGGACGTCCCGTTAGGCGTCTCCCCAGAGGGTCCCATATGTGTTCGATTGGATTTAGATCATGCGGAACGGGCAGGCCAATACATTCGAACAATGTGCTCACTTTCCAAAAGCATATCACAGCTGCAGTGTGATGAGGTGTGGCGTTATCATCCATAAACACGAACTCGGGGCCAATGGCACCTCGGAACATACGCACACGGGGAAGGATTACCTCAGTACAGTACCGCCTTCCAGTATTTGGAGTTGTGCACGTCCATCCAAGATAACGCCTCCCCAGACGAGAACACCTCGACCACTATATCGATCCCTTTTAGTGATGTTTGCGGAGTGATGCCGTGTGCCAACCACTCGCCAGATTAGCTGGCATCCAGAATCGCTGCTGAGACTGAATCTACTCTCATCAGTAAAGAGTACCTTAAGTAAAGATTTTGTAGTTGTAACCTTTAGAAATAGTACTGGCCTTAAGTTTTGCACACCAGTGTATGACGAGGAGTCTATGGATGTTTATGAACTTTGTACGTGCATGGCTCCAGCCATCGATTTTGTAAAACTTCCCCTTCAGTGCAGAACTGAAGAGGATGTTTGTTGTTGTGAATAGCTGGTTTGACCAACCAACCTGATGGAGAACGGGCTCTCTTGAGAGGGATGCATTGCGGCTGATGCCCAAATCTGAGTGGCGTATAAATGAGCTGGGTGATGGTCTGAACGCAGTAGTTATGTCGTCAGCGTGTTGCAGGTAGTACAAGACAGTCCACTGCAGATGGAGCAAGGTGAGTGAGAAGCTCAAGATGGTTACTAAACCGTAACCTGTGGTCAAACAACACTACCCCCGTTGGTGTTGCCGAAGACCATATATGGTATGGTGGATCTATAATGAGCGAGCTGGATGGGGATAGGGTCTGTCTCAGTGATAAGAGCACGCACCCGGGACTAGCTTGGGCTGATTTTTAAACGAGATACGTGGCGACGTTAAGGGTAACTCAGTTGGTGGAATCTATTGAGCGTAGAGTCTTGATGTAGTCCACATAACCGATAAGATCCGTCCTATTGCTGACCAGTGGAGAGACAGGTGACATGAATATAAACCTCATTGATAACAGAATGGCTAAATGAGACGATGCGAAAACTGACTTTTTTCGGCATTTAAAAAATGGTAATAATAAATTAAAATGAAATAAACCACCCTCACTCACATTTGAATCAAGCCAAACTTTCTGCATCGTTCGTCTTAGTGGGTTTTTTTTTTTTTTTTTTTTGATTTGGTAGTTGTTGGCGCATCAGCTTCTGTGGCCATATTGCACCTCACAAGGTTTTTGCAGTACTTTGATCCAAGCCCGAGGCGAGAATCGAACCCACGACCTTTGGGTTGCCGGGTAGGTACTTTACCCACTCGGCTAGCCCGGTCGGCCATCTTAGTGGGTAAATTCTTCAACTGCTGTATAATTCAAACATAAAATGTTGACCGCTATATTTCTTGAGAGAGAGATTCAGCCTATTCATATCAATAATGCAACTGTTTCCGATTTAGGTCAACCGGAGCAACACCTATACCCAAGCAATACGTGACGTGTATTCCGCAGTTAGTCAATGGCACCTCGGAACATTCATTCACTCACAAAGTACACTCACTGAGCCTGCTAAGTTTGAACTTTTGTGTTCGTGATCTGATAGTGCCGTCCCCTATATTCATTGTGCAGAACGTTTCTGTCAATACGGAAGATGGCCGCGGCATTAAGAAGGACAGAAATGATCATTTACAGTCAGAGCGAAGACTGGAGGATTCAGATCTGGATTTTACAGAAACTGCTTTGCTCCGAGAGATGCAATTATTTAGATCATGGGGTTGATCGTAGGTTATCCATTTAAAATTAAACCCTGTTTACGAATTTTGCCACTTTTAAATTTTACGTCTTGCTCGTGTTCTGTGAAATGAGGCTCTGCAAACCGGTTCTCAATTTGTTTAATGATTCCTATTAGCGTTTTAATTCAGACGGTGCATCGCGCACTTTGCCCAAGAAGAGTACGTGTTCGTTGTCGAGAATTTTTTTTGACGCATCAGGCTTAAAAGAAGTGCCGTTTCGCATTCCAAGAACCCTTTCCAAAGAAGGAGGCGCCCAGAAAGTCTACCGTTCCTCGAGTTGTTTTCTCGACACTGATGATATTCGCGCAGAAAACAGCCACCCTGGACCAGTGTTGGCAGATTTACAATTAACCGAAATTCAGGTTCCACTTGAGAATTGTGCGAAAAATCATAAATATGTTGAATAACTGACGTGAGTTGTTCAATGGGAGTGTTCACTTCATACGCGTTTTCAAAATGTTAAATTTGCATAAATTTAACTCGTGCACTTCGGCTTGCGTTGTAATTAGGTAACTTTGTATTGATGAGTACTGGGATCGGTATTCACAAATGCAAGGTCGGCATCTTAACCGCATAAACAACGGTGACAATTTGGCATTTCGAGCGGAGTGCCGTTCAAAATGCCAACAGATCATAAAAGGGTACCAGATTGATTTTACGTTGTCGCTACGCAAAATCTATTCTGTTATTAACTGCTAATATTACGGTATAGTTTAGGGCTAAAGCCTCAGGCTAGGTAAATAGTTTAACTAATGTACAATTAGTGCATTTGCATCATTTCTGTACATAGCCAACTACATAAGTAGTTATAAATTGACATCATTAAGTATATCTCATATTGTGAATACCTTCACAACGAGTTGCCATGATATTGCACTACCTCGGATAGGATTTATACTTCGCAACTGGGTTGTCATCACTGCAACATCAGGTACCCACTGACTAGGAACCAATAAGCTCCGAATGCCATATGGGTGATGGTATCCGCTGAGAATAAGTAACAATAGTCTTCTCCTGTGGTGAAGCGATACTTATTCGAGTAGTGCAGTATCATGGCAACTCGTTGTGAAGGTATTCGCAATATGAGATATACTTAATGATGCCAATTTACAACTACTTATGTAGTTGGCTGTGTACAGAAATGATGCAAATGCACTAATTGTACATTAGTTAACTGTTAATATGTAAGTGTTGTTACTAGCATTCCAGACAATAGCGGTCTTTGCAATTATGGTAACGAATTCAGTTATGTGACTGCCGGGCACTGAAACTATAATGTGTTCCGATGATCTGGCTATAGCGATACCAGGAAATACTCGATCTCAGATAGAAGAGAAAGCACAACAAGCATTAAAAGTTTTGGAAAATTGGGCAAAAATAAGCTACAAATATCAAAAGATAAAAAACTGTTCAGATGTTGCTCAATGGATAAGTATGAACCGGGCACCCGCCGTGACGCTTCTGAGTGATGCGGTCCGATATGTTAAGATGACAGACAAGATATTTAGGGCTGTTACTCGAAGAGTGCCTATTTTTTACTGAGCACATAAAATATTTAAAGAACAAAATAAGAACATTGTATTACAAGCTCCGGAGGATTGTTAGAGTAGACTGGCGAATAAAAGGAAGATTCTACCATAGGAATGCTTATTTATCCCCATAGTCATCTACGCTTCTGGGGCTTGGTTTAGGGATAGCACGAGCATGTCAGATTGTCTCCTCAGAGGTTATATCAGAAAGGAAGAATTCCTGCTCAGTTTGTAGTTTTGATGACTGGAATGCTCCATTTTACTAAGAAAAATGTGAATAAAACTGTTATGAGATTGACATTTTGCCCTGAGGTGATAGAGTTTATACTAATATTAATACAAAAATAGAAAGGAGACGTTTTCTCCAAGAAATTACGTTAAAATGGCAAATGAATTGGGATTCAACTGAAAAGGGTAGGTAGACATATATTCATACCCAAAGTTGGCATTGTAAATGTTAAAAAGAAGCTGTGGTTACGATTTGAACTATTGTGCCAGAGTCTACCAGCTGAGGCTGAAAGGTCATGGTTTATGCTTATGTGGCATAAACCTTCGACATCTGAACATATTATGTTAAATTGTGTGAATTATACGGATTTGAGATGAGAGCTAGGATTTTGATTCTATTTTGGTTTTTATGGCACAAGGGCGACTATTGGCATGCTGGGATTAGAGAGAGAGAAAGAAAGAGAGACTGGGTTCTGTTTGCTGCAAACAGTGCAGTGTTTAAAAGAAGAAATATTTTTAATTTAGATAGTAGACGCCCGCCTCATAGCGACAGGGGCGGTAACTCACATGATTGAGATTGATGGATATAACTATCAAAATCATTATCTTTGATGTGAGGCTAAGTGGTCACTTTCTTACTAGCCTGTTGGAATTGGTTCTTTTGGAATTGAGTTATTTTTCTTTATATTATAAAATGGAATCCCAAAGATCCTGAAATGAATACCTATTAAGTTCCTAACCATGGATATTGGTCTAGGTAATGGTGAGCTTAATGGAGGCGTAAATGAAATGTCCCTTCTCTGCGCCATCACGCTTACCTGTGCAGGAATTATCCTTTTGCTTTTCTGGCCCTGCCATTTCATTTTGTTTATCCCTTCAGGTTTTATCCCATTAAGGTTAACAAGGATCCTTTTGGATCCTTTATGTTATCCTTAATTATCACTACGCTGCATAATGCAATTCGTATAAATTCTGCGTACGCTGTAGCTAATTAGAAGAAGAAATAGCAATTTAGGTAACATTTAGATGAGATTATAATTCACACGAATAAAAGAACACTGTGTTAAAAGGTTTTGCAACAGTGCGAATAACGTTATTGGAGGTGTTTGGATTCTCAGTGAATTTTAACACATAGTAACTGGAGTGGATGGGGATTCGTTCAAAGTGTTCTGTAAAGGAGTACGTTTCAGCGTCAAACAAAAAAGTAATTATTAACGCACATTCCAAACTTACAACCTGAACGTACTAGGAGTCAATGAACAGAGATGCGAGTCGTGCGAGCGAATTAATCGGGGTTTCTCTTAGAAATGTCCACAAAATTTGAGCCGAAATTAAGAACAGGTTGATGTTAATTTCGCTTCACGTTAAGCCACGTTAAGTCAAGCATCGGTCAATGAACAACGCTGCGCAATAAAATGCATCAAATTAAATAAAATCCATTATAATTTAACGAGAAATATTTGTTTACTAAATCATTAAAGTATAGAATGAAATGCGTATAGCAGCGAATCTGGAACTTCAGGAGTTTTAACTTCAGCTTTGAAAAATTTTCGAAAACTCCGAAACTTAACAAAATCGTTCTTGTTCTGCTTTCTTACAAATACACGCTGTATTTGTAGGAAATTTCGCGTTATTCACGGATCCACAAAGACGGACTGTAGTCATTGCGAAGTCAAGCCAGTATGCTATCACAAAAAACCGACAATCTCTTGGGCTAATAAATCGTATGTAAAACGTTTACAATGAATCGTTATAATTCTTGTAACCTTGATTACCCCGAGTATCAACGGTTTTATTTATTTATTAACCCCCCCCCCCCCCCACATCCTCTCTCTCTCTCGTCCATGGCCACATTTTGATAAGCTCCGGCTTAGAGAAAGTTGCAATCCTTTAACTAAGCTTAATTATATTTAATGTCATGCTGGGATGACAACTTATTCTGAACAGCAAAATACTGTGGAAAACCAAGTAGCAGGAGGTTCATCAGTACCTGAAACCTAAAATCTGAACCGCTGCTAGTTCGGGAAATTGTCGCACTTATATTCAAGTAGTTACACCAGTGGTTTTCAATAGAGTTATACGGATGTTTACACTGAGCATCTTCCACCAACAGCATTGCGCACGATAGCCATAGTTGCTGATGCACCGGAAAAATTCTAATCAAAGACATAAGCGTTGAGTATCAGTGTGAGAGTGGCTGGAAGCAGCAGTAATAAGAACAATATGCCTTTATTTGCAAATACGATTAGTTTTATAAAAAAATTTCAATGTATAAAAAAAATTTCACCCCAACACAAGAGGGGTGTACCAGGATGAAAATCTCCATCTAAAGATTGTTGCTTACAATGCAATTTTTGAAACCTCACTGACCTAAGGAATACTCTAAAATGTTAACCTTAATCTTAGAAAAGTAAGTCTTTTCTATGACGTAAGGACGAACAAGCAACGTCTCAAAAACTAATCTAATTTTTTCAATCTTTTTACGGAGAGACAAGGGCAATGCGTTTCCATAAAACGCATTGCCTGAGCGCAATGCGTTTTATGGAAACTTCCAGAAAACAGTTTGGGCAGTGGGGTTCAGGAATGTTTCCCTGTCTCCCCCTCTCCTTCCGCTTTCGTGTATCGAAACAAAGGAGGGTTGAATTCCAGAAACATAGTATTCGATTTTATTATGATTTAGATTCATATGGAGTTCCCCGCAGGAGATGGAATCACTACTCTAGTGCAGAATTTACGGCTTCCAAAGTTGTAAGGATATCATCAAGATCGAAAACCTGGGGGAATTCTAGCCTAACTGCATTGTTTAAACTAAAGCAAATTCTGCACAGAAAATAGAAAATGATACACAAAATAGAATTAACTACTCGAGGGCCAGAGCAATATTTAATAGGGAAAAATCTAGAGCAATCAACTGCTACATGAAAGAGACACTTGACAGGGGAAAGCTACCTGGTTGCACACATAAAATTGACACAAATCATTGACTTGACAAAGAAGCGTGGATAGACCACATCAGAAGATTCTCCAGCGTACAGCATGAGTCAACATGTCATTGAATTTGAGTGGGATAAATTGGTTGACAATGAGTTGGAGTCTGTTCTTATCACTAAAGAAGCAATAATACAGAATATAAGCTCCGTGAGGGCAACTAAGACAACTGGAGTTGATCAAGTTCCCCACTTCATGGTAAAGTGTCTCAGCCCTTATTGTAATTAAACCACTCCAAGCAATTTATAGCTCTATCCTTGCTCACCGACTTTTCCCTGAGAATGTAATTTTCGGCATTAGAATAAGTATGCTGTTATTCTAATGCCGAAAATTACAAAGCCTAACCTCGTGGAGCGCTAAAGGCCCATATCTACTGCATCTACCCTTTTAAAAGTACTGGAGAAAGCTCTACTGCCAAAGACGTCGAATCAGATACTGGCCGGGCAGCCTCAACAAATTCATTATTCAATTACTACAAGATCAACAACCACTGACCTCCTCACAATTCAAGCCGCGATACTGAATGCTTTCCAAGCCAGAACGGAAGTTACAATAATATATGCTGATATAAAAGCAGCCTTCGATAGGCTGGGTGTACATGCCCTACTGCATCTGCTCCAACACGCCTTCTGAATAAAAGGAAATTTGCTGAAGTTCCTACAGGCCCTACTTACTTGTCGGTCTATTTATTTCCATACAGACAATCAGATCCTCCAAAGCCAACTCCATGCAGAAGTTCTACAAGGTGGAGTTTTAACCGGACTCCTCTTTACCGCCATGACGATCCCGTTCTGCAAGGGTTGGGATGATGTATGCACTTACGCAAACGATATTAAGATCCTAATACCCATCCAACCGTTCATGACCAATAGTGCATTGTGTGACCTGATTAATTATAAGCTTCTGAACTTATTCGTGTATTTAGATAAATTTGGCTTGACTCTAAGAGTGTAATGATGGTGTACTCCCTCAAAAAATCGCCTACACTCGTACACCCAAAACGAAATGGCATACCATCTCAGTTGTTGAGACGCATAAAGATCTGGGAGTAACATTTGAAACTAAACTTACGTTCAAGTCGCATGTTGGCCTGATTGTAAAGAAAATGAACTATCTATGTTCGGTAACCAACCAGCACGTGAAACAGACTACAACAACCACACGATATTTGAGAACCGCAGTGTGTTCGGCCATATTATATGGCGCCGAACTGTGGGCGTCATCCACCCCTACCAACATTAGGAGAATATATGGGAGTGAATTCTGGTAGCCAGAATTCACGATGTGGGCAATCCATAAACACCAGCTCCCTCAACAGTTAAGGACCACACAGCTTAAACTACAGCGTTTACCAGACATCATTGCATGGAAACGATTAATAACTACAGTAAAGATGATGAGTGGTGTGATATCATCGTTCTTCTGGCAGCTTTGTGAGTGGCACATCCCGCCATCTGCATTAAGAGGTACAAAATCCTTGAGAATGAAGACCAACAGACTGAAGATGGACGACAGGTTTATAACAGCCAGGGCATTGGAATCAGTTCAGTACTTAACGCATATTGGAATTGAGCTACAAAGGCTCATAGAAGATCCGAAATATAGAAAACAAACCGCGGTGTAGTTCGCTCAGGCTACTGTTGCCTAGCAGTTGTATGCATTCCTGTCAAGAACTGTGTGTTCGCAATTGTGTGCACTTATTTCAACAAGTGTACATCTTGCATAAGTTGTTTCAGTGGATATGACTTATGATGAACTTTTGTACTACAGCTGCCAGGACTCTAGACAGAAATGTAGTGATGAGGCATTCATTTTATATTTTACCTTTTCTTGTATATTTTAGATATTCTTTTATTTTCATTTTATGGTAATCCCCTGGCATTTTCTGCCGTGAAGGGAATTTGCACTTGCCAATGTACACCTAGATTTATATTTGGTAGGACAAATAATGATTTATTCTACTTTGGGAGGCCGGTGCCAAAAAAAGAAGAGCTCCTTAGAATTTCGACCCATATCGATCAGTTGTTCTCTTTTAAAACTCTTTGAAAAAGCCATTCTTCTCTCTTTAACAGAACAGTGTTTTGTGCATAGGCCACACCCATCTCCATACAGAAGTACTGAGACGATCTACTGCTACTAATTTGTTGGAGACCCTCTTCAGAAAGCAACACGCTTTAAATGAAAAGACCCAAATGGACATCATATTCCTTGACATGAAGGCAGTTTTCGATAATGTATCGTTACATGCACAGGCGGACTGGATAAAAAATTCTTACCGGAGGATACTTGTAGCGGCCTCATACCAGTACTCATGACCATGTTGTTCATGGCCAAAATCACAAAGGCCAAAATCACAAAAATCACATTGGTCTCCGGCTCACCGCGGTTTCCCCCGGAAGTCTTATGGCCAGTTGTCCTCTGCCCGCACTTGAAAATGTATTACAAGTTTATTTCCGCATTGAGGGTAAACTATTATAGATTATGAAGAACATTTTGAAGCCAAGGCACCTAATTGTACAACATCAAGAATTCCGTGAAGATTACAACCCCCTGACTTGGGGAATCCTTCAGGGAGGTGTCTTATCAGCTTTGCTGTTCGCTGCCGCCCTGGAACCCTTTCTAGCTCAGAATCGTAATTTTATTTTTATGCGGATGATATAAAATATTTTGTTGTCTCTAACGAACGAACTCTTGTGTCCAACATCAATTTCCACGCCAACGCTACGCTTTATGAACTGGAGACATACCTACGTAAAATGAGTTTATGGCTGAACAAGTCAGCAAAACTGACAATAACCAATAAATAAGATTAAGAATCAACTCGAATTATCTATTAATGGAGCATACGTTAGGCCATAATTGTGAAATAATTATGGCCAAACTTGGACTCAGGAGACGTCCCCATGGACTCGAGATGCGCAAATGTGTCCGAAATTCACAAAGGCGGACAGGCGTAATTACAGACTTGTTAGTCTAATTTCTGTTCCAAGGAAAATAATGGAGTCACTGGATGTCCTGCATCCCTTCCTTAAGAAAGCGATGCAGGACATCAAGACAAGACTGCAGTTATAGTTCATACATAGCATGGGTTTGCTCAGGGGAAGTCTTGTCTGACCAGTTTGATTGGATACTATGTGATCACAAAGGAACGGGATGCAGAAAATAATTTTGATATCTTATACTTGGATTTTAGGAAAGCTTTTGATACTGTGGCACATGGAAGACTACTGTACAAATTGTAGCAGTATGGCAAGTGGCTACAATGGATAAAAGGATGGTTGAGTGGGAGTAAGACAGAGGATGTCTGGGATTCGAAATCAACAACTACGTTCCTGTTGCCCTTTATACTTCAATAATTTGGTCCTCTGCTCCAAATACCTTTATCAGGAAGTTTCTCAGCTTGTAATACTGGGTGCTCGGGTGGTTGAAGAGGATTGCCGGGAAACCCTTTACAATTTCAAACTCCGTACTGTATACAAACTTAAACGTAGCTCCGTGGATTCTGATGTGTAACATCCGAATGCGTAATATCGGCAATCTAGCACAACTTCTGACTGGGAGTTTAGATGCCCGTCTAATCTAAAATCTGGTGGTCAGGCCTGCCCTTCTTTTTGTTTAACTTCATTTCTAATTCACACGGAGTAATCATTCAAATATTCAATCACGTGAAGTACAAATGGCCCAAAAGATTTAACGGACATTGCTTCTCCCTACTCGTCTGAAACCGAGGAATTCCTGCACAACGAATACTTGATTTTTGAAATGAAGATTCCCAAGTGAAGATTCCTGATCTGCAAGAAATCTTTGTATTCAGTTGGACGACTTGGAAATTGCAATTTTATCTTCTCCCTTCATCGCGCTGATTTTGACGCCAAAGGTTTTTTTTTTTTATACTGTTATTTCCCGGTGGTCATTTCGGTGGTGACGTGGGTGACTTAAACGGGTCACACACGATGCCGATGATTTAAGAAAGCGAAACCACGTCCGGAAAAGGACACGGAAAATCAACGGCGACACCCTCGTTGTTTGTTTCTCTTCTCACGAGAGGCAAATTGTTGCAATTGTGAGGGATGCCTGAACGGCTCGTAATTCTTCCTTTAATTTACGACAAGGTTCCCCCCCCCCCATCCTGTATTGAATCCGAAGAAGAGTCGGGTGTTGCCATCGCTCAACAGGGTCACTTCCCCGTTGTTGGTCTGGACCTGGCAGGTCAACCACTTCACTTCTTCCCTGTCCCGTCTTATTAGAGTTACTACGCACGATAGTCGTGGGCACTTAATGACCACGTGTCGTTTCTCACACGAGCATGTGTAACGTTGCTATTCCTCCGAGACATGCACGGCGCTGTACGGACAAAGAACGTTGAACTTCGGAAACGACATTTTTTTTTATACGATCTCGTCGGAATAATGCAGGTGCAATTAACTGCACGTTCCTGTCCAAGCACCTGCATCCAGAAAGCCCCGGTGTTTGGTAGTTCGGAAGGTACGAGTGGCAGGTGTTGTTAAGATTCGAATACCGCTCGCTCTCTTATGCGCTGTAGTTGAGCTTTGCAACTGCAACAGGTAGCAACAACAAACATCACAGCTTACCTTTCTCTTTTTTCCCCGTTCTTACGTGTTCTGGGGTGTGTGTTTTTATTTGTATTTTCGCGTGCGTGCTGTGCGCGCAGGAATACCAGTGAAACATCCACAAAAGTGATTTTTGGAGTAGACGTCGCGGAAGATTTTCACCCCGCTCAGAAGTGCGCGCGAGATAACCGGAATTATGAAAAACAATAACGGGGCCTTCAACATCTGGCAGGAGTGCCATTATCAAAGGGTAATAATCAAAGCCATAATCAAAGGGTACTCGAAAAAGAGAAAGACAAAATAACCAACTTCCATTTCCTCGTTGTATCTTCCTAAGGTTTAAAATGCGGCACGGTGATACGTGATTCGACCAGCGCGATTTCTTTTTTTGAAACAAAAAATAATAAATTAAATAAACGCTGTTTTACTAGAAAGTTACAGGACTAACTCGAATTGAAAGAAATCGTGACTACAAATATATAAATATTTTGTGCTGTAATGGTGTCAGCGATTAGTCCGGTATTCTTTTCAACGACGAGTAGAAGAACAAAAGACGGTTCCCGGGAGGGGGAAGGTGACAGTTGGACGTCACTGGTGAAAATATCTGTGCGTGCTCATGAATTAAACATTGGAGAGCTGCAAGGTGTTGATAAAATGGAAATGAAGACTTTGTGACGATGCGCTCTGAGAAGCAGATCGAATCTGAATTTGGGTGCCAATGAGTTTCCGGGACACGTTGACCCACCAATTTAAGAAATAGTTGCAATGCGCATACTTTTGATTGGCATGGTGCACTGAACCCAGCCAGTGGAAATGATTTGTAGATTGGACGCATTTTTGGTACGGGGGATGCTTTGGAGTTGGCTTCCTACCTCAATGTCTTTATCCAAATGTCGTGGTCAGGAGTGTTTCGCGTAGTACGAGCTTGGTCCACTGATGGCGGCGTACGATGAATGCTGGCATCGTACAGCAAGGTTGTGGACAATTCTGTGCACGCTACATTATGGAAGTTCCAGGAGAGCTGCTCTTGCACACTCCTTAAGCCGCGATAACGCTTCGTGTCATAAAGTGGGGTCTGTGAAGACAGGATTTAAGAAAATAACAACGGGTAATTGCAGTGGTCGGCACGGAAATCGACTTTTAACTGCGTCGAACATTTCGAGGATCGAACGGAATTCAGAATTACCGCACGGCCAAGATGAGCCATCTTCGTAAAGAGCTCGCGAAAGGTGGGCCAACGCGCTATTAATGTTTTCAAATAAATACATTTTGTTCGCGACTAAAACTAGTTCCCACGATTTCAATAGGGCACGTGCATCTTTTTATTCCTGTTATGTCGAGATAGCTTTTTTTTACGATATTCTCGTTGAAATCTAATTGATTTGGAATATGATTATGTTCCTTCGAGCTGGATATCACAATACAATGCGAGTCCATTGGCATCAGTTCTTTTAAAGCGAGCAAAGGGCTTTTTCTATCGATTCATCTTATCTTTACAGTCCGTTTCTGATAATGTAATTTTTCTGTATCTACCTTTATTCGAGTCAGTTTCGTATTTTTCCTCCAACTCTTGGACTATTTTTCACCCTTCTGTTGTTGGACTCCTCAAAGAGACTCGTTATTTTACATCTTATTTTTTTTCTCTCGTCTTATTCCTTTTATTTTTAAGTTCACACGCTTTTTTTTTTTTCTTATCGCATTGTAGTTTCCGATGTTTCTTTTTCTGTCCGGCTTACGATGTTTTGTTCAGTATGCTAAACTACTGCATACTTTGCCCTTAAAATCGAATCCTCTCAGGTCGCATTAGATAATCTTCTCCGCAGCTTTTGTCAGAGTCAATGTCCGAAGTTACAGTTCATTGTCTTGGTTTATCCGCAGCTTCTCTCGGACGTTATTTTTGAGCCATTTTCTGATTGACTGTCGTGCGCCGTAATTCCATTATTATGAAACACTTGAAGGGCTTTGTTTCAATAATTTTATTGTATATTCTTCATTCATCTGGGCTTTTGCCTTCAAAAAATCTACCAGACCAGGTCTCAGTTGTGAGTTTTAGTACTCATTTTTTTTTTTTGCCCCAAATTAAAATTGCCCTTTTGTTATTCGCGCCATCATTTTTCCTGCTTTTTTGGACGATGCCCAATTGATCACCAGAACATGGAATGCAGGTCGTCCTTTTATAATAATAAGATTCTTTATTAACATAAATTTTATACAATAATGATTCCGTACACAGAAATTCAGAGGAATCTTACAATTTGTTGTTTATACAAGTGATTCTGTTTTATATAAAAAAAAAAAAAATATATATATATATATATATATATATATATATATGTATATATAATAATAATAATAATAATAATAATATAATAATTAATAGATCAAAGCAAAGATGATAATCAGAATGTAAAATGAATGAAGTAGAAATTACAGCGAAAACGGACTACAAGTTGAGCAGAACATGAAATGACATCGGCTAGCTAAGATCGGCACTTACACAAATGTCCTTTACAAACAGCAAGATGGGCCAAGATGCCATCGCGATATGCCTTGTCTATAGTCCATAGGTCGATGTCGATGTTGAGCGAGTTGAGAGTGTCCAGGGTCACATTAGGGAAGTGTCTCCTGAAATTCTGTAACCGCTGGAGCCTTGAGCACAGGGAGGGAGTACTACGGAGATGTCTGCCTGGCAAACGCCAACCAACCGTGTTCCAGATGTTGATGTGATCCTGCTTAGCTGAGCACAGATGAAGGAATGACTTTATTTTTAGCACATGGGCTCTGTGGACTATGGGCGTTTTTTTGTAAAGTCAACAGCAGGAGGACTCTTTGAAGATGTTAACCTACGTACAATAGATAATTGACCTCGGATCCTACCCGCAGCAAGAATTTAGCGGTGCTACCAGAGCCGACTCTGTTTTACCAACCCTGCTGTAAAACTTATTGATACTTCTAATGTTCACAGGAACTCATTTATTAGAGATTAAACTGCTGCACATTGTTTTCCACTTCTGCTTTTTCATTCAAACCTTATATAAATTTTAGGTTTTACTTCCAAATCAATTATTCATTTTGTTCTAATGCCAGCTTTTTTCTTTTTTTGCACAAAATGAATACTATACTATCTATATCAAAACGAGTATGTATTTATTTCGAAAAATTCAGACAGTTTTCAATATTCAATTCATAGAGAAGAAATGGTAATTCTCACAGCTACTCTCTACAAATCAGTACTTTATTTTGTGATTCAGCAGATTTTTCGCACTTGGATAAATTTTGCGCTTTTTGTTGAACTCTTCTACGCTCATCGGAGAATCCTTATTCAAACGCCGCAAGCAGCAAACCATCGTTGGTTGTGGCAGAATCCCAGCCATCAACCGACTTTTATACACACCAGTGGTAGAAGCTTGGAGAAACGAAAAGTGGCTCATCGATAACATTTTCGTGGGTGTGATTAGTACTTTTCTTGAATGCGTCTTTCTGATTTGATGATCAGCGCTCGCCCTGTTGTCACATTCGCGCAGAAAACACCGAAGGTTGGCGTAACTCGACCGTATTCGAATGAGTATGGCTAATATCTTATGATTACAACTACTAAAACTGGAAAGTTACTGCTGCACGTCAAAAGAACACCGTTGAGGATAACATTTACTGATTAAATTCTGATAAGAATTTCAGAGTGTCATAAATTTCCTTTAAAACTAGACGACTGGAGATGTGGCCCTTGAAATTTCGCCATCATCGCAGTTTATTTGCAAAATACAATGTACACGTACGATAAAATAATTTACAAGTAAACAAACAGTTCTATAGCAAAAAATCTCGTCGAAAAAGTCTATTATCGAAGTCTCTCTGTTTTTGTGCTTTTGGAAAATGTCAGTAGGAGATAATTGTGCAAATTCATTAAGAATTTTGCTGATGTACTGCCAGAATTGAATTTTGGGCCTCCCTCGCTTCCTACGGCCGTTTGTCGGTTTTCAAAAAGCAAGCGGAACGAATTGGGCTGCTGGCGGATGCCTGGGTTGGTGTCCTAGTCATCTCAATTGGCTTTTTTGGAGGCTTTCTTCTAAAATCGTTGCATTGGTAATACGTATTGTTCCTCCAGGAGTACCCTAATTAAGTTCCGAGGCAGTAATATCATCAACAGTTTTGGAAATTCTATCATTAGAAGCTCCAAAACTATCGATGATATTAGAAACTTTTTTGGTAGAAACGTTCCAGGTTGGTGCACCTGGAACAAAAAAGGGAATTTCCATAGGGTTGAATGAAATTGCAAAGTCTTAAGTTTTCTTTTGACAATATCATTTAGTAAGTCATTTATGAATACACCTAGATATTGAAAATCTTTTACCTCTTCTAGTTTTACGTCTTCTATCAGTTTCGTTTAATTGAATAGATCCATCTATTGGGTTTTACTTTTGTTCTACTCCCTTTGATTTTCAGTCCGAAAATTTCTGCCAAAGCGTGTCGGTGATTTTGTCAGATGCAATGCTGCTGTCAATACGCACGATATTGTCTGCAAAACGAAATCTTGGAGTTAAAGAGAATGAATTATTTTCAGAATGCAACGAAAGCTGTGCAGAATTATAAAGATAAGATCGTTGAGCGCTTAGCTGTTGCTGCGATGCTACACAGATTGCAAGGATAACAACAAAACTTCTACAGAGTGAGTGTATTTCGATCATCTCAACTTCCAACCTTTCCTATGGTTCTTTTGCATTAAAAATGCGGCTTTGAGATTCAACTTTCAATTATTAAACATTATTAATTAAATTATCGAATTATTAGCAATTCGATTTGGTGTGGTGGAAATTACTGTCACGGTGACTGAATTTTATTATCCAATCGAAGTTGTTTTACTTCACTGTGTAGCGTTAAATAGTTTTGGTCTCTCGTGTAGAGGCATCGCGCTGTTTTTTTTTTTTTTTTTTTTATCAGTGAAGTGGCCTTCTGCGTTAACCGTCACTCACTCGGGTTTTATCCTGGTCTTTGTTTTCGAACTGTCATGCAGAGTAGCTGTACGCAATGTGATCATTAGTTCGTGAAATGTGTCACAGAATTCTCCCCATTGCCAGACGCCACTTCGTTTGACCTGCATTCCCTCGTGTTCTTGTGACGAGGCAGTAACTTTGCGCTGTTTTCAATATCTTTTTACGTACATTCGTCGAATCACCGCAGCCACTAATCCGGTCTCGTGCAGGATCCCAGCTTTAATGAGAGGAAAAATCGTTAACACCAGGGTGTACGAAACACCCACCTGTCTTCACCACAACGACGCTAACTGCTTCGTCAGTGTTTAAATGCTTCGTCAGTAGGATTATTAATGGCGGCGTCACAGAACTGTAAATTCCCCATTCCGCGCAGTTCATTCCCGTTTCGTTTTGAAGTCACGTGAAATTTCACTCAAAAACCGCGAAACTTTTTCAGCAGGCAGTAATTATTACTGCTTTATGTAACCCTCATCGTGGGGTGCATTTCCTTAATGTAAGATTCGTTTTCGTACTTCACAGCACGCCTTTTGACGACCAGCGTACTAATTAAGCTACCGGAATTTTATTTCCAAGGAACCGACATACAGAAATGCAAATAACTTAGTGAGAGAGACTGCTGATCGAATATATATATATTTTATGTTAGTGAGAGGAACATTTTTCAAACAGGAATTATTTAAGAAATGTTTAAATAATTTAAAAGCTGGTTGCAAAACTGTCATGCCGCCATGTTGTGAGACGTTGTTATGGTTGTTGACAATCACGAGAAGGCCGTTCCGTTCGGCAATGTGCCGGGTGGATCGAGAATGTCTCCGCAGGTGGTTGATTGGGGTTCACTGATGCGGTGATAATTATTATTAAATAAGTGTATTGGTCTCAATACCTCCCTCCCCCCCTCCTCCTAGAACTGTGAAAGAGCCTAATAAGCATTTTAAAAGATGGAATAAACATCGTAGATTTTGATTAACTGTTAATGAAATGAATTCTTCATTTACATACCACTGCGAACATGTCAAAATAACCCTTTGAGGCCAGGACAGGCGTGCGTAATGAGGTCTGTAATACACTTACACAACTATAAACCAAAATGACGAAATGGCCAGCGCTATCGGTGATTACATCACTAGTTATTTCCGGTGCGAGACACTCTCCTCCCTTTCGTCCTTACTTCTGTCTTTCTATTTCATTCAGAATGTGTCTCACCAATTCGGTATATCTTGCAGGTGCTGCTATTGTTCCAGCGCAGGATTTTCCACTCCCTACAACTTTTCTTTCTTTCTTCGATATTATTAGGTTCCTGTCCCCCCCCCCCCTCTCTCTCTCTCTGATGGCTGGCACTCTCATGTTTAGCCTCTGCCTTCCTGTGACTGCAAGGTATCGTTACTCCTCTCTAAATGGTCGGACGGCGTCACCTTCCATAACACACGGACGCACATTCGTGTATTCAGCCTGTTGCTCGAAATGCAAATCGCCGCCTGCACTTACGACCCAGGTCGAACACGCTTGTCTAGCTCTACGCCCGTAGATTCCAATCCCAGACTGCTACATCACATTAATCCAGTTCTGAACTGTCACATTAAGGGTGTACAACGCTACAATTCTCCAATGGAGTTGTAGGAATGCGTCTGTATAATATCTGATTTCCAATATATGTGTTTATTTTAGTTTAATTAATTATTCAATTACATGTGTTTGTAAACCCCTAGCGCCACCATAATGAGATTAAGTGCATATATATTGTAGCGCAATTAAAGATTCTATTCCAGTCTACATCAATTTTGTAGACTGGAATAGACAGTTACTACTATAAAGGCGTCGGCGTTTATTCACATCAAACGCTGCTCGTATCAAAAATTCATGTAACTCATCAAGATTTAAGCTTTACTCGTAATCGGTCCGTTTCTTTTTCCATCGGGATTGGTACCACTGCGCAGGTACTTGATACTTATTAGCCATCCGCAGGCTGGAATATACGGCCGGTGAATGGACATCGCACTCCAAACAGTTACCGACCGCTTCGGAAAAATGTTCAGAAATTGGCTGCGTGGCAGTCATTAAAAAACCGAGCCAGAGGATCGGAAATTACAGTACAAGGACCGGCACGAAGAATGTCTTGACGGGCTTCATTTAATTATCAATCCTTTTAGAAGTTTTTATTATATATATTTTTTAAATTTATTATTATTTTATTTTAATACAGATCCTTAATCCTAAAGTAATACAACGAAGTATTATACCAATCTTTAGTACTTATATTCATTGAATATATTTCACTTTTACGTCCGTGGGCGGACATGTGTTTACATTGTATCAATTTATATTCACTCGCAGTTTTATTGAAAGGCATTTTACTTTCAAACATCACCTCAAGATGGCCAGGCTAAAAACTCTTGCGGCGCTCTGTGCAATCTGGCAGGAGTTGGTCGGTCTAAGGCCTCGCGGATTCCTTTTGGAATACATCCGAAGGAATTTGACACCTATACCTCTTTACGCTTCGGTACTCTGGTCAGGAGCCTCCTCTACTCGACTAAAGAGATTTCTTGGATTTGAATATTAGCTCCTGAGATGGCTAAACAAGAAGATGGTATACCTTTTCACCATCCCTAGGAGCGTGTTCTATGCAAACTTTGGCATGAAACCCTGTGAAGCCATCATCAAAGAGAGGAATCTACACACCTTGGCAGAACTTCTGTCTCCAAATGTGTTCTTCTGACATCTGACAAGTGACGATAAACCCTCGGACCTAAGAATAAACCCAGTGCAGTTCAACACTTTGTCCACGATCGTCCCTGCAAAAGGTGCAATACCTTAGATCAATGTTTCCGGCGAATACGTATGGAATGTATAACTCCCTGGGAATTGATGCCCCATCTTTCTGCAGTCGAAGGGCTATAGACGGGACACCCTGAAAGAAGTCTATAAACATGAACAAGTTTTGTTTTTTATTTTCAATCTGTTTTGATTTCTTGTAATTCCAATCAATGTAATCAAGTCTAATTTGCATAATATACACCCTTCTAGCCGAACCAGACTGTGTAGTAGTAGTAGTAGTGGCACTTGATGCAAGAAAGCAAGTGTAGGAGCTTATGCAGCACCAGCCAAAAAAAAAAAAAAAAAAATCACACCATACCCTCCAATTGCCTGTCCAGTTCCTCCTTAAATTTATTTAACCTATCAACTTCCACAACGACAGATGGAATTTTGTTCCAGCAATTAACCACCCGCTGGCTAAAGGCAAATTTCCGCACATCATTTCTACATCTATCCTTTCTTAATTTGAACTTATGTCCCCGTAGGTTCGTATTCTTAACAAGTGGGAGGATCCCATCAGTATTCAGCGTGCTCAACCCATTCAAGGCCTTATAGACCTCAATCAGATCACCGCGCAGGTGCCTAGTCTCCAGCCACTGCAATTTGCAGAACTTAAGCCTCTCTTGGTAAGAGGATCCCTTCATTCCCCTCACCAATCGTGTTGCTCTTCTCTGTACACGCTCAAGCAAATCTACATCCTTCCTAAAATGAGGCCTCCAGACCTGTACGCAGTACTCAAGGCGTGGCCTGACCATTGCCTTATACAGAGGGACAATCACCTCCTTTTCCCTGCTAGCAAAATTCCTATATATCATTGACAAAACCCCATGACCTGCCCTAGCAGCCTGTCTACATTGCTCAGAAAACTTCATATCTGACTGCACAATTACTCCCAGGTCTTTTTCATTTTCTACCACCTTAAGTGTAGTACCACACAGTTGGTACGTTTCTCTGGGGTTACTTCTACCCATATGCAGTACTTTTCATTTGTCAAGGTTAAACTTCAGTTGCCACTTCTTAGCCCATCTGCCCAAATTATCTAGATCCTGTTGCAGTAGCACACTGCCATTACTGTCATTAACAACCCTGCCAACCTTCGTGTCATCTGCAAACTTCGACATTAAGCCTGATATACCTTCATCAATATCATTGATAAATATACAAAACAACAGTGGACCCAACACCGAACCCTGTGGGACTCCACTAATAACATTAGTCCACGAAGAGCAGCACCCATTGATTACCACCCTCTGTCTTCTCCCACTTAACCATCCTTTTATCCATTGTAGCAACTTACCCTTAATACCATTCTGCTCCAATTTGGACAGTAGTCTTCCATGCGCAACAGTGTCAAAAGCTTTCCTGAAATCCAAGTATATGATATCAAAATAATTTTTTGCATCCAGTTCCTTTGTGACCACATCATAATAACCAATCAAATTTGTCAGACAAGACTTTCCCTTAACAAACCCATGCTGTGTCTGAATTATTGCTGCAGTCTTGTCTAGATGATCCTGCAATGCATCTTTAACCAGTGACTCTATTATTTTACCCGGAACAGAAGTTAAACTAACTGGTCTGTAATTATTCGTGTCACCCTTCGAACCTCCTTTGTGAATTGGGGATACATTTGCACATCTCCAGTCCGTGGGAACCTCCCCTGCATCCAAGGATGCTCTCATAATTATGGCTAAGGGTTTGCTTAGTTGCTTTGCCGCCTCCTTTAATATAACTGGATAGATCCCATCCGCCCCAGGTGCCTTTCTTATGTTTAACTTCAACAATTTCTCCTCCACTTTGCTCTCAGTTATTACAAAATCATTAAGCACACTGCTACAATTTGATAACCTTCTTCCATTTTCAAACTGTAATGATTCCTCACGTGTGAATGTAGATGCAAAATACTCATTCAGTTTGTTTGCTATCTGAGCAGGATCATCAACAGTCGAACCATCGATGTCAAGTGGACCAATCATATTCAGCCCCTTCCTTTTAGAGTTTATATAAGTAAAGAAATCCTTGCTGTTTTTCTTAGCATCTTTTGCCAAAGATTTCTCGTAATCCGCCTTTGCCTGCCGAACCTCCTTTGTGACCTGATTACAGACTAGCTTATATCTGCTACAGGCTTCTGCGTCGCCTGATAATTTATATGCATCCCATGCATTTTTCTTCTCTGTCACGAGTCTCATTAGTTCATTTGATAACCATTTAGGCCTAAACCTTGAACAATATTTCTTCATCGGTATGAAAAGTCTAGTAGCTTCCACGATTAATTCCTTGAATGCTTCCCACTTAGAATTTACTGTTTTTAACATCGTCAGTCGATCCCACTGTACAGAATTTAAAAACTGTCTGAGACCACTGTACTCCCCTTTACGGAAGCAAAAACCCTTTCCTTTACCCCTGACGGTAGTTACCTCTTTGAGTAAATCCCACTTCAGCACACTGTGATCACTGCCACCTAGTGGTTCCTTTATCTGCAAATTCTTAATACACGAATGATCACTGCTGATAACCAGATCAAGAGTATTACTTTCTCTGGTTGCCTCTCGAACATGCTGCTGCAGAAAACAATCATCCAATAAATCCACAAAAGTCTGACTAGTGTGTGAGTGACCAACCCACAAGTTCCAGTCAATATCTGGGAAGTTAAAATCCCCTATTATAAGACATTCTGATTTACTGGCCCACTCTATTTCTCTGTACTTTGTACTCATTCGAGTTACTCATACTCGAATGAGTACAATTGTTCATTGTACTCATTCGAGTCATTAGGCCTATAACACACTCCTACTCTTATTTTTGCTTTTGCAGTGCTTATGTCACACCAAACTGACTCAACAGTGCACTGTCCATCTATATCAACTGGATGCACTTCTTTTGATTTTATGTTTTTCTTAATTAACAGCATAACACCTCCTCCCTTTCTGTCCTGTCTATCCTTTCTGTACACATTGTACTCCCCAAATTCCAGTTCTGCATTCCTTATATCTTTGTGACACCACGTCTCTGCTATCCCAACAATATCCGCCTTTGATGTCTTGACCAACACTTCAAATTCATCAAATTTATTTACTATACTTCTAGCATTGGTATACATGCAAGCATACATGCTCCTATGCCTATTCCTTGTTACCCTAACACATCCCATATACCCAACTATTCCAGGATGACTGCCATCCGTCCCTGAAACCCCCAATACCCCTCGCTCCAGGTCGCTTCTTATTCTAATAGAAGTTGTGCAAGAATCACCTTCACCTCTGCCTGCGGTTACTGTTAAACTATTAGTCTTTGAATCCCCCCAAGCTAGCAGTTTTCCGACCCACCTAACACTGCCTCGATAGCATCAGCAAATATTCTTGCACCCTTTCTATTTAAGTGTATCCCATCCCTGTAGAAGCAATGTCTCCTGTTAACAAGTACAGTCCAGGCTGAAAAAAATTCTACCCCTTGAGCCTTGCACAATCTTTCCAGGGCCGAATTGATCGACAAGGCTCTCATCATATACTCCCTCCTATCGTGTCTGGGCAGAATTGCAGACACTTTCAAATTCAACCCTAATTCTCGGCTTTTTTTCAACAGTGACCTGTACTTGTTGAGTAATTCTGCCGGTTTCCTACTCTTAATATCATTAGTGCCAACGTGTACAACTATATCACCTTTTGTGCCCTTGAAAGATGATATCCGCTCTACAACGTCATCAACCTTTGCCCCTGGCAGACATACCCTGGTCCTGTTCCACGTATCCTTTTTACAAAGCATGTTTCCCGTTTCCCTGACAATAGAGTCACCAACAACTAATAGTTCCTGTGGGACCAGCGCATTCTGCCTTGGGGGGTTGCCGCTGTGTTGCGTGATGACCAAGTGCAAGCTCTGGCGTTGATGTGGGCAGCTGAGAGCTTGATGGGCCCCTCAATTTATTTCCTTCGAGGGCATCCACCCTGTCCTTCAAACTCTCATATAGGCCCATAACAACGCTGAGTTGTCGCCTGATTTCCTTACACTCCTTACATCGCGCACACACAAAGACATCCCCCATGGCAATATCATGTTCCGTTCCAGAGAGTTCGGCAAACATTTCACAAGTTGCACATTTTTTTAGGCTGTGACGCGTTGGAGAATCGCCCCCCTCAGTTCTCCCCCGAGTCACAACACTCCTGCCACTTTGTGCCCGTTGCTTTGCTGCTCTAGTTCGGGGCATGGTAGTTTAAATTAATAAAATCAATAAATTAAATGTCAGTAGTATTTGAATAGAAACTATGAAATAGAAACAGTGAAGCGTATTACTTCACTGTCTTGACTAATTGCCGCTGATATGGAAATAAAATATAATAATTTGCTTTTTTTTTGCGCGTTGTCATTCTAATCACGGGTTAGAGTTTCAGATACTTTTGGGATGAAACTTTTCGGATTTTGTTGCCAATTACAAAATACAGTGTTGTTTTCGAAAATAGTGGATTTTATTTCTGGAGCATCTCCTTCTTAGCGCATTTGAGTGGTTTTTTTTTGTGCGATTAAGCTGGAGTTCACACAGTATCCAAATAGTAGACCGTGAACTTGATATCTCTCTCTCTCTACATTAATCGCTGCGTTGCCATTAGATCGCCACACGCAAGAGACAGTTTTAAATAGCGCCACAGGATTAAAAAGTGGGGTGCACAATAAGCAAAGCTTCCAAGACTACTACTTCGAGACTACATTTGAAAGATCGGTTCCTCCCTTATCAGAAGCTCCACCTGGTTCAATCCCTGGATGCTGACTTATTTAAAATCATAGATGATAAAAAGTATAGACGGATCATCCTAGATCTGCACGTAGTCTCCAGAACTACCAACTGATCTCAGATCGTTATGGCGGGGCAAGAGACTCTCAGAAAACTGGACTTGAGGAAAATATTTTGTTATCACAATTTGTTATTTTTGTTATTTTGTATTAGTTTTCCTTTCAAGTCAATGTTATCTGCTATGAGTACTTTTTTTTTTTTTTTTTTTTATTTTATTTTTTTTTTTTATTATATAATTTGCTTATAATTAATCTTTACAATTCCTTTATTATCTCTGCCGTTTGTTAACCCCTGGCATGGTGCCGTGAAGGGTATTGTATGGTCGTGGTACCTGCGTGTACCGGTGAACTGTACAATAAAGATCTTATTTATTTATTTATTTACTACAGGGATCCGTTTACGCCTCTCTTGATGTGGACGTTTTTGGTGTCCATCAGAAATTGAGTTTCTCGTCTCTAGAAGATAGTTTGCGGACCAATGGATGTTTGGTACCTCTAAGCGAGAAAGTTTTACACATGAGGATACTGGTGGTCTAAACAATTCTAATTGCAGTTGAATGATGCAGCACAAAACAATCCCAGACCTTGACGACTTCGACGCCGCGACAAAACATTAAATAGTAAGCGTTTTCTAGACATGCACCATATCCAAACGCATATAGCGTGAAGTGGTCGCTCCACAGGACCGATTTACGTTAATCCACAATTCGGCTTCGGTGCACTTTGAGCCATGCCACCAGATGGTGTGCATTTGTTCTTCTTATCAAAGGCGGTTGGACTGCAGCTCTTTCGTGCATCACGAAAGAGCTGCAGTCTGTGGCAGCTCGCAGCTCCAAACTTAGATCAGGAGTGTGTTAAGCGCCAAAAGCAGTTAAAATGATGGAGGCATCGGTATTATTCTTATTAGCATCCTTTTATTTCTACATCCGTGGGCGCTTCCAGTTACAGTCCCGTTCAGCTAGTAGGGTGTACACTGTAAAATAATTCAATTCAATACATAGTCTGAGCACAATTTAATCTGGCACTATTCTGAACTGAAAAAGCAACACTGTCCAGGATCCCCCCCGATGACACTGAGCTGACCCTGGTGCAATAATGATCGATCATTCCGACGAGTGTAAATGGAAATGGAGGTTCTCCCTGTACGCTTCTTCCGGGATTCTGCTAGCCTTTAGAACTCGTATTCGCAATACAGTATATATTTTATCGCTTTTATTCACCTAACTGGGCCTTATACATTCAAGCAGATTTTATCAGATATAGACAAGCTATTAATATATACACAAATATCTAAATTAGATGCGTGTGTATATACTGCATTATTTATTTATATATATATATAACAATTTGACGAGGTAACCGTTGTAAAGGTTACCAAAGTCTCTATCTTCTTTTGCGTTTTAATTATTTACCTGGCGCGGTAAAACCACAGTTGTTTTTGCTGCAGTAAACACAAAACCACAACCCTTAGAACTGAGCGTAATTATAAGAATTTGCTACCCTCGAGGGCAAAATTGAAATGATTTTCTTGGGTTTGATGGCGAAACGAGGTAATCGAGCCATGCCCGTTGGTTCCTGCGTTTAGGCTAACTGGTCATTTCTTGGGGTTATTTGTGTACTTTTATTTGCTCAGCACTTTGCAAATTTCGACATGGGTTTATTTCACGATCAATAGCACGCACACATTCTCCCACATGACGTCCAACTATAGTTCTCCCTCAAACTCCCTCAGTTCTTTCCGTCAGAGTATCGTTCACGCACGTTGAAATGAATTCTAGAAAATTTCATTTTTCTAAAATTCGTCTTTAAGGGCCAAACAAGACAGGAGAAGTATAGGAAGAAAGGCACAACGGGTAATTTTTAATAAGGTTCAGTAAAATGAACGTCTTTTAAGTTTAGTCAGTTTAGGTTTTAGTTTAATGTGTTTTTAAATTTAGGTTTGCTGGACGTGAACCCGGAATATTCAGGCGATAAAGGCGTCAACCCTTCCTCGCCTGAAACCGACAGGAGAGGAAGGTGCTTGTGAGCAAAATTGGCTCTTCCGATAATTGTGCTGACCAGAAACAGGCACAGGAAGGTTGAGACGACTGTCTTCGCTCTTAGACGGGTCTGGTAAATAATAGTAATGCTCACATATTATTACGTATTTTGTGAAATCAAGTGCCCACAAATATGTGGTGCAAATTTCTACCTGTACTCTGGCCACTGCTGTTGTCCTAATAATGCAATCAAAGATTTCTGTAGCTCGAAATCAAAATGGCGATTCTCAGTTCAGTCAACCCGTGAATCGTAATGTTCTGCTGAATAAACTGAAGTCCTGCTTTTGAGCGAGCGAGTATTCGTTCGTGATCACAACTCCTGCAGGAAACGACCTCAAAAGTCAAATGAATACAAAATGGCTCACAACCATGTGTAGCAAGTTCTACTTGAGCTGTAGTGAAGAGTGTAGCGCTGAGAACAATAAAAGCTAATATTGAAATGAACTGAAAACGTGAAAGTGATTTTTTTTCTTGATCTTCTTCTTGAGAATATTTGGAGCATCTGCCAACATATAAATCGGATCTTGTACCCTCAAGATCCGATTTATGTGTTTCCTTTTATTTATCCGGTTTATATGTGGGTAGAATGTCCTTGTGCGGCCCTTGTATCCATAATGTGGATACTTCTCCTCCTCAGACTGGCTAACTATAGCCCCGACTACGGTCTTCAACAAAAGACCGAACACAAACAGACCTCTCTAAACGTGTGTAAGACAAGTGTAAAACCACTAGACTGTCGCAGAGGGCTAAACCCGGTTTAACCCATGCAAACAAAGATCTCTCCGAAAGGAACATGCCATCGTACTCAGTTAATACAGCGAAAGCGCCTTCAGATATTTTAAGCTATTTGAGAAACAGCGTGAATAACATTCCAATGAAGACACGATGAAAAGTGGCATAAAATAAAAAAAATAATTCACTTACTAGAGATGATAGTAGTCCCTCCCCGCACCTCCAAGGTTCATCACTGGACACCTGCCTGCTGGTGGATGAATGGAAGTAATCTGATAACACGGGAAGTACTTTAGGATCTCAGATTATATTTGGTGGAATGTCAAGTGTTCCAAGCAGTAAGCGCCAAGGTGGGGGACGGTTCGTTACTCGCGCCACAATCTCTGGTTCATTCAGACCGACTTCTTCCATTCAAATACCACATGTCCACTCGCCGTTTCTTCGTTTAATTTATTGAAGGCGTGATGTCTGCTCTCTAACAGACACACGTTAGATTTTATTTATGAAAGAAAATAGCGAAAGACATGGGCAGGTGCTCGAAAACTGGCGTGCTCTGCACCCCGATAAATTCGTCTAATCACGTGCAGCTAAAGGGATTTTTTTTTTTTTTTTTTTTTTGATTTGGTAGTTGTTGGCGCATCGGCTTCTGTGGCCATATTGCACCTCCAAAGGTTTTTGCAGTACAGTGATCCAAGCCCGAGGCGGGAATCGAACCCGCGACCTTTGGGTTGCCGGGCAGGTACTTTACCCACTCGGCTAGCCCGGTCGGCCCTAAAGGGATGAACACTCTCATCTCAGGCCGCAAAAGAGAGAGTTACGTCCGAGAAGCTAATTCATTTCGCCAAACACAATAAGAAAGAGATTATTCGCGCGAAAACTTTTATTTTCGCATCCAAATAATAACAATACTTTAAAGCGTACTTTGCTGGTTCAATAATTCGTATTCTACGAATTACTGAACCAGCATTGAACCTTCAAGTTTCGGAGGCAATTTCTTGTGTGGAAATAACACAACGCAGATTAGTCAAATGTAGTTACGGAAGGACGCTACGTGGTTGATGTAATAATAACCGTAACAGATTATTATTTTTATTATTATTTTATTTTATTTTTTTCTGCGACCGATCTTTAAAAGAGAGAAGGTTAACCAGTGTCACTTGTGGCACGCGCAATCCTCCTTAGTGGCACGCCTCCCGATGTTAAAAAAAACCTAACAAATTATACGACCGATTTGAAAAATCGAAAATGAAGTTAAACACGTACACAGAGCTTTCCAAAGTGGGTTGGTGACCTTTGGAGGTGCCACGTCTTGTGTCAAAGATTGTCTGAAATTTTAGTTTCAAAGGTTGTCTCAAACTGGCATTTCGCATCGTGGATTAATTTATATTTCGCATTTATTTATATTAATTTCGCATCGATACATTCGCATCGTGGATTACTTTATATTATTGACATTTATTTCATCATGTGCTTGGGGGGCGGTGAACTATGAATACTTCCTTCCCCTTTGAGAGCTAGAAACTGCCCTAGTTCGATTTCAAATAGCTGTGGCCAAGTCTGTGCCCAGTAACATTCTCTCCCCCCATTAAATGCCACTCTTATTACCACACATTGTGCCCCGAGTTTCAGCGTCTCGTGTACTTACCGGCTCATATTTACTGTCTTTTAGCGTTAATCCAGCGCGGGTAAGTAGATTGATGAGTTTCTCACGACTTCGCTTCTGTGAGGACGAACATCCATTCCTTTATTGCTATGATGGAATAATTATTAACTGGTATAAATATTCCCTATTAAAATTATGCTGCGAATGAAATTTAATTTTATCATTACGTTATTAGCGAATATATTTAGCCGCACCGCACCGCACCACACCTGGATCGGAAAAAGGGTAGCTTCTGGATCCGCCCGTAGGTGGCAAGCGACGCGTCTCCAACATAATACTTGGCCCGTTGCAGGAAAAGGTTGGCCACCCCTGCAAAGTCTCAAACTTGCTTAGTTCACCGACCTCACATTTCTTCTTAAGCAACGTCGGTTGCGCTTTACAGACTTCTTTTGGACGCTTCCACCAATAATGAGCGAAAAGCTCAAAATATCTGAGGTCTTTCGTTTAAGGCCAGCCAATTCGGGGTCCGGGTGAACTGCTAATCGGTGGGGGTCTAGGACAACGAAGGTACAGAGTATACATATTGCTATGGTAATACGTATAATAGTGGTTTCCCACAACTGCGCCATCTGTACTCTTGTATGGGAAACAGAACTGCGTAAAAGCCAGAAGTGTGTGTAGTTTATGCAGAGTAATGTTGCGTTCTGTTGTTCTTCTGACTCTTGGCTGCAGGGCCCCTAGCAGGCTCTGCTTTGCCCGTACACTACGCAAGAAGGTGAGCCGGCTGTCCATCACTCTCTGGCTAGTCTCCTCCAGGGTTGTTTAAGCTTCCTTAAGGACAACGATGGCATGCGCTTTATTTGATGACGCAGTTAAAATGAAGGAACCTGAAATATTTCCAAAAAAAAAAAAAAAAAAAAAAAAGAAAAGCCATCTCCAAATACGAAATTAATGAAAACGACACACTTTAGGAATGGTGTTGTTACATATGGGCATGTTCTAAAGTTAAAAGGCGCTTTTACTCATTTGCGAATGCTCTTAAAACGAACTGTTCACAAATGCTTCAACCCGGTTTTCTGGCGATTAAAAATAAACGAATGAATTTTCTGCTTATACTCCGAACGACCACCTAAGTGTCAAGTGGAGTTCTTAAAGCAGATAGAAATGTTATTGTATTTATTAGTCACTTACTATTTATCGGGTCACGTTCGTGGGCTTGGGCTATCACTCAAAACGCCGGAGCTTCTGTCCCTCGCGCTTGCCCTATCGTAATGCAATCTTTGATTTCTGCATTTATTAATACTCACAGCTATCTTTCGTCATTCCGTGAAATTATTAGAATGACTTAAATTAAACTCCACGCCTCCGGTAAAACAACCGCATCTCATAACTGAACATTTCTCAATGCAGCGTGCCAAGCTGCAATGACAGCCCGTCATTGCAGCTTGACACGTACAATGGGGATGACGACCGCTCGAAATGAAGTAATTTCTACTCTGGAGCTTATTCGCAAAATTATGCGTTAAATCGACCCTTTTTTTGTGTGTGTGGGAGAGGGGGATGTCACGACTATAGCCAGAGGCCCTTCACTTCAACTTACAGGAAATGCCTTTCGATGATTGTTTTCTTTTCATATGTGCCAAGGCAATTAAGCCAATGAGTCAGTGTGCGTGTCTGTAAACTGCGAGTATTTAGTGCCGATTTTCGAATAAAATACCACAGATCCGAGGATAAAAACCACGAAATCCTCCCTCTCTACACCGACTTAATTCTTGCACGCTGGACTTTAGGCAATTTAAAAAAAATAAAAATATATATAATAAGTAAACAATCATCGTAAATCCAAAAGTGTTATTGTCCTCTAGACGGGATTTGAACGCAGAGTTCCTCACGTTGAGAAAGAACCGATTATAAACGCTGCGTTATTTGCGGCGTTTATAATTGGTCAGCAATTAGTTATAATCGGTTTCGAGTAGTGCCACTCGAAATTATTTCCATTGAGGCAGGCGGTGTTCCTCGGAAATTCAGTGGAACAGTGCGTGAAACAGGGTCGAGTTTCATTTGTCACACTTTACTTTAGTAGTTAATATGTCGAATGAATGGGAGATGCGACTTTGTCATTATTTGCAATCGGGCATTTGCAAATAATGACAAAGAACAGGAGTAACTTCAGGAGCACAGGTTTTGAGAACAAATGGAGAAATACCATAGGAACCTGGAGCATTCTTAGCATCAAGATTCTCCAAAATCCTTCTGACATCCTTTTGACGGAAGACCACAGGAGGCATTGAATGGAAGATGTTGGGAATTGTGGCTGCCATTAGGGCAAGAAGCAAGTTTTCTACTCTTGGCCTGTTCAAACTCTAGTTTGGACTGATTAATAACTGCTTTACAATTGTTGCGAGCTTTGGTGTAGGCAGAAAATGAAACTGAAGAATTAAAAACGGTATGAAATGTTCTTCTCTTGAACAGCCTTAGCACATTTATTGGAAAGCCAAGGTTTAAATAAAGGAAGAGATTTTAAAGTAGAGTGTGGGATAAAGGATGCCATTCCTGCAAGAATAATTTCACTGACACGATCTGAGCAAACGTTGACATCAGAAGTTTTGAAACAGTAATCCGACCAAGGAAAAGAAGAAAAGAAATCTCGCAGGCCATTTTGCATTCTTGTAATGCCAAACAACACGAGGTTGGGAATAACCATGAGATAAGGCTCCACTGGAGAAGAGACAATCACCAAGATGTGATCTGAGGTGCCCAAAGGACCTCTCACTTCGACCGTGTACTTAGAAGGGTTGTTTGTGAGAAAAGGATCAAGCATGTCAGCTGTATGGTTAGGATTGTCCGGTATTCTTGTAGGTAAATGAACAATCTGTGCTAGGTCATTAGTAATTGCAAAAGCCTCGGCATCTCGACCAGCTGGGTCGGTGTGACTAGAAAACGGAAGCCAGTTGGCGTCCGTGAGTTGTGAGCATTAAAATTACCAAGGAAAATTACCTCACTGTTAGGAAAGTTGGACTGGAGAAAGTCAAGTTGCAAAGAGAGGAAGTCAAAGAGCTCCAAGTGATTAGTGGAGTTAGGAGAATGGTAGCGACAACAGATGAATTTGACACAATGAGGTAGAGAGATTTTAAGCCAGAGGAGATTCCAAATTACCAAGTCTCTGACAGGGAATATCTGAACGGACATATGCACAAGTACCACCTTTGAGGCGAAAGGAATCATACAGCGAATAATTTGGACATCTGAGATGAGTAGTAGTTGAATCAACCGATAACTGAGATTCTGTGAAGAAAAGTACATGGGGTTTGGCAGACTGCAAGTGGAAATGGAAATCGTTGAGATTAGAATTGAGACCACGTATATTTGTGAAATGAATTAGGAAGTGCTTCGGAGGTTTAGATCTTTTCGCAGATCAGCTTACTCTATTAGTTTGACAATTCATGGTGTATTCAATGGTAAGAAAAAGTAGATGGGACATGCTGTATGAAATAATGAAATTTTTGGATATGGTGTACACACGGTAAGAATATACCCAGATCATTGACATATCGTGGCCTCAACAATGCTCCCCGCATACACACTACTCGGACTCCCTCCAGTCACTATTTGGCAGAGTAGAGGTAGCAAGATTATACACTAGCTGATCCGGAAGCCTCCTAGAGAGTTAACGATAGGTTCGGTCCGGTGTACAAAGTAGCGGCCGGCCTGCGAACACCGTTTTAGAGCTGCGAACACCCTCAAAATGTAAGGAAAAATGGATCTCGCCACGATGTTCATCATAACCTCAAAAGTCATCAATCATACTGCATGATAGAAAAGATGGGGAAGGGTTGACCGGAACTTAGCTCTGGAGACTAAATATGGGTTCCACCACTTCAATCCTCCAATAAGCAACGTGGTGGTATTGCACCGATTGATGAGAGTCATCTACCACCTAGTACTGCCTGGTAACATAGATGGTCGGCGTTCCTCCATGTGGTGTGGGCCCGCTTAATGTTAAGTTGTTTACAATATGCCTCAGAAGAGTGCCTTCGCCTCTACAGTTTAGTAACTTGTCATAGAAATGTAATCCAAGATCAGATTAGATAAATGAGCCTAACTTGTTTAGGAAATCCTGTTTCTTCTGGGTGAGGACCAGAAACCACTTATTGCTTATAGGTACAGGCCAGCCTGTATCTGTACCTGTTGGCAATCTGCCAGCGCTCGCTCTTGATAATGCACCTCTGTGGTAGGGCTGTAAAGGGTGACATCCTAGTGAAGAAGCTTAACTTTTGAATGACACTTTGATTACATGAAAGCCAAGGCGTAAGCAGCCATTTGGGTGAATAGGCAAGGGATAAGGGACCCTACACTAATAATACAATGCATCCAAAGATGCCTCTTTCCGATCCCACTTTGTGCTTCCGTTAGTTGGTCCTCAGCTCCACAAGCATAGTTCAGCAAATACTATGAGCTGGAATACTGGATCCTGGGGTGGGTTAACTGGCTACAATCGCTTCGTCAATTTTTACACTGCCTAACCCAGTGTAAAATATAGATTTCAGCAACAACTGTCTACTCGCTAGTAAAACTCTTCGCGGGGATCATAGCCCCACTTTCGATTAGATGACCAAGTTTGGTGGGCCGAGTACAAGGACGCATAAGACTCCCAGTACGGACTACCGCCAACAATTTAGTGTCTCAAAAACATGGCCGTCCAACAAATGTCTCTACAATCGCCATAGATCTCTACAAATTATGCATTATAAAATCGAGGCCAGCGGTTCGCTTGTCCTCGCAACGATGAATCGTAATTCAATTGCGCGAATGTTTCTGTTTCAATTGGAGAGAAAGTCTGTATTGCGGTGCTGGTATGGCGCCCGCTGCTGAGAGGTTCTCTTTGTTGTGTTATATAATTACGACGATATTTTACGCCCGTTGTATGTGCACTCGTATACGTCTTTCTCTCTCTCTCTCTCTCTCTCTCTGAGAAGCTAGAAACGTTTACGATTCAAATTCCGGGACACCGTAAACGTTACCTAAAGTAATTAGGTAACCTTTCCGAGTTCAGACCCCACAAGGACATAAATGATGAACTGGCCATTCGAAACAGGAGCCTTCGCCAGTAGCTCTAGAAGCCGAGACGTAAAACTGTCAGGATCGGACGTCTAGTGCATGCGTTATTGGTATTTATTTGCATTTTGTAGGTTCGTAGAAAAAATAAGATGTCTGGTAGAGGCTGCAAGTTGCGCTATTACACACAATGGCCCATAGAGAACTTTAATGGAAGACCTTGCGAAATGTCGGCTCTTTTTTACAATTGCAGAACTGCACGAAGCTTCGTTCAATTCCTCGAAATAAGACAAGCTTCGTTTGCCATTAGGTACTCAGAAATCACTCGGACGCGCAAGTTTCAACAACGCCAGCGATTTATTTACTGTCAGACCTAAACAAACAGTTAGGCTGCTGTAAGTATTTGCTTCTACTTAAACGCCTCCATTAAAGTGCGGTGATTAAAACAAATTAGCTGTTCCAAACTTCCACAGAAGTTTGAGATTTTTTTTTTTTTTTTGTACCATACTGGGGGCTTACGAGAATCTTCTTCTATATTCAGGTTTAAGGGTCTGGTGGTGATCATTACACCCGCATATTCTTCGCATCGCTCAGTCTTCGAAATGAATATTAAGCTAATTTAACCGGATTACGGTCCAGACTCGCATCAAAAACGAACATGGTACGTTAAGTTATAATTGTACTTTGGTCACAGCGACTTAGCACGTCAATAATCGTTGCGCTAAGTCGTGGACTAAACATGTCAACAACCCACATGAAAGAAGTGATCTGCTTTCTCTGTAGCGCCTGACAAGTGGCCTTCGGGAATTCAAGAGCATTCAAGGCCTTTAGGCATTCAGAAGTCGCTGGTCTCTCTCTCTCTCTCTCTCTCTCTCTCTCTCCTCTCTCTCTCTCTCGGGGAGTTCTTCTTCACTTCCACTTGGAGACTACAGGAATTCTTAAATAGCGTTTCAATCAGAGTTGTAAGTAGCAACTCACGGGTGGAGGAAATAGACTTTCTCCGTGATTTATTTCGGGTATTCCAAACAGTATGCGGATCAGGTGGCGGCGTTGCTAATCGGGAGCCGGGAGAATTGATTAGCAAAGCCTCCCCTCAAATCTTTTTTCATGCTTCCGTGTATCACACTTGCGGTAAATTTTTATTAGCAGTTCTCAAAGAACCAACCCCACCTTGGTAATTCCTTCAGAGACCCAGGGACAGCATTAAATCTCATCTTAATCTTGCCATGCCGAAGATGTCAAACTTGCGCTCGCAGAAAGAAGGGATGATAAAAAAATAAACAAAAATCGTTAATTAAAAACCAGATATCGATGCTGGCCATATATAGCAACCAATATGTTGATGTTTCACATTAATATCAGCACATGATGCAAGAAAGCAAGCTTATATAACATCAGCCAAAAAAAAAAAAAAAAAAAAAAAAAAAAACACCTACCCCATCTCATTTCACCCATCCACTCACTATAAATGTTTGTCTAGTTCAGCCTTGAATCTGTTTAAGCTACATCAATGGTATAATGGTCCAAAAGGTCTCTCATTACACTGATCTAGGGCTCACCTGGAATGAAGGCCTGACACTTCCAACAACACTTTGCCAACACTAAAGCAAAAACTCTGTCAGCAATGTGGGCGATGAGACAGGAACTTACTGGAGTAAACAACCAAAAACTTGCCACTCACTACATACAAATATGTCTTGTTCCGATTCCCATGTATGCCTCGACGATCTGGTCCTCTGCTTCCCTCACTAACATAAAAAAATTCATGGGTATCGAGTACTGGATTTTAAGGTGGTTGAACCGTGTTAATGACCACCCTTTCACCATCTCGAGATCAATCATGTATGCAGTTGCTCATTACAGGAAATATGCTTAATCTCTGTCAACTCCTCACCGATCGCTTTGACGCTCCAAATGTCCATAATCTTGTTGTAGGCCCTAGGCTTTCCCGCGTCCTTTGCAATAGTGCATGGATTCCCTTAAGAAGCTTATTAGAGAATTTAACTATGCTTGGAAGATGTTTTCCATCTAACATCCTCCAAACGTACAACACCCTGAAGATTGATCCCCACAAGTTCTGTGATGAGAAAGCGTACAGATTTGAGAAGATACAGGACATGTACCACCACATACAACTGTAGGAGTTTCCTGATTATCTCCTTCAGGATGGAATCTCCCATGAACTCTACTTTGCTGAAGAATTAATTTGTTTTAAATTATTATGTGTTTTGTATGTATACGTATTAGCTGTATATGCATATATTAGGACGCGTATGTGTTTATATGTCTCTACCATTTGCTTGTGTCACTGTATATATTTGTATGTGGTGGTACATGTCCTGTAAGATCTGTACATGTGTAGAGTTGCCCAGTCCTGTAAGATCTGTGGTGCTTGATTTCCAGTGGCCTCGAGAGCTGCTCTGGTGTCCGTTCCTCTGGAACATAGTCCTTGATGAGTTACTTGGCCTGGATGTGGGCCCTGTTACTATCCAAGCATTCGCAGATGATATTACCATCTCCATCGCAGCGGACACCAGAGGAGCTCTCGAGGCCACTGGAAATCAAGCACTACAGATCTTACAGGACTGGACGACTCTACACAAGCTCCGGATTTCTCCACAGAAGACACAATCCATACTTCTCAAAGGCACCCTACAAATATCAAGGCCTCCTCGGATCAAGGTACAAGGAAAAATTATCAAGCTGGTAACTTCCCTAAAACACCTGGGTATCATCCTGGATTCGAAGCTCTCCTTCTTCTCCACCTCTCATACCTTCAAGAAAAAATCAGAAATTATGCAGCCTTAATCGTCCGGTTCAGACCCCACGCGTGACTGGGGTCTGAACCGAAGAACACTCAAACTCCTGTATAAAGCTATATTCCTCCCTGTTATTACATACGGATCCGGGATTTGGCACCATAGAGCAATAATTGTTCGCAATAAACGCAAACTGGAAACAATTCAGCGCAGTATATTGCTCGCCATTACCAGGGCCTGTTGCACCAGCAAGTTCTCTGGCCCTCCAGGTTCTTGGAGGTGTTCTCCCCCTTGACTTGGAGGTTATCCGTCGAGAATTGCACGACTGCTTGTCGCGGGGAATCCCAGCTACCATTTTTGGACATACCATGGACACCCGCACTGACTGTAAGGAAGAAAAGAAGAAACTAGCTGCCATGCTACTACTACAAATCCGGCAGACAAGATGGGAGGAGACGGACAAGGGCCTAATAACTAAGAAATTCATCCCGGATGTCAAACTAGTTTATCCAAAGTCGCCGCCTTGGTTCTCTCCTGGTCTCTACTGTACATATATTATAACTGGGCACGGCTCTATAAATCATAAGTTGACTACCTTGGGAATCATCAATAACCCCTACTGTACATGTGGAGAAATTGAAGATTGGGACCATCTTCTTTATAACTGCCCAATTTATGACGATCTTCGAGGAACACTATACACCAGACTCCAACACATACCTCAAGGACAGGAGCATCTGTTAATTTCTGAAGAACAATATTACAAATTATTAACGGAGTACGCACAGAACTTCTTTTCTAGGCGCAGGACTCTACAACCAACTCAAGCTAGGGATACAAACCTGTGAGGGACTTACTCAAACTTGAAATAAAAAATCTGTACTTGACCGTTTTACCAGCATCGATTTGCTAACCCTGGAACATCCAGGGTAGGATTACCTGCTAACTCACCCACATGGTTGGGTAGGCTACAGTGGTCTTGACCACTCCACCGCAAAATATGTCACACTCAGCACTCTCGCTGAGTGGCTTTTCTACCCTTCTGGAGTTATCTCCTTCCCCCTTTTCTCTTGGTAGAGCATATGCTCCACTGTCAATTTAGGGGATGCCCTCACCTACATCCCCTTATCCTTATCCCCCATCTTCTTCCGTACACCCTGTACTGCGGCACTCTACATTATTTTTTATTTATTTATTTTTATTTTTTTATTAATTAATATATTTTAATTTTAATTTTTTTATTATTATTATTTTATTTATTATTTTTTATTTTTTTAATTTTTTATTTTATTTTATTTTTTTATTTTAATTGGGCTCCGTTCAGGAAGCTTAGGCGACCCTAACGGAGACCTGCCAGAGAATAATGGGCAGCCTGGCTACCTCCTAGTGGTGTGTGCGGGCAACGTGGGGTGCCATCAGGGGTCCTGCGACAAAATGCCAGGACACACAACAGAACCCAACACAATACTACACATTCAACACACTACACGTTTTCTGGCATTTACAGTGTTCTGTATTTCTTCACAGTATACATATGGCGCAGATGTGGGAAACCACAGGTGGCTCCCGACCCTAACACTATGCACACTATTGTGCTTCCTTATAGCTACCAGGCCATAAGGAAGATAGACAAGCGGTAAAAAAAAAAAAAAAAAAAGTGCAGCCATTATCAACCCACTGCAGGATGGAAGCCTCCTCAACAATTCATGATGAGGGAAATGGACCATAATCTGCCACGCTGGTCCAGTGCGGGTTGGCAGATCGACCGTATTCAGCAGTCAGGGGCTTGAACCCCGGTCTACTCAAAGAGCGTGTACTACTGCACTCCCGCTCCTGACCACAAAAGGCCACACACATAATACACACAAACGTACGTCACACACATATCTGGCCCATTTGTAGTGATGCTGTTCTTCACAGAGACACAAGGCGGAGTTGAACAAACGTTCTAGGTGCCGCCCTTACATATACACATGTCCACATAAGGCAGTCCACTCTGCGCGCAGGAACTACCAGCGACACCGTGATTGGCCCGCTCCTGATGTCGAACGCCTTCATAGGGATTATATCGCCAAAAAGAATGAGTATACCAAGGCAATTGCAGCCAGAAAGAGAGAAACTTGGGCAAATTTCGTAAATGAAACCAACCGTACAAATCCATGGGGCCTGGCATATAACATTTTGAGAGAGAAAACCTTCTCCCCAGAAATATTCAACACTGTTTCAGTAGACGCTCAGGAAACTAAGTGTTGGCAAGATTCTGCCAACCTTATTCTAGACAAACTGTTTCTACCTGATGACATCTCTGAGGATCATCCAGAACACTCAGCAATTAGAGCTGCCAACAGCAATTACATGGCAAAAGAGCAAGCCAACCCATTCACACTAGAAGAACTGGGAGCAGTCCTTAAAAACATTAATGCCAAAAAGTGTCCAGGCCTTGACCTAATAGAATACATCTTCATCATCCGCTTTCACACACTGCGGCCGCACCATCTACTCCTTCTCTTCAATAAATGCTTGGAAGAAGGATGCTTCCCAAAAGAATGGAAGTTTGCCCTCATTCGCCTCATCAAGAAGCCTCACAAACCACCAACAGACCCCCGCAGCTTCCGGCCTATTGCCCTTCTGGCTAACCTTGGTAAGGTCCTTGAGCGACTCATGGCTCTCAGGGTTGTCTCCATGCTACAAATGCACGATTTGGTCTCACCATGCCAGTATGGCTTCACCCGTGGAAGGTCGTGTGAAGAAGCTCTGTTCGATTTGGTTTTACATATTGAAAGTTCTGAAGAAAAATTCGAATTGGCCATCTTCATAGACTTCGAGGGAGCCTTCGATACCGTCTGGTGGGATAGTGCCTTGGCACGCCTTCGAACTGCCGCTTGCCCCCAGCAATTATACAGCCTCTTCCAGAACTATTTTTCCGACCGAGCAGTTATTCTCAAGTCAAAATTCCAGCAAGTCCCAAGATCAGTAAATCGAGGTTGTCCCCAAGGGTCAGTCCTGGGACCCCTCATTTGGAACATAGTCCTCCAAGACTGGCTCTCCCGCACCTTCAGGAATACAAAAATTGTGGCCTTTGCCGATGATCTCACAGTTGTGGTGTCAGGGCATTCACGGAAGGCCATTGAAGAAAATGCAAACCAGGTCCTCGACGATCTCTCAACTTGGGCCGCACTTAATAAGTTGCATATCAACCCAACAAAAACCAAAATGATGCTATTCAAGAATAGACTGGATCTCAGGCGCCCACCGCAGGTAAAGATATGTAATGCTCAACTGCCAATCGTCACCGAAACCAAAGTACTTGGAGTGATTATTCACCACAAACTCAGCTTTCTTCCACATCTTGTTAATTTAAGAAACAAAGTTAAGAGATTCTCAGGAACCATCATACGTATCTCTAAGAATGATTGGGGACTCTCCAAAAGGTCCCTGCGGTTGTATTACAACGCAGTATTTTTACCAATTGTGACCTATGCAGCTGGAGCCTGGTTCCATCGGGTAACTCTTGTAAAGATGCGAGACAAGCTTGGAACCATCCAGAGGTCAATGTTAATGGCAATCTGCCGAGTGTGTAGAACGATCTCCACTCCTGCCATTCAGGTCATTGCGGGAGCACTTCCGCTCGATCTACATGTCACCTTCAGAGGGTTGTGCTTCCGAATTAAGAAAAATATCCCAACAAGGATCCTTGACATTGAGGTTAATCTGGATGCTGACCCCAAGGCTGAGATGACACGTTGCTACAACGAGCTCTTCAACATTTGGCAAACTCGATGGCATAATTCAACAAAGGGCATTGTCACAAAAAGATTCCTACCTGATGTAACCTACACTGCTACCAAATCTGTACAGTCTTGGTTCACCCCTTCACTAGAAACATCATACCTAATTACCGGACACGGATCCATGAATGAAAAATTACACCATCTGGGTCTCCACCCAACAGATCTCTGCCATTGTGGAGCCAAAGAGAACTGGTGGCATGTACTATTCGAGTGCATTGCGTATGCTGATCTGAGACACAACCTTGTCAGCTGTACACAGATCTCTGGCGAGCATCTAGAGCTCTTCCTACAGAACCCTAACAACCTCCCTGCACTGCAAACCTACTGAGCTGAAGTCTTTAGGCGCAGAAGAAGGATTAACAGACCACCAGTGGCAAACATCGGTGACCCAGCAGTGGACTGAAACCGACCATGTATTTTCCCCCTCCCCCCATCCTGCTGCATGGGCTGTGGAGCTTGTTTCTGCGGCCTGTGTTTAGGAAGGAAAACATCTCTCTCTCTGTTTCTCTTCCCCCCCCCCCTTTTTTTTTTCTCGCATTCTACAATCAGTCCATGGCTTTTTTTTTTTTTTTATTTATTTTAATTTTTTTTATTTAATTAATTAATTTTATTTTTTTAATTATTATTTTTTATTTATTTAATTTATTTTATTTCTTTAATTATTTTATTTATTTTTTTTCCTTTCTCTTCGCGTTCTACAATCAGTCACATGGTTGTTTTTTTTTTTTTTTTTTTTTTTTTTGCGTTCTACAGTGATATTATTTTATTTTATTTTTTTTTCTTTTGCACCACGGGAAAATCTAAATAAATATATATGTTTTTTTTTTTTTTTTTTCTTCTCTCCTCTGGAGTGGGCCCTTAGAGGAATCTGGCTCACCTTTTGGCAACATCAGGTGGATCAGAGTCTCGTATTGAGACAGTACGTGATTAGCTGAGACTGGCCCACCTTCCCGTGGTGTGGACGAGTATCCAGAATCATCTGTCCAGGTGACTGATGCTTCTGGGTAGCCAAGTGGCCAGAACAGAACAACAGAACACACACATAATACACACAAACCGACGTCACACACATATCTGGCCCATTTGTAGTGATACTGTTCTTCACAGAGATACGAGGCGGAGTTGAACTAACGTTCTAGGAGCCGCCCATTACAAAAACACATGTCCACATGACCACTCGGCTACGGAGGCCTACTAGACAAGCGGTATACCCCAATGAACCTAAGTGAAGATTCCCCCCTGAACAGGAGGCACAAACGAAGATGGGCAGAGAAGAGACTCCACGGCAGACACTACAATGACCTCCATCAAGATCACAGATAAAATTGCTTCCAATGCTTGGCTCACGAGCGGAACGCTCTTCCCCAAGGTTGAGGGATTCTAGCTCGTCGCCCAAGACCACGAGAAACTATAGAAAATACATCGCCAAGCAGCCCGGAGTGTTCGATGACATATGTCGGCGATGCCACCTGGCCTCGGAAACGATCCAACACATCACCGCGGGATGCAGGGTGATTTAGCCAGGATAATACATCAGAACTTACCAAGAAAGTACCAATTGATCGAAGAAAGTGTACCGTACTACAAGTACGAACCCCGGGCAGTACTAGAGACCTCAACCCACAAGTTGTACTGGGATCGCGCTATAATAACGGACAAGATAATTCCGCACAGCAGACCGGACATAACCCTCGTCGACAAGAAGGAAAACGCTACCTATCTGATTGATGTAGCGGTGCTCAACACCAGCAACCTGCAGAAAACCCATGAGGAAAAGATCAGGAAGTGCACGAATCCATCGTGTAAACCACCGGTACGGTGCCAAAGACGCTACATAACAGCCTAACAGCAATATGTCTCCCAGAGAACACCTACAAGGAACTCCAGAAAGCGCAATCCTAACCACCTGTAGGACAGTCAGAGCTCCTCGACCAACAGTATCACCATAACAACCACCCTGTGTACTCGTACCAACTCCCAACATGGAGAAATAAAATGACAATAACGTGTAACTGTTATCACAGGTGTTTCCATCATTTTGTGCAATCCCCGTATAGAAAATTGAGTAAAATAGAAAATTTCTACGAATTTCTTTGTAGAAATGCGTGTTCTCTTTCGCTTTTATCTTTCACTGCGTGCCATAACTCTATCGCCTTTTCGCACTTTACTGCCAGGTGGTGAAACAGATGATAATTCGGGCAATTTGCACGGCCGCATGCGAACGTGTCTAGATTTGTGGCATCGCCGAAAACACCAAGTTAGTCTACTTGTGCGAAGATCAATTTGTGAATTATGACGAGCAAATCTGGGAAGGCGCCTGAGAGCTGAACTCCGTAACTGTTCAGCTATATGTTATTGTCATTTTATTTCTCCAGTCACCCTACCCTACCCTAACTGGCATTAACTGTACATTAAGCGATGCATTACGCCGTACTAATAACATAAATTACACTTTTAGAGCGAAAACAATTTTCAATGAAGAAATATGTGTACGCTCTAAAAGGGAAATTAATATTACTTCCTTTCTCGTGCACTGGTCGGAGAGCGGGTTCCATACGTCGCCATATTTTCGAAACCGTCCCACGTGTTAGCCGTAATTTTGTTTTCCCAATTTCGTAAAACAACCCTCCGAGGCCCACCTCGCCCTACGGTTGTTGCAGCGAGGTCGTCGTTCACCTGGCTCAGTAACCGTCCCGAACCCAAAAAGTCTTCTACAACGAACAGGGAAAACGGTAATTTCTCAGTTATGTCGGAGTTTGTAAAAGGCGTGGATTTCGCAACGCGTATTATGTACCGTGAATCTGTGCACGAGACCTACACTCCTTTCCGTGGGCGAAAAAAAGATCTTCGGAAAAAATAAATCAAAAATAGGGGTCCACCGAACTTTTAAAATGAGACGTCTTAATTTCCACAATAATAAACCTATCGGTTGCATTTATTGGCAAATCTAAACTACCAACGGCGAAAAAAAAAAAAAAAAAAAAAAAAAAAAAAATGCAAATTCGAGGAATCCGCGAGATTTTTAGAGCTGTCTACGAATTCTGAAAAAAACATTGTGTAAAAGCATAAATCGCATTCACCTAATTTTAAAGGACAGGTTTATTAAGCTTATTTCGCAATACTTCTATAGGTTTATCTTTACTTTTACTCTTCCGGCCATACATTTCAAAACAACGAACGGAAATTCATTATGTATTTATTTCGCTCTCCCTGTTTTGCATGCAACACCCGACTTCTAAAAAACCGAAAACACACGGCGTTATCGAAGGAATAAATTCATGAATCCTCGGCTGTCAGAAAAATAGATGGAAAACAAACGATTCTAAATGTATTACGCTTTATCTAATCCCTAAATGCATTACTCCTTAAACAATATAAGGCTATAATAGGAAGCAAGTTTATACAGAATCAGCCTCCCTCATCCCCTAACAAGAGAAAAAAAAATAAAAGACGACAAACTTCAGGCACCACCTGCGTGTGACGAAAACGATTAACAAACAATATTCTCACTGCAGATCTTTTTTCCTCGCCCTTTTTTTTTTTCGCACAAAGGGAAGTTGTAGGGAAAAAAATAATTACGCTTCAAAATTTCCATTTAATAAAATGATCAACACAAAAATCTGAAGCTACCAACGATATTACAACCCAGAGGAGCTGCATTCCTACGTGTTGTGTGGGGAACACAACTCGACCCCTGCTGACGTTGGTTGAGTCATGTCGGTGGTCACTTCCAGTACTGTACAGGTACTGGATTTCAGGACTTGCCCATGAGGAGCGGAGACAAATCACTCCCCATCTTTGGCTTTACCAGCAGGGCGACCAGAGTGAACGTGCAATCAGATATTAATGGTGGAAGAGCGCACGCACACTATTAATGTATAAGCTATTGTTAATAATCGAAATGATTAAAATCGGAAAATTGAAATTGGCTCATGGACTGCAATTTTTTTTCATTTCACATCGATTATTCTCACAACTATGCGTTTGTGTGACTGAAATTTTTATCACCACATCTTACTCCTTCTGCAATGAAGAACTCAAAAATAGTTTGAGGAAATGTTCAACCTATTAGTAATGGCCATATGGTGCAAGGAAGGCTAACGTTAACGTTGCACCAGCCAAAAAAAAAAAAAAAAAATATATATATAGAAATAATATAATAATAAATTATATAAGAGAAATAATAAAAGAAAGGAAATAGACAAGCTATGCGTTTCCCTATTCCAGTAGGGAAATAATCCAGCTGACCTCTGAATTTCCCCAAACTGTCATCCTCTACCACTCATGTAGCTAATAATCTCGACGTCGCGGCGTGGATCGATGTTCTGCTGGGTAGACCAAAGGTCCTCAGCAATCGCTGCGTGATTAACGTACGCAGAACGGATGGCTGTCTCGTGCTCACAGACACCCGATTGCTGACTCTTCTGCCGATTTCTCCAACATAGCAGCCAGTGCAATCACGGCAGGAAATACGGTACATTAATCTACTCTGCAGTAGGGGGGAGGGAGAATGGTATCTTAACCCTCGAAACGAGGGACCACAACGTTCTCTATGGAAGTTGTAAACACTCTATCCCATGAGCCTGTAAGACCCTAGAAATTTTCTATTATTATTAATTCCGTTTATTATTTTATCACAAGTGATTGCTTCCACCCCTTTTATACAGCGACCAGCTAGGACGGTGTACAAAAATGCAGGAACAGCAATTTTTACAATACAGTATTTACAAAACATGTTTACAGTATTTACAAAAGTGCAAACCATTTCAGTATTATGTAAAGAATATAATTATCGACAAAATTAAAAGAGGAAATTATTCACAGTATCATATAAAAATAGATGTCCAATAGTTATTTTATACGTTGGTCATTCCATCTTCTTTATAAAGTTCAAGTTCCTAGCTTCTTCTTTCTAGGTCAAGCTTCTTCTTCATACTTCTATACTTCAAACAAGCTGTGTGCTTCTGACAGGCTCTTCACTCTGCACTGCTTGCCTTCAGTATTTTACAGGGTCTATTGCCAGTGAATTGAAAAGGTTGACTGTGTTGTTTAGAAAGAGGTTCTTCAGACAGCAGAAGTTGGACAGTGTAGAATGCAACGGTAAGTAGGGGTTGTCATTACTGCATCGAGCATGTGGAGTAGAGATAACTCCATGAAGACTGTGGGCGCAAATCACATTAGTTAGCATCTGAGACAGAAGAAGAATATTCCTGGATGATATGCGAACTCTCCAGGGAGTGATCTTTAGGTTGGTATATAAAACAGTCCTGGAGATGGTGAATGTGTTGCCCGTGACCCTGTTCATCCATCGCATTGCCCAGTACTCGAATGCCAGGGATCTGTTTATGTACGACGCAGGGGCAGAATACCAGATTGGTGATGCACATAGCGCGATAGGTTTGTTGGCACCACAGGACGTATCCTCCGACTACATCGACGTTGGGTAACCCCGTCAACTCTTCTTGTCGAATTGGCCACATCGCCGAAAGAGTCTTTGCTTTCATAGTCGAAAAATGCTTCTGAAAAGTGAGGCCCTCATTCCAAGTCAAGTCGAGTTCGGTGTGAGACTTCTTCCCTTATCTGCACTCCGTTGTGATAGGCTCTGATTTCGGATAGTACGGGTTAAATACGGATGTGGGGTCAGATTGTGAGGAGCTTTTCGGTTGGCAACGTGGTCACGGGCCTGTAGGTCGCATCTATTCAGGGCATGTAGAGTATCTGCACTTTGTAAGATCTGCCTTAACTTTAATAATCTTAGTGCACCTCTCATCCTCAGAACTGGAGTGGGTCCAGGCGCGGGTTAGCGCCGTGCCGAGAAGATGGCTGCGTGCATGTGCTAACTGGTAGTTTGTGAATTGGCAGCACACATCGGTTTGCGGGAGACTGAAGTCTTTAACCGTGAACCCTCACGCCAGACAAGGGTATCCAAGAAAGGAAGGACATTGCCCGACTTCAGTTCAATGGTGAATTGAACGAAGGGCGACAGAGAGTAGAGTGGCGTAATAGTCGGTCTCCTGACTTCCGAGAAATGACCACGAAAACATCGTCCACGTAGCGGCACCAAAAGACTATGGGATCTGGCAAACCCACAAACGCGTGACCTTCGAGCTCCTCCATTGTGATGCTTGCTTCACCATGTATTTGCATGTAAATTGACTCACCAAAACATAATGGAACCATCGGCCATGCACAATATAAGGGCGGTGCAAATATCGTCGGCAGTTAGAGAAGATCTGCTAGTCAGGGTCTGATTGTTGTCTAGAAGCTCCTTTTCACATGCGATGGCTAGTTGGATCAAGATTGAAGAGAAGCGTAACATCAAATGAAGCCATCTGAAATGGATAGACTGCTAACTCAATCCAAGAATTCCCCAGTTTGAAATGGTATGGGCAGGCTTACCCACAAGGGGCGAGAGTAGACCGGAAACAAACTTGGATAGTTCGTATATCGGGGAACCACAACAGGAGACGATGGATCGCAAGGGTACACCCTCCTTGTACACCTTTGGCATCCATAGAACTGTGGAATTTGGCACTTGGTGGCATGTAGGCGCCAACGTACAGACTCGATGATCCTCCCCGATCGAAACCAGCTGTACACAAGGGCTGTTCACTTCTGACTCCCATCGTTTTAGAATCCTGACGGGGGAGGCAAGCACAGCTTCGTAGACAGACATGTCTTTTAGAAGTGATAGGGCTTTCGTGTTGTAGTCGGAACGGTTCATTTTATTGACGCACTTCTGACATTACTGTATAAGCAATTGACTTAGTGTCTCGTACAGTTAACTAGCCTAACGCACTCCTTGAAGATATTTAAGCTTGCTTCACTGGCTTTAGTTATCCACTCATTGGAAACGTTTCTGCCCTCATAACAACTTGCTAATATGATCTGTTGCAGTAACAAACAAGAATTCTTGAGGTATGTAAAAGCGTTACTGTGACCAATGTCATTAGATAAACGCGTTTTATATTACCCTTGGTCCCCATAAACGAGCAGTTTCCCTGAACTGCTAAGGTGTCACCTCAATGATACCGGAAAAAACTCCTGAACCACCTTTGTTTAAATTTTATCGTCGCGTCTCTATATAATAGACTCCTACCTACAAATGCAGGCCTAGTTGATAAAAATATCCCTCGAAAGCCTCCTTCAAATTAATCCACAAGGCTTTCGGCATATAATCCCTCCTATCATGCCTTGGCAGAATTGCAGCTCCGTAGACAGTCTGACCTAATTCGAGGCATTTCTTCAGCATGGTCCTATATTTGCCTAACAAATCATCAGATCGTGTGAGCTTAAAATCATTAGTCCCCACATGAATAATAATATTCTGTTTCCCCCCCTTAAATTATTACAATCTGTTGGTGACATCGTTAATTGTTGCTCCCAAAAGTCCACCTATCCTTATTACAAAAAAATATTTTCAGTTTCCCTGATAATGGAGTCTCCTAATAGAACTAAGTCCTTGTGAACCAAAATAGTTTACATTTCGTTTTTCTGCTCTGGGCGGCAATTGGGAGTGCATCACTTGGTATTACTAGAGTCTTGAGTCCTTCATGAGCTCCCAGTTACATCATTCTTTAAGGGAAAGCATCCGTTTTTTCATTGACTAAAATTCTTCAAGCAATGCACCAAAGCATTCAAAACACTGGGATTCATCAAACGGAACACATACAAATTCAAAAACTACAGATATGCCGTTATCCTTTATAAAACTATTGTTCTGCCAATTCTTGAATTCAGTTCACCCATCTGGAATCCTCACACAAAGACCTTAATTAACAAAATTGAAGCAGTCCAAAAAAATTTTGTCCGTTACCTTACATACCGTAATCCTCTATTCTATCACTCAGTGTACAATGAATCGTTGTGTTAATACTTTCATCTGAGGCCTCTGTGCACTAGAAGAGTTACTGCTCATATCACCCTTCTAGCCAAAGTAATCAATGGAACTTATGAAGCAGCTGATATCCTCACTAAAATCAACTTCAATGCTCCTTGTAGACAAGTCACGTTCTTGTATACTCCTTGTAGACAAGAACGTTACACCTTTCGCCTTGACTCTGCCACCACGGACTTGGTGAAGTTCAGTCCGCTGAACAGAATCAGCAAATGACTCTCTCATTGACTTCTTTGACAACTACCAATCACTGATGAGTTCCATCCACAAGTTTGCCTCTTCTCTTAAACTGCAAAGTGACTAGCTCTCTTCTAATTATTGTAGTTTATTATTATTATGTCTTTTATTATTTTTCTATTCTCTAACTGTTTAATTATTACTTGTCTTACCGGTAAGGCCGCCGTAGCCTATTGGTCAGGCGCGCGGGTGCATAAGTATACGTGCCTTGAGTGACCGAGGTTCAAGCCCGTGACTGCTGAATACGGTGCTGTTTCTTGTATTCTGTCTATTTGTGAACTCCTCTGACCGTTTGGTCGTCCCGGAGTATAAACAGAAAATTAATTTTTATTTAACTTAATGCAATCTTAAGGACCAGAGTTCGAGTTGGTCCTTACGTTTTGCATACTGGTGTGCAAAATTTAAGGACCAACACTATTTCTAAAGGTTACAAAAAACCACAAAATCTTTACTCAAGGTACTCTTTACTGATGAGGGTAGATTCAGTCTCAGCAGCGATTCTAGACGTCAGCTAATCTGGCGAGAGGTTGGAACACAGTATCATCAAGCAAACATCACTAAAAGGGATCGATATGGCGGTCGAGGTGTTCTCGTCTGGGGAGGCGTTTTCTTGGATGGACGTACACAACTCCAGATACTGGAAGGCGGTACTGTAACCGGTGCACGCTGCTGTACTGAGGTAATTCTTCCCCATGTGCGTCTGTTCCGAGGTGCCATTGGCCCAGAGTTCGTGTTTATGGATGATAACGCCACAACCCATCGCACTGCAGCTGTTGATATGCTTTTGGAAAGTGAGGGCATTGTTCGTATGGATTGGCCTGCCCGTTCCACCGATCTAAATCGCATCAAACACATATGGGACGTTCTGGGAAGACGCCTAGCGGCACGTCCACACCCACCAGAAACTGGCGTTGACAGAGGAATGGACGATGTTATCGCAAGAACTTATCAACAACATTGTTCTAAATATGGGCAGGCGGTGCAAAGCCTGCATCGACATTAGGGGTGGCCATATCTCCTACTGAGGACCTATCGCCTACTCTTCCCTTTGTTCCATCTTTGGCAGTGATGCATCTGTATCGTGGCAGCCAGTGCTATGTTGCCATTTTTGAATAAAGTCCTTCTGTTCCGTTTTGTTTCCGTTGTTGTGTCGGTATTGTTTCCTTCATTTCTGTACCTCACGAGGTCCCTTTAGTATGCGTTTCCCATATCCAGGCCACTCCTATGAGAAGCTACAGTTGAAAACCTGACTGGTCCTTAAATTTTGCACACCAGTGTACGAGAAGTATCACAGAAGTATGAATAGCATATTCGGTAATTTAATTGGGCATGACCATCTTAGTATTTGTACTTTAGCAGAAAAAATTAGACATTTCTACGAACACCACAAAAATTAGGCCCAGTGAACTTGGTGGGTCACAGAAGGGAAGGAAGAAAAAAAAAAAAAAATCCATAAACGGTCATATCTCTAGGAATGAAAAAAATAACAAATTTTTATACAAAAGAAATGTATAAAAATGTATAATGTAAAGGCGAGAGTATGAAGGGAAATTCTAGGAACGGGTGATCGATGAAGTTACACATTCATCCAGGTTGAATGTGTAAGAAAGGGCGAGTGTTGAAAGAGCAGATGTGGAAATCAAGATAATTTGCGAATGACTGTGGAGTCTGAGTGAAATGGGCTGTGTGAATGTAAGGGTGAAAAAGTCTGTGTCTGGCTGATTGAATGAATGGGAGAAATAGTGTGTTGCATGTATAAATGTCGAAAGCAGAATGTAAAAGTGACAGAAAGTTTGTTTAAAAAAAAAAAAAAAAAAAAAACAGTATTAGTATACAGTATTCTCCTAAATTTGATTATTTGTATGTCATTTAAATTGTGTGAGCTTTCTTTACATTGTTTGTTTAAATCGTTGCTTTGTCTTTAAATTATTTTTTAAAATTATTTTAACGGCATTTGGACAGGTGGGATTGACAGCTTGGTGTCAGTTTTGCTTGTTTAATAAGTCACTCCTCTTTGGTGTGAATGAGAATGATGGATGAATGGAAAAGGAAGGGAAAAAAATTATAAAAAAGTTGTAAAACGTAAAAAACTATAAAATGTTGCCTAATGTAGGAAAAAAATATATAAAATGTAAAGAAAAGAAAGAATAAAAAACTATAAAATGTAAAAAAAAAAAAAAAAAAAAAAAAAAAAATTGTGAGCGAGTGATAAATTGCATGTTCTATTCCAGCCTCTCCACCAGATGGACGGATGGCCATGGAAACCTTATGGAACACAAAGTCATCCATGCTGTTAGCTCTTCCTAGCCGGCATGCTATCCCAGGTGTGACACAATCACCAAACAGCTCAGCTGCTGCCATTAGGTTTTCATAGCCACGCTCCCTTGCGTGGTCCTTTGCCTCCACTCCCCGGACGGGAGGGGGAAGATTACCTCTGCTCTCCTTCCCCTCGCCGCCCCTCTTTCCGCTCTGGTGGGGCATGGGCCTCCTCCAGTGATTCGGTCATCTTCTCTATGGACCCCATAGCTCTGTCTTTTCCCCCAGTCTCCCCTCGAACTTACAGCTACTAGCGTTCGAATCATTGTTAAATTGCTTGAGCCCTACACCCAAAAACTTAATGACATCAAATCGCATAACTAGTACTCTTTTTGGCTGACCCCTATCTATAGAGGTTTTTTTTTAGGTCCTAGCCACTGAAATCTCAGGAAATTAGGTGGCAGGACCTGCCAGAGTAAATAACTGTAATATTGGTGTACCTGGTCTGCCTCCACGGGGTGGGAGTGTGGGCAACGTTGGGTCCCATTAGGGGCCCAGTGACCAAATGAACAACGGTACACGACACTGCACATATACAAGATCCACACACCTTTAAACCTCTAGCATTGACAGTGTTCTGTTTCACACCTTCAATGAAAGCAACGCGGAAATGGGGGTAACCCCTGGTGCCGTTTGCCACTAAACACGCTACACTCTATATAGAAGAAATCTTCAGGATTTTTTAATGGCTATAAGCCACAACGTTAGATTTCTGCCTATTACTTTTCTGTTTCATAGGAAAGAATTTTTGTATAAATGTATAATACACCATACTGCATATTTCTTTTATTAACTTGACAGTTTTTTAAAGTAATAAAGTAACTGAAATAAACAGTAATGCCATGGCCATGTACCAATTTAATATAAAAATTTAGTGAGTTTGGCGTATTTAAAAAGAATCGGTGTTTAATTGTCCGGTTTTAATGGAACTTAAAATGACTCCTCAGATATTTTTAAAAGATCTAAATATAAATTTTATGATAATTGCAAGAGTTGAATTGCGCGTGGATGGGCGAACAAGGCAAAGTCATATAGGAGCTTTACTCATAAGCAGACTCGGCCTAAAAAGTGTTTTTTGACTCCATTTCAGCCAATTTTTTTAAATATAGAGCCGGACCTTTTTTATATAACAATAATATAACAATAACAATTCTGTTTTGTTATTGTTATATTATTTCTCTCTGATGGGGGTTGCACTCCTTGGTACTGATACCAAGTGCACAGGTTGGTTGTTATACCTGGTGTTTCTGTTGGGCGAGGAACACTCTGACTATCCTACAGGTGGTCAAGGATTGCGATTTTCTGGAGTTCCTGTAGGTGTTCTTTAGGAGTTGTTATTATATTATTATTATTAGTAGCAGCAGTAGCATATGATGCAAGAAGTCAAGCTTATAAACCATCAGCCAAAAAAAAAAAAAAAAAACAACTCCCACGTTTCCTCCAGCAATTTTCCCTTAAACATATTCAAACTGGCAAAGCATCAGAATAAAAAAAAAAAAAAAAAACTCCACACACATCACCTGCCCATCCCTTCCAATAATCTATCTATTTCATTCTTGAATGGCTGAAGGCAAACATCCGCACATCCTTCCTGCAACCATCCTTATTCAATTTGAACTTGTACCTCCTCGTGTGTGTGCGGTCTGAGCAGGAGGAACAATTCCATCAGCATTCAGCTTGCTCAATCCATTCAAAGTCTTAACCACCTCAATCAGATTAGCTCGCAGGTGCCTCCTCTGCAGACGCTTCAATTTGCAGGAGTAAACCACCTTTTTGTTCTCTTCCCTAAGAAGGGCACCATCTGGTTGCTCTTGTCTACTCTTTCCAGCAGATGGCATCTTTCCTAAGATGACATCTCCAGACCTGTATGCAGTACGCAATACGTAGCCTTATACAATGGGACAATCACCTGCAGTATTTATCTCTGCTGGTAAAGTTCTTGCACAAGCCGCATGATCTGTCTTGGCAGCCTGACTGCACTGTTCAGAGAACCTCATTTTTGTATATACAAATCCATTAAAATGCATTATCAAAATCAATAAATCAACAAATAAAGGACATTTGACCTTGTTATCTTAAAAATCGGATACATGCTTAAAAATCGGAAAAGTCGATGAATCTTTGACCTGGTGCATTTTGGAAAATATAAAGCCCCTTCCCTTTATTTCCGTATTGTTACTCAACAACCTTTGACACATAAGGAGTTATTCTTTCCCCCTTGTTATATATAATATTTATTTATTATTTATTTTTTTTCCTGGACCGACAAGCAGCCTTTTGTGATAGTTAAAGATTGGTTTCACTAAATTACATGAAATTTTCTGAATTTCAAAATATTTTGGCTTCTGAAAGTGATGTGATACCGAATTTGTGTCAATCTTTCCAGTAAATCGTGTCAGTTTCCTTTCTTTTTCTTTCTTTCTTTTTTTTATTTTTTATTGCCTAACTGGTTATCTTGATCGATAGCCTTTTCAACAGTCGACATCCCAAATCAAGCCAATTTGACATGCATTGCCTTGCTAAGAAGTGTCCACGTATTTACAGTCGCAGCATCTACGTAATACATGGAGGTCGTAATCGACACGCGAATATGAGGACTGCGTTTGTTTCAAGCGCAGTCCTCATATTCAGATTATATAGCGGCGAGCACCAATTCCGTTTCTTTTTTTTTTTTTTTTTTTTCCAGTTTAGTTTAACGATGTCACTAAATGGCTATTTTTCCATCCTCTAATTATTCCTCGCCACTCAGATGAGAAATTGCGGGTCATCGCGTATTACCGCTATGAATCATTCGTTGGCATAATGAACCCACCCTCATCAAGGAGATATTATTATTATTATTATTATCCGTTTATTTCCATAAGGAAACCACCCCGGGACGGCAGGAGGGTGCCAGGAGGGTGCTAAGTACATATCAGGGTACGAGATACTACGTGCAGTGGGTTACATATACTGAACACGTAGTCTCGTCCCGAAATATTATATAGACATTTTATGTTTAATATATATAGTATTTACACATTGATGATTCTGTACATACATTATACAACTGATATATTTACAATTCACTAATAATTCCATCTATAAATTACATATTAACATAACTGTTACAGAAGGTATATTTTTACAGTCAACAAATTATTATTGTTCTGAAAGCAGAAAGTTTCTCTTTTACTCTAAATTCTTTGGTACTTTGCAGCCGATTCATATTTTGGTAAGTCTATACGATGGTAAGTCTATATCTTAAGTTCACTTGATTTCCCTTCTGAGGGGCAGATTGTCTGACCAATATGATTGGACTATGACGCAGCAACAGAGGAATATGCAAAAAAATAAATTTTGATATCATATATTTGGAATACAGGAAGGCTTTTGATACTTTGCACGTAATGTATGGTTCGAGCAACCCGCAAGGGTTGCTCGAATTAACGTTAGTCCAGACACGTAAAATTCGAGATATAAAATTAACCGCCAAAATGCCACGTCAGTGTAAGGCAGTAATAAAATTTCTTGGTGGATATTTGCTAAAATATCAGTAAAGTTGGTAATATTAATCGTCTCAATAAATTTTTGCTGAAATTCTTCAATGTTTAATAAAAAATCTTAAAATATTTTGTAGTGTGTTGTGTTTTTGAAAGATGTTAAATCTTATGTTGCCATAGATAATTTCAAAAAAAAAAAAAAAAAGGCGAAAACTGTTGTTGCATACGCTGTGATTCCAAGCTTTAAAGCTTTATTAGGCTAAGTTTGCAGATTATCCAAAAGTTGGCACGATGGTCAATGACGGCAATAAAAGTAAACAATAAGATCTCAGAAAAATTAGGCCAGTGGGCTGAAAAATGGTAGCTGAAGTTTAACATTGACAAATGGAGAGGGGTACTGCATATGGATAGCAGTAAACCCGATTAAAAAACAACTGCGTGGTACTACGTTCATCGTAGTGGAAAACGAAAGAGACCCTCGAATAAGTGTGCAGTCAAATATGAGTACTGTAAGCAATGCAGACAGATTTTCAACGATGCTAATTTTAATGATAATTTTGTACCAGTTCCTGGCATACCTGTACAGGTATGCACGGAACGACTACAGGTGAAAATCGTTTTGAAAAATTTTGCCAATCTATTGAAAAGGTAGGAATAAATATTGAAAACCTTGTGGGAGTCCAGAGGTGCAAGAAAATATGATTTGTAAAAACGTTGGGCTTATGGGTAGAATAACCAAGAAAATATCGGAGCTGAACCTCCGACTGGAATTTACTGCTATGTGCATCAAGCACCTCTGTTTGGGAAAGTATCTCCAACACGTTATGAATGTGGATATTTCAACTGTAAATTTTATTATAAGAGCACATGGCCATAATGTTTGAACAGTTTCTTTTGAAGCTGAATACGAAGATGTAATTTTACGCAGTGCAGTGAGATGGTTTAGTCGTGGCAAAGTGCGATACTGTTTCTTTAAACTGCGTCATGAAATTGATATTTTTATGCCAGAAAAATGGACATCAATAAAACAACTAAAATATGGAGTGGCTGTTTGATCCAGCAATTCTTACAGACATTTCTAGTATTTAAATGTTCTTAATTTAAAACCACAAGGGAAAGCAAAATTTATCTCTGATTTGTATGGTGACAGCAAATCATTTCAGAATAAGTTCTCATTATTTAAGTCCCATATTGAGCAAGAGGCCGGACGTAGCCGAGTGGTCAGGAGAACTCGCTCCTTGAGTGAACCGGAGTTCAAGCCCATGACTGCTAAATATGGTGCTCTTTCTTGCATTCTCTCGATCATGTGAACTCCTCTGACCGGTGTGGTCGTCCCGGAGTATAAACTGAAAATTTATTTATATAATTTAGTTCACTTTGAATGTTGTTCACTTTGACCGAGCTATTAGAGAAACACTTTTCCAAAGAATCTTTTCCTGTCGTTATTACAATTGGTTTTTGACGAGTTTTAAACTCGTGGGATTCAAACTCGTGTCCACACTGGTCGCTCAGTGTCGTAACCACGCCTTTATTATTATAACAGTTGCAGTTATAATAATAATAATTAGATCAAAGAGATTCACATACGCAAGTACTGACCATCCCGATTACAATGCCAAACACCGGTATGGCCAAAGACCATATATGTCTAGCAGCAATAGCTCTCTGAGAGAACACATACAAGGAACTACAGAAAGACTCAATCCTGAACACCTGTTGGATAGTCAGGGAGATCCTCGACTAACGGTAACGCTAGACACAACCAGCCTGTGTACTTGATATCAGTACTCGTCACTGGATGGAATCCCATCAGCGAGAAATAATATAATAATAATAATAATTTTGAAGAATGGGGATTATGCAGGCTCCGCGGTTAGGGCACAAGGAGATAAAGGCCTGCCTGACTGAAAAATACCTTCAGGGACTCAGAAGCCTGATGAAAGTAAAGCTGAACGGAGGGAATAGAGTACATTCAAAGTCATAAACACCTATGCAGTCCCAGTGCTAATATTCTCCTTCGAGATCATATATGGAACTAACACCATGCTAGAGGATATCATGAGAAAGACAAGAACAATGATAACCAAGTGCAAGCCAACACTCCTCGATGTCAGCCGCGGAGAGACTAACAATAGCTCGGAAAGAAGAAGGAAGGGGGTTGTACATCTCATCGGGAATAGAAGACAGCGATAGCTAATTTGAATGATTACTTCCAGAAAAACACAGCGGCACTCTACTAGGTCATAAGGAAGATGCAGTAGCCAAGCAGCATACGGTTCTTCCCAGGAATTCATACAACGTACTTAATAACAAGGCATGGCCCCTTAAATGCAAAGCTCGCTGGCTTCAGATTCACAGAAAACCTACGTTGCACTTGTGGAGAGATAGAAGACTGTCCCATCTACGAAGACATAAGATGTATTTTGATTACAAAAGTGAGATATCTTCCAAGGACAAGAATTTCTCCTCCTTGAAACGCAAGAAGATTATAAAGCATTTTCACGATTCGCCCAGGACCTCTTCGCGAGAAGGGTGCAAATTGCCATACACTGAGGAAAAGAGGAAATGCCACCCGACCATGACAACCAAAAGACAAAAAATATCACCAGCCAGCATTTCTCCTCTTTAAACGGAAGAAGATTAAAATCGAAAACTTGGTGACAGGCTGCAAGCGCAACCTTAACAACCTGAATTGTAAGCTTGTCCCAGGAATGATCCACAACCCTAGAAGTTGACATCTCTTAAGAAGAACTAGAACTTAAACAGAAGACCTACCATGGACTTTACCTCATTGCAGCTCTGCTGCCAACGCCACAGGAGATCCTATACCTGAGCTCTCTTGCACGGTACTTTCTTTCCACTTTGACAGTGAAACCATCTCCTGCCCAGTGGAGGAGAGGAGATGGTTTCACTGTCTCTTCCCCCTCCTCGCCCTCCTTTTCCTCCTGGTGGGACATGAGCCTGCCTCACTGTCCACAGGGGTCATCTCTTTCGACCCCTTACTTCCTATTTCCTCCGCCCAGCCGTCAGTATCTCTCCTACTCTGTTCACTTTCACAGCGTAATCCCACACAGTCTAAATGTAAATCTTTGACCTGGGGTCCCCTTCCCTATTGGCTCCATATTTCTGACTTTCCCCCTGTCTTCAGTCTCCCTCCTACTCTGCCTAAACACCAGCTAACGCCCCATACAATATGTCAAAATTTAAAAAAAAAAAATTGTGAAAATTCCAACTGCATACGAAAACTCCTTTTGGCCTAATCTTTCAGCGACTACTTCCCAATACTATTAAATTATTATTATTATTTTATTATTATTTATTTTATTATTAGAGATAGCGAGATTTCGAAGCTAATCAATACTTACGAGTCCGTAGAAATACCGTTCGTGAATTCCCGCCATTTTTACACTATAGCATAAGCTTAGTGTAGTATACTGCATAATATAATATTGTCAATTAATCAGTAAATCTATTAATCTTGATAAACTTTATTGTCAATTAAATTGTATTTTTAACTCTATAAATATATATAACGACTTAATCGTAACAAATAATTAATACATAACTATAGTGGTACACGTGATACGGAAGTTGTATAAAGGGAACACTAGATACCGAAAAAAAAAAAAAAAATATATATATATATATATATATATATAACATAACTGTTTTGGGATATAACTTAAGGATTTAATTTTTGTTTTAAATTTTATTGAATTAAATTGGAATCATGACTCTGACCAGAGCAGCAAAGCAAAAGGCTCAAGCTAATGGGAGTGCTGTGGTTCAGGGGAGAACTGGGGGGGCAGTTGCCCTCTGAATCACAGTCTATTAAAATGCACTGTTTGCTTGATGTTTGCGGAGCAGTCGGGTACGGGACATGATACTGCCAAGGGGGATGTCTTTGTGTGTGCACGATGTAAGGAGTGCAAGGAAATCAGGCGACAACTCAGCGTTGTTATGGGCCTTTATGAGACCTTAAAGGACAGGGTGGATGCCCTCGAAGGAAATAAATTGAGGGGCCCATCAAGCTCTCAGCTGCCCACATCAACGCCAGAGCTTGCACTTGGTCATCAGGCAACACAGGGGCAGCCCCCTAGGCAGAATGCGCTGGTCCCACAGGAACTAGTAGTTGTTGGTGACTCTATTGTCAGGGAAACGGGGAACATACTTTGTAAAAAGGATAGGTGGAATAGGACCAGGGTATGTCTGCCAGGGGCAAAGGTTGATGACGTTGTAGAGCGGATATCATCTTTTAAGGGCACAAAAGGTGATATAGTTGTACACGTTGGCACTAATAATATTAAGAGTAGGAGACCGGCGGAATTACTTAGCAAGTACAGGTCACTGTTGAAAAAAAGCCGTGAATTAGGGTTGAACTTGAAAGTGTCTGCAATTCTGCCCAGACACGATAGGAGGGAGTATATGATGAGAGCCTTGTCGATCAATTCGGCCCTGGAGGGATTGTGCAAGGCTCAAGGGGTAGAATTTTTTTCAGCCTGGACTGTACTTGTTAACAGGAGAGATTGCTTCTACAGGGATGGGATACACTTAAATAGAAAGGGTGCAAGAATTTTTGCTGATGCTGTCGAGGCAGTGTTAGGTGGGTCGGAAAACTGCTAGCTTGGGGGGATACAAGGACTAATAGATTAACAGTAGCCACTGGCAGAGGTGGAAGTGATTCTTGCACTGCTTCTATTCAAATGAGCAGAAGTCTGAAAAACAAGATGCAGGATAATTCAGAGACAGCTGGTAGTCATTGCGTTACAAGTAAACACATGGGTTGTGTTAGGGTAGCTAAGAATAGAAACAGGTGCATGTATACCTGCGTGTACACCAATGCTAGGAGTTTGGTAAATAAATTTGATGAATTTGAGGTATTGCTCAAAACATCAAAGGCAGATATTGTTGGGATATCAGAGACGTGGTGTCACACAGATATAAGTAATGCGGAACTGGAAATTGGGGAATACAATGTATATAGAAAGGATAGACAGGACAGGAGGGGAGGAGGGGTTATGCTATTAATTAAGAAACACATAAAGTCAAAGGAAGTGAAGCCAGTTGACATCGATGGACAGGGCAGTGTCGAGTCAGTTTGGTGTGACATAAGCATAGGTAAATCAAAATTGAGAGTAGGAGTATGCTATAGGCCTAATGACTCTGATGAGTATAATAATATATTGTACAGGGAAATAGAGTGGGCCAGTAAATCAGAGAGTCTTATAATGGGGGATTTTAATTTCCCAGATATTGACTGGAATTTGTGGGTTGGTCACTCGCACACTAGCAAGGCTTTTGTGGATTTATTGGATGATTGTTTTCTACATCAGCATGTTCGTGAGGCAACAAGAGGGAGCAATACTCTTGATCTGATTATCAGTAGTGATTCTTCATGTATTAAGAACCTGCAGATAAATGAACCACTAGGTGGCAGTGATCACAGTGTGTTGAAGTGGGATTTACTCAAGGAGGTAACTACCATCAGAGGTAAAGGGAAGGGTTTTTGTTTTCGTAAAGGCGACTATGATGGTCTGAGACAGTATTTAAATTCTATACAGTGGGACCAACTGATGATGTTACCAACAGCAAACTCAAAATGGGAAGCATTCAAGGAACTAATCTTGGTGGCTACCAGGCTTTACATACCAACTAAGAAATATTGTTCAAGGTTTAGGCCTAAATGGTTGTCAGATGGACTAATGAGACATGTGGCAGAGAAGAAAAATGCATGGGATACATACAAATTAATGGGTGACATGGAAGCCTATGATAGATATAAGTTGGTCTGTAACCAAGTCACAAAGGAGATTAGGCAGGCAAAGGCAGACTACGAAAAATCCTTGGCAAAGGATGCAAAGAAAAACAGAAAGGAGTTCTTTACATACTTGAACTCGAGAAGGAAAGGGATTAATCAGATTGGTCCACTGGATATTGATGGTTCAACAGTTGAGGATCCTGCTCAGGTGGCTAACAATCTAAACGAGTATTTTGCATCTACATTCACGCATGAGGAGTTATTCAGGAAGGAGAATGATGTAGGTAAAGTAAACATTGGCAGTGAGCTGGATGATTTTGTAATAACTGAGAGGAAAGTGGAGGAGAGATTGTTGAGGATAAACATAAAAAAGGCACCTGGGGTGGATGGGATCTATTCAGTTATATTAAAGGAGGCAGCAAAGGAAGTATGCAAACCCCTAGCCATAATTATGAGAGCTTCTTTGGACTCAGGGGAGGTACCCATAGACTGGAGATGTGCAAATGTAACCCCAATTCACAAAGGAGGATCAAAGGCTGACACAAGTAATTATAGACCTGTTAGTTTAACTTTTGTTCCAGGTAAATTAATGGAGGCACTGGTTAAAGAAGCACTGCAGGATCATCTAGACAAGAATTCAGTTATAGCTCAGACGCAGCATGGTTTTGTTAAGGGCAGGTCTTGCCTGACCAATTTGATTGGATACTATGATGTAGTCACAAAAGAACTGGATGCAGGGAATAACTTTGATATTATATATTTGGATCTTAGAAAGGCTTTTGATACTGTTGCACGTGGAAGACTGCTGCACAAATTGGAGCAGTGTGGCATTGGAGGCAAATTGCTGCTATGGATAAAGGTGTGGTTGAGGGGGAGAAGACAGAGAGTGGTAATCAATGGACACTGCTCAACGTGGACTAATGTTATTAGTGGAGTTCCTCAAGGTTCAGTGTTGGGTCCATTGTTGTTTTCGGTGTTTATGAATGATATTGATGATGGGATATCAAGTTTAATGTCTAAGTTTGCAGATGATACAAAGGTTGGCAGGGTCGTTAAGGACACTACTGACGCTATGCTGCTGCAACAGGATCTGGAAAGGTTGAACAGATGGGCTGAGAGGTGGCAAATGAAGTTTAACATTGACAAATGTAAAGTACTACATATGGGTAACAGTAACCCCAGAGCAATGTATCAACTCTGCGGTACTACACTGACAGTGGTGGAGAATGAAAAGGACCTGGGGGTAATTGTGCAGGCAGATATGAAGTTCTCTGAGCAGTGCAGACGAGCTGCAAGAGTAGCTCATGGTGTCTTGTCAATGATATACAGGAATTTTTCTAGCAGGGATAAGGAGGTCATTATTCCCTTGTATAAGGCAATGGTTAGGCCACATCTTGAGTACTGTATACAGGTCTGGAAGCCTCATTTCAAGAAGGATGTAGAGCTGCTGGAACGGGTACAGAGAAGGGCAACAAGATTAGTAAATGGAACAAAGGGTTGCTCTTACGAAGAAAGGCTTAAGTTTTGCAAATTACAGAGTCTGGAGACTAGGCACCGGCGAGGTGATCTGATAGAGGTGTATAAGGCTTTGAATGGTTTGAGCATGCTCAATGCCAATGGGATCCTTCATCTTTCTCAGAATAATCACCTCAGAGGGCATAAATTCAAATTGAGGAAGGACGGATGTCGGATAGATGTGCGGAAATTTGCCTTTGGCCAGCGGGTGGTTGGTTGGTGGAACCGACTTCCATCACTTGTTGTTGAAGTTGATAGCCTAAACAAATTTAAAGCTCAACTGGACAGGTATTTCGAACGAACGGAGGGGTGAAATGGGAGTGGGTTTTTTTTTTTTTTTTTTTGGCTGATGCTGAATAAGCTTGCTTTCTTGCATCATATGCCTCTACTAATGCTAATGCTAATGCTAATTATTTATTTTTATTTATTTATTATTTATTTTTATTTTATTTTTTTTAGGTCCTTGCCACTGAAATCTCAGGAAATTAGGTGGCAGGACCTGCCAGAGTAAATATCTAAGTAGTGGTGTACCTGGTCTGCCTCCACGAGGCACATTGTGGACAACGTTGGGCTCCAGCAGGGGTACAGCGGCTAAATGGCCAGAAGAACAACGATACACGAGACTACACTTAAAAAATCCATACACTTTTAAATCTCTGGCCTTTACAGTGAACTGTTACACCTACAATGAAAGCAACGCGGAGATGGGGGAACCCCCTGGTGCCGTTAGACACGAACACACTATGATCCACTCAACCCGACTCCAACTGATGAGATCGCAACCGATGGAGACGGCATCAGCTATGGGCCTCGCACCCGCTCTGGGTCACAACCCCGTTCAAGGGGCTTGAACTCTCAAAGGCGTGCACTAATGGTTCGCAAAGGGGCTCCCTAGCACCATCCTGGATTTCACTACAAACCCAGCAAACACCATCAAAGAAGAAAAAAAGCGCCTTGCAGTCTAAATTCTTAACGCCTGGCAAAACAGATGGAATACTACGCCCAAAGGCTCCATCACTAAAAAATTCTTACCTCAAATAGCCCAGATCAGCATTAAAAATCCAGCATGGTACAGCCCAGGTTTATATACCACTTTCCTGATTACAGGCCAGGGATGCATAAATCACAAACTTGCCTCTATGAACACCGTGGATGACCCTCGCTGTCTTTGTGGTGAAAACGAAGACTGGGATCACCTATTCTATGTTTGCCCGCTGTACGAGGACCTGCGGACGTTGCTCATATCATGCCTTGCCTCGAGGAAATGAACATTTTCTGATCAATGAGGAAGACCAGTACCACGCTTTCTCTGCCTTCGCCCATGATCTCTTCACCAGAAGAAGATCACGGGTGCAACGTCCTGGAACTAATGCACATTGATCAATACCCTTTTCTCATATACTGAACATTTCCACCTCAGATTCGACAGTGAACATCTTCACCTAGAATGTGACCACTTCTAGCTACTGAACTTGATACTCAGGTCGCTTGAATTGTTTGATCCGCGTCTCTCTTGATACGTGACTGTCTTCCCACCCTCTCGAGGGCCCTCTTCTTCCACTTTCCGCTTAGATGGGAGAACTCCCACCCAACCTGTGGAGGATGCCTTCCCTTACATCCTCCGTCCCTCTGTCTATACCTCCTTTCCTTTACCCTCTCCGGTACATCCTGTACTCCCTGTACCCTATATCTATTTTTTTTTTTTTTTTTACTTGGTCTCTTTCCAGGAAGCTCAGGGGACCTGGAGGAGACTAGCCAGAGAATTATGGGCAGCCTGGCTACCTCCTAGTTGCGTGTGTGCGGGCAACGTGGGGTCACACCGGGGGCCCTGCGGCCAAAAGCCAGGACACCCATCAGAACCCAGCACAATACGTCATTTACAACACGAACAATTTTTCTGGCTTTCACAGTCATACTGTTTGTCTCCACAGAGTTCATATGGCGCAGATGTGCGAAACCACCGGAGGCGCCTTTCCCCCAACACTATGCACACTTTGCACCCCACTCAACCTAAGCTAGGAGTTCCTCCATGCCCAGACGGAACAAAGGAAGCTAGAAAGACGGGCAAAGAAGAAATCCATGGCATACATTACAATGACCAATATCAAGGTCACACAGAAAAAATGTCTTCCAATACATGGCGCACTGGCGGGACACTCTTCCCCGAGACTGAAGGATTCATTCTCACCATCTAAGAACAGGTAACCAACAACAAAAAAATACATCGCCAAAGAACGCGGAGTAACAGATGACACATGTAGACGATGCAATCTGGCCTCAGAAACGATCCAACACATCACCGCAGAATGCAAGGTGATCACCCAGACTTGAGTACGAGACGGAGTATACTCGTTGACAAAACCAGGTAGTCAGAATACACTAGAAGTTAGCGAGGAAATATCAATTGATCTAAGAACGTGTACCGTATTACAAGTACGAATCCAGGCCGTAATAGGGACCCCAACGAACAACCTGTATTGCGGCCGCGTCATAATCATGGACAAAACAATCCAGCCCAGCAGGCCGACAAGAAGGAAAAGGCTCCCCATATGCCATCGTGTCACAGTTGGTAGGACAGTCGTCATACCCTCACGAGTGGAAAAGACCCGAGTTCTAGTCCAGTCAATGAAGGGAGGAATTTTTATGGGCCTTTTTCATAACGTGGCAACGAGGGCAGTATTAGCAAAGGGCACATAGTGCAAGGAAGCCTATGGCTTATGGTGCACCAGCCAAAAAAAAAAAATAATAATAATAATAAGAACAAGAAAATTTAAAATAAATAATTAGTAAAGGAAAAGGAATTTTTTTTTTTTTTTTTTTTTTTTTTTATGAAAACCCCAAACACAAGAGGTATTAGAACCTATAGTAGTTAGTATCGTGCTTGGGCTGGAGGTTGAGAAGACGAAAGAAGATATTTGTTCACATTGGACTTGAACTTCTGTAGCCTGTCATTTTCAGGAAATACGTATGAAGGAAGGTTGTTCCAGAAAACGGCAGTTGAATGAATAAATGAGGAAGATGAAAAGTTGGTTCTGTGAGTTTGAAGTTGGACAGTAAATGGATGTTGGCTGGTGGCGGCACATGTTCGGACTGTTGTGAAAGAGAAAGCGCGAACTATAGAGGCCAATTCAGAAGAACAGTGCCCATGGAAGTATCTGTAGAAGAGGCATGCAGCAGAAACAGTACGTCTATGAGAAAGCGACTCTGTTACAGAGGAGTCATTAATTAACCAAACTGCCCTCTTCTAAACGAAATCTACAAACCTGAGAGAGGTTTTGGGGCCACCGCCCCAGATGTGGGAACAATATTCCATGGTAGGCCAGATTTCAGATTTATACAGAGTGAGCAGCTGTTTAGAAGAAAAGTAACGCCGAGAGCGAAAGAGAAAACCAAGTTTTTTAGATGCAGAGGAAGCAACGGATAGGTATAGGTATGTTGAGGGTCTGACGGCTCCGAGGATTTCTCCCATCTCCGCATATGTTCTATGTATCGAGTGACAGTTCCCTTTTTATGCCAGAGGTTTAAAAGAAGCAATATTTGTAATGTGCTTGTGCCAAGAGAGATTAGAAGTCGGAGTAATCCCCAAAAGATATATCAACTTAACTACAAATCGGAATGTCGCCAAAGATAAGCATAGGATCAGAAAAATCCTTTTTGCGAGATATAAGACAAGACTGAGTTTTAGAAGGATTGAAATAAATTAAGTTGTCTTTGTCCCGCTGGAGAATTACCTGGAGATCGGCATTCAAGGAATTGGTAGCAAATATTCCACAAATTGAAGCTCATTGAGCAGGACAAGGTTTCTCAAAATAGAAAGTGGAACGCATGGAAAGTGGTGTGCTATCATCAACAAAACGTTGATCAGGCGGAAGGTTTCTAGTTAGTTTAAGAGTTGGCGGTTAATTAATTTTTCCATTACTTTAGAAACAAAGTAATTGCAATGGGACGATAATTGGATGGGAGGGATTTGGCACCCATTTTAGGAACTGGCTGGATATGAACAAATTTCCAAGCAGAAGGAAAAACACCGTTGGAATAAGAAAGCGAAAAAAGACGGCAAAGAACAGAAGTAAATTCAGGAGCACAGGTTTTGAGAACAAGTGGAGAAATACCATCGGGACCTGAAGCTTTCTTAGCATCAAGATTCGTCAAAATCCTTCTGACATTCCTTTGACGGAAGACCACAGGAGGCATTGAATGGACTGTGTTGGGATTGGTGGGAGGTGCTTTACCAAGCTCATTAATACACGAGTTGGAAGGAAAATGGGATGCTAGTAGGTCAGTTTTATTCCTGGCTGAAGTGAAAACAGAACCATTTGGTTTTGACAGAGGTAGGAGCAGGGATGGGCAAAAGTTGCGGCCAATAGCTTTGGCAAGAAACCAGAATGCTCGGCTACCATTAGGGCAAGAAGCAAGTTTTCTACTCTTAGCCTGTTCAAAATCTAGTTTGGACTGATTAATAACTGTTTTACAATTGTTGGGAGCTTTGGTGTAGGCAGAAAATGAAACTGAAGAATTAGAAACAAGCCAATTACGATATGCAACGTTCTTCTCTTGAACAGCCTTACCACATTTATTGGAAAACTGAGGTTTAGATAAAGGACACGATTTTAAAGTGGAGTGTGGCACAAAGGAGTTCATTCCTAAAAGAATAATTTCACTGACACGATCTGAGTAAATATTGACATCAGAAGTTTTGAAACGGTAATCCAACCAAGAAAAAGAAGAAAATAAATTTCGCAGATCACCCCATTGTGCATTCGTGTAATGCCAAACAACACGAGGTTGGGAATAGCCATGTGATAAAGGCTCCATTGGAGAAGAGACAATCACCAAGTTGTGATCTGAAGTGCCTAAAGGACCTCTCACTTCGACCGTTTACTTAAAAGGGTCGTCTGTAAGAAAAAGATCAAGCGTGTTGGCTGTATGATTAGGATTGTCCGGTATTCTTGTAGGTAAATGAACAACCTGTGCAAGGTCATTAGTAATTGCAAAAGCCTCAGTATCTCGACCAGCTGTGTCGGCGTGACTAGAAAACGGAAGCCAGCTGGAGTTGTGAACATTAAAATCACCTCACTGTTAGGAAAGTTGGACTGGAGAAAGTCAAGTTGCAAAGAGAGGAAGTCAAAGAGCTCCAAGTGATTAGTGGAGTTGGGAGAATGGTAGAGACAACAGATGAATTTGACACAATGAGGTAGAGAGATTTTGAGCCAGAGAAGATGGAAGAAAAAAGATTCCAAATTAATAAGTCTCTGGCAGGGAATTTCGGAACGGACGTATGCACAAGTACCACCTTTGAGGCGATAGAAATCATACAGCGAAAGAAATCATGCATCATACATTTGGGCAACTGAGATGAGCTGTAATTGAATCAACCGATAACCGTGATTCTGTCAGAAAAAGTACATGGGATTTGGCCGACTGCAAGTGGAAATGGACATCGTTGAGATTAGAACGGAGATCACGTATATTTGTGAAACGAACTAGGAAATGTTTGGGAGGTTTAGATCTTTTCGCAGATAAGCAAATAGACAACCTATTCTTTCCCATCTCCCTTAGGAGAGAAACGCATCCTAACTCCCAATTATCCAGCTGACCCTTGAATTCCCCAAACTGTCAACATGTAACACCCATGTACTTAACTTATTCCAGTAAATTATAACCCGCTGACTAAAATAAAACATCCTGCAAATCAATCTAAACATCTCCCCCTAAATTGAATTTAATTTATGACCCCTAGTTTCTAGAGTCATATAAACTGTGAAAATTTCGTCCTCATTCATTTTACTTTTGCCACTCTGAGCCTTAAACACCTCAATCAAGTCGCCTCTAAGGTGTCTAGTTTCCCAGCTCTGCAACCCAATCTCACCAGGCGAGTTACCCGTCTCTGGATCCTTTCAAGAAGCACAATGTCTTTCTTTAGGTGCAGTCTCCATACTTGAATACAGTATTCCAAATGTGGTCTAACAATTGGTTTAACTTTATATAATAGGAATATGACGCCCTTTTCTCTACTAGCAAATGTTTGATAAATCATTGCTAGGATATCATCGGCCTTCCTTGCAACCTGTTTACAATGCTCTGAGAACTTCATATCTCGTCGTATCGTAACTCCCACGTCCCTTTCTTTCACTACTGATTTTAGTTCAACGCCATGAAGTATATAAGTTATTTTGGGGTTACTGTTCCCCAGGTGGAATACCTTACACTTTGCTGGATTAAAGCATAGCTGCCATTTTTCTGACCATCTCTGAAGTCTGTCTAGGTCACCCTGAAGCTGTGCCTGGCGGTGATCATTAACTACTCTACCAATCTTTGCATCATCTGCAAATTTAGACATCATGCCCTCTGCACCTTCGTCGAAGTCATTTATGAAAAACAATAATAGTCGTCCAAATACTGATCCTTGGGGAACTCCAAGGATCAGTATTCTTCTTAGATCAACCCAATCTGAGGAATAATTATTTATCACCACCCTCTGCCTCCTTCCCTGAAGCCATCCTGCTATCTATCTTAGGATTTTCTCTGCGATTCAAATCTGTTCCAGCTTATAAAGTAACCGTTCATGTGGGACTGAGTGAAGGGCTTTGCTGAAATACAAAAAAAAATCACTGTCGAAATTATTCCCTAAATCCAGTTCTTGAGTGATCCTGTGAAAATAGCTAACTAGGTTAGTTCAGCATGATTTTCCCTTTACAAAACCATGCTGGCTATCCTTCAGAATACCACTTCTATCTAAATGATATTGAATTCCACCCTGGATTGCCTCCATGATTTTCACTACTACTGAAGTTAGTCTGGCCGGCCGGTATTTTCTCACTTGACTTTTAGAACTGCTCTTATGTATTGGAGATACATTGGCACTTTTCCAATCCAACAGAATCACCCCCAGGTCCAGTGATTCTCGTATATTTAGCCTCAATGGTTGAGGCACTCGCGCTTGTTGGCTGCCTTATTATTATAGGGTATATGCCATTACTACCAGGAGTCTTACTGGCTTGTAAGCTATAACGTTTTTATTTTTTATTAAATAATCGTGTGAAATTTCAATATCATTAATTAAATATTTTTCAACTTTACTCCCATAATTTCTCTTTGACATAAGGGGTTTATCTTCTGTAAATATCGATGCAAAGTTAACTATCGCACATCCATTACATAAGGGTCCGATCTGGTTTGTTCTGCTCTTCCTTGCATTTCTATATGTAAAGTATTCGTTATCTTCGCTCTCTTTGCCAACCTAACCTTTTCTGTGGCGCTATTACACATTACTTTTTGTAGTTGTTATAGGCTTCAGTACTTTTTATTGCTCTAACTTTTCCATGCCATCTTTTTCTGCTTAAGCAATGGAGTGGAGTATTTTTTTAATGGTATATACGCATTCAAGGCTTCTGTGATTAATGCTTTAAAAGTATACCATAATTCAATTATATTCGCTCTCTGTGTGATATCTACCTAGTTAATAGAGGCCAGTAGCACCTTAAGGTATCGTAATTTCCTGTTTTGAAATTAGAACCCACTGTTTTGCCCTTAACTACTGTTACCTCTCTTTCTCCCTGTCTCTCTCTTCATCATGGCTTCATCGTAATATGGTTTTCCTTCCCGGAAGCTCGGGTTTTTCATCCAGAAAAAAAATCGACCACAGAACAGAAGAAATTTACAGACAGTATACTGTACACGGAGCAATATGGCCTTTGTTGCCGATGCTCCTAAAAACCAATTACAATAACAATACAACAGCTACCTATATGATAGACATAGCGGTGCCCAAAACTAGCACCTCCAGAAAACCCACGAGGAAAATATTAGAAAGTATTTTCCTCGTGTACGGACCTAAGACAGGAGAACAATGAGAGGTGACATATGCAACAAGTAACGACCACCCCGAATATCGTATGAACCACGGGTATGGTGCGAAAGACCCTACGTAACAGGTTAACATTAGGTCTCCCAGAGAACGCATACAAGGAACTCCAAAAATTCACAATCCTCTACACCTGTAGGATAGTTAGAGAATTCCTTGATGAATGTTAGCACCAGACACAACAACCACTCTGTGCACTTGGTACCAGTAACCGTCGTGGGGTGGAATTCTGCTCAGGGAGAAACAGTAAATAGCTTCCAAAGAAAGGAAATGTCTTTCCCGAGCCCAAAGGATTCATGATGCTAAGAGCAGTCTTATATGCCAATCTTGACATCACACCCTGGAAGTATATCATCATTTCTAGAAGCATATTAACACTGGCAAAGTTATTAACGGAGAGAGAGACGCCTAAAGTTGGAAATGTGATCACTCGCCCTCGGATGATGCGACGGAGAATAAATGGGAAAGAACCAAGTCTCAGGTGTGGCATGACTCAGTTGGACTCTCTGGGGAGATTTTTCACAGCAAATACTGCGAAGTATTTTAATAATTTAAACATAGATCCAGAGAAACCATGTACAGATAAAATGTATAGGACAGAAATCTTTGATAATGTGTACCGGCAGATCCAATATAAAAAGAACACTAATTTAATAATAATATTTACTTCTTAACTTAGTAATTAATTAAAACTACTTAGTAATTAATTCATTAACCACATGCTCTGCGTTTTTTCGTTTCCAAATTTTGTAAATAAGTTCATGTAAATACGCTCGTAAATACTGAAATAATTTAACTACACCCTCTAGCTACATTCTGTGAATGGGTGTCTCGAAAGAGAAATAAACAGATAATAATAATAAAATATACCTTCACTTAACCCTTACATCTCGTTTACGAACCAAGCCCTTTAAATTACTCGATTTGTGAATTTTTCTTTACTTTTGATATGAACGTCAATGCAATAAACGTCATCTATTGAGACAAATAATTGACCATCGAATTAACATTTACAGAAACATTTATAATTTGGCCCAAACTTCCGTATTGGCCGAAACCATGTCTTAGTCTTCTAATTTGCATGAATGGGAATAAAATCTGCTTCTCAAAATCTTGAGAACCATATTTTCTTAAACTCTGCATTTTTTTTTTTTTTTTTGTTCTCTATGTTTTTGATCTCATTCTTTTGTCGACATGGGAGTCTTCTTTGGTGGCTTTGAAGCTTTTATTCTTGCATACATCTCCTATTTCGCTCAGCTGGAGTTTTAACCATCTTCGAAATACTATTATAGGTTGTTAACTGAAATGAGATTTGGTATTTTCACAATTCAATAGTTAGCTAAATCCATTTGTAGACTAGTATGACGTCATAATCAAAAACTACTGCAAGCAGTGATTGTTGTTTACTCAATTGATTGTTTTATTGTTGCGTTCTTGAATGAAAACCGTTTAAATTTTTAAACGAACTTACTTCTTACGCTACTTAGAAGCGTTGATCAAAATCTTAACAAGCAGATTTCCTTCAAGTGTGCATTTTTTTTCTTCTCTCTGTTTCTTAACTCGTTCCTTTAGAGTAAGCCACTTCTTTGGTGGCTTACTCTAAAGGAACAGAATGGCGGTACCGAATCAACGTTAGTGACTGAGTTAGCATCGTTACCGCCATTTAGGAAGTGACGTCATTTGCGTCATTTAAAATCCAAATAGCACCCAATAGGAATTGGATCATTTCCATAAGAAAATTTCGTTACCAATCGGTTTCATTCCAGTGCCGCCATAGATGTTTTCACATCAAAATTGCATTCAGCAGGATTTTCTGTTATACATATTTAGACAACACATTTTGGAACTATTTGCTGGCTAAAAAGTAAAATAGGACCAAGTTTGAAACTGCTGTAAAAAGCAACCAAAATAAAATGGAAAGGGGGGGGGTCCTTTTGTACTACTTCTGTTGAAATACGTCTCGCGATCGCACTGGCAGCTTTTGTGTCGTGTTGTTAGCATTATCATTCATGCAAGAAAGTAAGTTTATACAGCATCAGCCAAAGGGGGAAAACAAACAAACAAACTTCCCATTTCACCGATCCATTCGCTCCAAAAGTTTGTCCACTTCCTTGAATTAATTTAAGCTATCAACTACCACACTCAACTGTGCATTTTTCTTCTCTACCATAAGTCTTGTTACTTCATCTGACACCATTTAGGCCTAAACTTTGAACAGTATTTCTTAGTTGGTATGAAAAGCTTAATAGTTCCCAAGATTAATTCCTAGAATGCTTCCCCTTTAGAATTTATATGCGAATTCCATCGAAAAAGTGAATACGTAATAGTATTACTTAATGAGTTTTTTCAAAAGTTCTCTAGTTTGTTTGTTCGAGTCTAAGATTCCAGCAACTATAATACAACAGACAGCCCAAGACACTCACTCCATAGTCGGAGTATGGAGCGAGTACACCTGCTGGATAACCTCGAACAGACCATCGTGTTTTTTTTTTTTTTTTGTTTTTTTCATCCTTGCCATTGCGAGAACAACGCACTACTCACACAACACACACCGACCGGCTTTGCAAAGTTGTGCATCATCACAGAGTACTGTACTGTACTGTACTTAAAGTGGATTTGTGGGAACCACAGGAACTGCCTAATAAATACAATATGTCCAGTATTACCATAGCGAGTAGAAAACATGTTGTTATCTACAAGCTCGTAGATTTTTTGATAATCCCGATGAACTACGAAAAGAGCTTTAGTTGTTCGTAATCGATACGTTTGCAACATTTGAAGCGTTGGCTTCTTCGTATTCCACAATGCTGAGAGGACAGAAAGGCCACCAGGTAATACCTTCTAAACATTACAGCGGAAGATTAAGGAAATTGCGATGTAATATAAGACGTTATTTACAGTTTACTTTTCTGAAGTTAATCGGGTCTTGCGATTGGTGTAGTGATGCAGGAAGTGTGAAAGGGAAACGACCGTGTTTCGTGCTGCTCGCTTACTTTACTAGTTAAACCGGAAAAGCCCAAGTTCAGAGGCGAAACTCGTCCAACCAGATAAACTCTGTGGGTGACTTCGAGGACGGCACCCACGAATCATTGTAAGCTGGACGTACGCATTCCATACGCCATGTCAGCTTTCAGACCATCTTTTGCTGACATCCATTCCGCATAAACTGCGTGATTTCTTCCCCCTCTTCAATTTCAGTGGAGACATTTGCTGAGCACGGATGATTAGCCACAGAAAGCCGATTCGTACTGTCTACTGCGGGTGGAATTAACATAAATCGATTTGGTTAACTTAGGTTTCCGACTCAGATGTCCATCACGTATCTAGCTATCATCCACCAGAATAGCAAATTCAAGACTACAACATCCACAGCGAGATCCTCTAAACTATAACGAAAGCTATTTCTACGCTAATAGTAGTCGCTCTTTATTGTGGTGTCTTAGAGACAAAAAAAAAAAAAAAAAAAAAAAAGGCACAAATATAATGTACACTGTCACACTATAGCAATCAGAAAACATCCAATGAGTTGAAGACCTACGTCCGGAATGGTTGGTTGTTTAGAGTTCAATGGCGCATTGGCAGCCAGGGCCGTCCAAAGGTAGTTGGACGGCCCAATACAAAAGGTGTTAAGGGGCCTCGTTTATTTATGTTGAGACTTGGATGGCTCACTCGATTCGGAACCCTAGATCGGGGGCCCTCGTGCAGCGCATTCAATGCGCGTCCCTGTTGGCGGATTAAGGCCATAATGCGGTCAATCAGAGATAGCTCGTTGATGCGACAGATCGAGGAAAGTGAACTGAATCGTGCGCACGGGTCTCAATAGGTCAAATGAGGGCGCAATTCGACAGTAATGCACAAAGAGATAAATCTTAACGCAAAGTGAATCGGATGAGCAAGCGATCTCCCCAGCTTCCACTCTCGTCAGCAAAAAAACAACAGATATGCGTAGTGAGCACAGGAACACAAACACTGGACATTACAGGAGTGGGGAAAAAAAAAAAAAAAAAAAAGGTCGCCTGATTCGACTAATCGTGGTGTCCCATATTCCATGCTGACAGCAGGTATGGTGAAAGCAGGGTGAATCAGTGTGCACGTTGGCAACACACAGCAGGCTGGTGGTGGAAAACATGGTGCGGTGAATTATTTACGTGGTATGCGTTACCGGTAGATCAGAGTCTGAATGCTACAGGCTATTTGAACAGTGTTTCCAAAGAGGTACATCCTTTGACGCTCACAGTTTATCCATCTGGAAACGGGTACGTCCAGCTAGATAATGCGCCACGTCACGGCACCGATCGTTCCAAAATGTGACCTGGAGAACGAAGGTAACTTTTACCACACTTCTTTGTTATGCTAATCCACTGGATCTCAATGCGATGGAATGTCTGTAGGACGAGGTGGAATAAGCTGTTCGTGAGTAGGAGGGGGGGGGAGAGAAGGAGGAATCTACGACCGTCCGATCGGAGAAAACTACTGGATGCAGTCGGTCTTCATAGGTCAGCATCCCCATGGAACGCTTTCGGTACGATACAGGCCAGGAGCCGGAGATTTGAGAGATAGGTGTTGGGCGAATGATCAGTGACCCTGAATAGTGTGTACATGTTGCTATTGAAACTACAAAGCCATTCGTTAAATTTAAGGCTGCAGCTTTTTTTATTTTTTATTTTTAACATATAATATACACAACAGGCATGCGCCCAGTTAAGGTGTACATCCAGCGCCATGAAAAATCGTTGAGAGCAGGTTGCTGCAGGAGACATCATCATCATCATCACCCACACACGAATTAATGAGAACATCTTTAGCCCAGAACTCATCCGTCAACCTGCCAACCTACCCCAAATAATTCTGTGAAACTGTTTCTCGTTCACAGCCATATCCAAATCAAACTTGTTCATGAGTGCCAATGTTCTTTTGAAGAAGTTCCTGGATATCTATAATCTAGAGTTACCGATATGGAATGTAGTCTTCTGTCTAGTAACCACCGCTGGAGCATGAAGGTCAATAATGGCATAGAAGAGCCGGCAGGTAGGTTGAACCAGCGAAGATATGGTACAACAGTTTTAAATCAAAAACAGTTCGCCGAGTTTCCAAAGATTGAAGCTTGAAGTAGGAACAGAGAATCCGGTAGAAGATTCAGTGGTAAAACACGGGGTCTGGAAAGATAGTGGATAAATTTCATCTGGAGCGATTCTATTTGCTGTATCAAGTATGGATAGTGTGGGTTCCATATAGGAGAAGTAAACTCCAGTATCGGAAGTACAGTTGTCATGAATAGGAGCATAGAGAACTGGTGATCTTGAAATCTGTACGTCCCGTTTAATGAAGCCAATTTGTTTTTTCTCTTGGTTTAATATATTTCTAACATGTTTATCCAACCCACATGCAGCGGGAAAAGTAACTCCCAGATCTTTAACTTTGTCAACTGTGGAAATCGGCATCTCCTTGATGTAATATTGATTAACTTAGTTTTTCTCTAAGCTGCAAAGGAAATAGAGCTGCATTTCCTAGGATTAACCTCCAAACCTTTCAAAGCAACCCAATCAGCAAAAGAGCTGAAAGCAGCCTGAAGGTTAACTGCATCATCTTGACTGCTGATACGTGAATCGTCATCGGCAAACATTACGATCTTAATACCGCCTCTCTCTCTCAACAAATTGCGGTTGAAAATTGACAAAGGTGGTGAATAAAAGAGGCCAGAGAGATGATCCCTGTGGTACACCTCTCGTTGGAAAAAATTCCTTTGAGAATTCTTGTACGATGATCACCCTATGTTTTCGATATGAAAAATAACTCATCAACCAACGTACAGTTAACGTATTTTTAATAACGCATTTATTGCAATGGCGATTATTTTAAAATAGCAAAACAGTAGATCTCACTACGTTTATAAAGAAAACGGACCATTTACATAACAAGGTTCGAAACAATCTTGAAATCATTAGCGACATTTTCTGTTGCCATCACTTTATTTTGCTTTTTTCATCATTCTTTCTGAGAAATACTTGCAAATGTAATGATCATACACAAATTAAGGTCTTGCACTACCAAAAAGAACTGCATTTTATTCGGTAACTGAGAACGATTGTTTTCCATCAAATGGGTTCAGAAGTCACGAGACTTCTCAACTATTTCCTAAGTCAGACAAGAGTATTCGAGTTATACTAAATCCCATTCGATGCAAAAACAGAGTGACGAAATACACTAAAATATTGTTTGTTGTCATAAGAAGAGAAGGAACACGTTGCTGCCTAACGTCGAGACCCCCTAATTTTTTACAAAAAGAAGGAAATGAAAAGTCATAAATCGAACCCCCAAAAAACAAATTAGCCAAAATTCTGCTCATTGGATGCACTGAAGGCACACCCAATTGAATGATAATAAACCCACCCTCAGTACATTCCCAACAGGATACCAGTATGCCTCAGCATTGCATTTAACCCCCCCCCCCCCTGGATAGTTACGACAGGACAACAAGCCATTCATTAGATTCCTATTTTTATTAAGTGCTGTGTCATCTGATACTAGGAAATTCTTAAATATTGACACGTGATGACACATTTGCGTTTTGGCATTCGTTTCTGTTTATATGTAATGCGTTTTGTAATTTATGGCATTAGTATCGCATGCTTTATTGCTCCTCTTTTGAAATCAATCCTTTGACTTGTCTTCACGGATGAAAAACTCAGCACCGTTGTCAACAGAACCTTCGTCCTAGCCTCAAATGTAAGCTGAGCGGGCCTTAAGATCAAAGAAACACCAGCAATAACCCGGAGCAGAAATGTTGACAGTCTCTGAGAGGAGAAGAAAAAAAAAATTATAATAATAAATAAATAAAAAGCCCGGAATAGGTGGCGAGGATTTCAGTGAATGAGAAAGGGAAGTTATTGAAATAATTTGAGATTCTACCGTTGTCTCAAAGCTGCTGCAATGGTTCGAAACAAGCGTTAATAAATGACTTCGAAGGGTTCCATTGGTGCAAACACGTGCCACATTGGAACATATCAATCTTTGCGAAGGAAATGACGCAATCAAGAGAGAATCTCGTTTAGCGGTAGATCTCCTCCGAGATATTAACCCCCACCCCCTTAGAAAAATAGATCTATTCGAAGACAGAAATGTTTTCGTTTTTCCTCCAATTCGTGGGTGGCCGCAGTGATACAAGGGGTGGGAGGAGAGAATAAATAAATTATTAAAAATTGCGTGAAATGTAGTAAAATGGATGTGCCAATTTCTGAAAATTTATTAATACAGAACGAGACTGTCTTTGGATAAGTTCTATAAACGAAATGTACATCCCTCTCCCTTGGCTTGAGTGTCCGTAGTGAACAAACTGAAATCTGCTGTTCGTTTACTCCTCACAACTTGAAGGTCGCCACTAGTTGGACAAATAAATTAAATGGATTTGATTATTCTTTCACTACCTCGAATAAGTAACGCTTCACTTATGGAAAAGACTACTGTTGCTTGTTCTCGGTGGACACTATCCACAAGCGGCACCGTTTCAAGGCTATTTGGCCTTTCTTCGGCTTTAGAGACCCCGGTGTAAACTTTCATATTCTGAGGCTTCAAGCCAAGAAATGTCTTTTAGACTAATCATTGCACACCATTAGGCATCTCTCATTTTGTGGAGTTATACTTCATAATTGGGCTGTCACTATTGCAACAACAAAGAGTCAAACGCAACCACCGAAGAGAGTCAAAAAGCCTTTAACGGTGCCATCTGGATGGTGATATTCGTCGAAAATAAGTAAAAACAGGTTCATAGGTGAAGCGCTACTTATTTGATGTAGGCAACTCTTTGCGAAGGTGTTCACAAATATATATTCTTATTTATACGACCACCACGGTCAGAGCAGTTTACGATAAATTATCAATACAAACATTAACCGTATCAATATGAGATATAATTAAAACTACCTTGGAAGTATAAATCATGCATAAGTAAACTCCTGCGTTAAAATAGTCGATTGTTTTCTAAATCGATTATTAGTCGACATGCCGACCGGACTAGCCAGGTGGGTAAAGTGCCTACCTGGCAAACTCAAAGATATGGACATGTGGACAAGTGTATATGTAAGGGCGGCACCTAGAACGTTTGTTCAACGCCGCCTCGTGTCTCTGTGAAGAACAGTATCACTACAATTGGGCCAGATGTGTGTGACGTAGGTTTGTGTGTATTATGTGTGTGTTCTGTTGTTCTGTTCTGGCCGCTTGGCTACTCAGAAGCATTAGTCACCTGGACAGATGATTCTGGGTACTCGTCCACACCACGGGAAGGTGGGCCAGTCCCAATAAAACACGTACCGTCTCTAAAGAGCTCTGACCCACCTGGGGTTGTCAGCAGGTGGGCCAGGAACCTCTGGGGGCCCCATTCCAGAGGGAAGAGAGGAGAAAAAAGAAAAAAAAAAAAAAACTACCCGTGGTGCAGGTTGTAAAAAAAAAAAATAAGAAATAAAATAAAAAAATAATAAAATAAAAAAGCTAGTAGTGCGTGCAGGTAATATATTATAATAAAGGTAATACATTGTAATATATTATAATAATAATGTGATATATTTATGTATGAGAAATAAAAACAAAATAAAAATTGATAGTATGGCAAATTGAGCAAAAAAAAATATTAATAAAATAAAAAAATAATAATAATAAAATAATAATAATAATAAAATAAATAAAAATAATGAAAATTAAAATAAATAAAATAAAAAATAAAAATTTGAATTTAGCCTTCCCCTTCACAAGTATGCCAAATTTGGTTGGCATTGGCATACAAGGTCTTTCGCCGGGTAAAAATGCCAGATGCAAAGGGCTGCAAGGAGGAAAGATTGTCTGGAGTCTGGATTAGTTGATCCACATTGGTTGGGGAGAAGTTCAGAATGTCTCTCCGAAATTGATCTCTGAGATCCTCGTACAAATCACAGTCAAAAAGAAGGTGGTACCAGTGTTTCTTGCCTCCACAAAAGCATAGGTCGGTAGCGAGAAGTTGGTACAGCTTTTCATTGAGGGAGCCGTGGCCGGTCACCAAGAAGGACGTTTCAAGGCTGAGAGAGAGAGAACCATGATCTTGCAGTTTTGGTCATCGCAAACTTTACCTCGGGGAGTAACCAATCTTTTGGTTACTGTGCCTTTGGCGACGTATTCCACCTGGTTTGCCAGACGTTGACCAGTTCGCTGTAACATCTGGTTTTTTCACACTTATCATCTGCAGTGAGATTAAGCTCAATATCCAGAATACAGGTTGGTATTTTCTTTCTGATTCTGAAGCAGAGCCCACAGAAGATCGTAAACAAATCAAGCGGGAGAGTTCCCACAATTACCTGAACAGTTGCCGCGGAGACAGTCCTGCATATAGGGTGGGTGGCCAGGATCATTCTTCCTTGAATGGAGTTCAGTTTGTTTCTCATTTTTATAATAACTGCACGGTGGAACCACACACCGGCAGTATATGTTACAATGGGTAGGAATACTTCTTTGTAGTATAGCGATAACGTTCTCTTAGACAAACCCCAATCACTTCGAGAGACTCTGAGGATGGAGGCAGAAAAACCTTTAACTTTGGTGCTGAGGTGTTGGAGGTGTGGGAAGAAGCAGAGTTTGTGGTCTATAGTGAGACCACAAACTCTGCAAGATAACAAACAGTTAATCCTGCTACTGTTTGTTGCCCTTCTAAAGAATGCAATACGGTACGAACGGTAGAATTGTTTTTTCGTAGAAAACCCCTTTCTTGATTCATTTAGCCATTAAAATACAAGTACAGTACTAAAGTTTATTTATTAAGCTCATTATAGTGAGTAGGCGTGGATGGGCTAGCTAATCAGCCATAGCAGGTTTTTTTTTTTTTTTTTATAGACGCTGATATGTCATATTATGCAGTGCATATTGTCTGTAAATTGCGATACACAACACTACACATCCTGCCACTCCCCGCACACTTTTTAAGTCTCTGACCTACACAGAATTCTGTATTACACAAACAGTACACAACGAGGAGATGGGGTGGTCAGACAACTAACACTCTTTGCACTGTGTCTGTAAATTGCGCGCGTTGTGGTTATTTTCCCTGTTTACTACATTAAAAACTAGTTTCCCGGAGAAAAAGCCGTGCTACCCTCGACCGAGCCACGTTGTGAACAAGGTCCAGTAATACATTTTTTTTTTTTTTTCATGCCATCAACGGGATTCGAACATAGGTCTTTTCCACCCAGCGCGGAGAGGAGACGGCGATTCTACCAACTGTGCTTCCACAAGGGCGCCATACCAGTGGTTCGCACCTGGGGAGGGACATTGGGTTTTTGAATGGTAAAGGTGACAGAGGCACATAATCCACAGTCAGACAGGATTGCCGGCTACACAATTTATTTAATGCGTTTGGATGTAATCGTTTGGTCTTCAATATGTAGGACATCGTTTGGGTTCCAGCGTAGAGCACTGAGGCTCTTAGTCAGGTTCTCTGCATATGCATTAAACCTTAATTTTTTTGTCGAAGATAATTCCAAGTTATTCATAGGTTATTAGGAACAAAGACCATTAAAATTGGAACTGAGGAACATTGTTTCTGAGAGGATGGGTTAGAGGACAGACAGATTGCTTGGACAGACAGAGAGAGAGAGATCCTTGGGGCTGTCACACACATTTTCTCAGGTATGTCAACCTGGGCTTGTTACTTGGAAGCCTAAAGTGATGATCGAACTGATACACTAGTGTGAATAACTTGAGGAGCAACACTATTTCTAAAGGGTTCAGCCACAAAATCTTTACTTAAGATACTCTCTACTGATCAGAGTAGATTCAGTCTCAGCAACGATTCTGGACGTCAGCTAATCTGGCGAGAGGTTGGCACACGGTATCATCCGCAAACATCACTGAATGGATCGATATGGTGGTCGAAGTGTTCTCGTCTGGAGAGGCGTTATCTTGGATGGACGTACAGAATTCCAGATACTGTAAGACGGTGTTGTAACCGGTCCACGCTACTGTGCTAATATAATCCTTCCCTATGTGCTTCTGTTCCGAGGTACCATTGGCCCCGAGTTCGTGTTTATGGATGATAACGCCACACCCCATCGCACTGCAGCTGTTGATATGCTTCTAGAAAGTGAAGACATTTGTTCGTATGGATTTTCCTGTCCGTTCTACGATCTAAATCCCATCGAACACATATAGCATGTTCTGGAGAGACGATAGCGGCACGTCCACACCCACCAGAAAATGTTCACCAGCTGAAGATGGCACTACAGAGCAATGGACGATGTTACCGCAAGAACTTAACAACATTTTTCTAAATATGGGCAGGTCGTGTAAAGCCTGCATCAACATTAGGGGTGGCCATGTCTGCTACTGAGGACCACCTCTTCCCTTTGTTCCATCTTTTGGAGTGATGCATCTGTGTAATGGCAGCCAGTGCTATGTTGCCATTTTTGAATAAAGTCCTTCTGTACCGTTTTGTTTCTTTCATCCTTTCTGTACCTCACGAGGTTCCTTTGGTATGCTTTTCCCATACCAGGCCACTCCTATGAGAAGCTACAGATGAAAACCTGACTGGTCCTTAAATTTTGTACACCATTGTATATGGGTGACACGCAAGTTAAGTGGACGGAATTTCGGTAAAGTCCGGTCGGTCTGTGATAGCCAAATTCTCTGCTTGCACTTCACGATGGTCGGACTACGAGTAAGCCTGGGTATAATCCCATGTGAAAGTTCTGAAATACGGCACCTTACATACTGAAGGCAACCACCCGGTGCGAACTAACGCAAGCAGGGTCGAGGAATACCGTCCCTCTGTATTCCCATACAAGGCTAGGTGGCAAATGACTCATCAACCGGTGCAATACCACCACTTTGCTTATTGCCAGCTTGAAGTTATGGAACCCATGTTTAGTCTCCAGGTCAATGCTCGAGCAATCCGCCCATCTCTTCTATCATGCAGTATGACTGGTGTCTTTTGAGATTATGATGGCCAAGATCCACTCTTCCTTACATTCCGAGGGACCTGTTTTAGAATGGTGTTCGCCAGCTGGCCGCTAAGTAGTCCACCAGACAGAATCTATTGGTAACCCTCTAAGAGACTTCGGGATCATTTAATGTATAATCTCGCTGCCTCTACTTTGCCAAATAGTGACTGGAGGGAATCAGAGTAGTGTGTATACGAGGGGCATTGTCAATGCCACTTTATGTCAAGGAGCTGGGTACATTCTTGGCATGTGTATGTTATATATAAAAAAAAAAAAAAAAAAATATTATTTCATACAGCACTTTTTCTTACTACTGAATACACGATGAATTGTCAAACTACTAGAACAGAAACTTATCTGCGAAAAGATCTAAATCTTCCAAAAACTTCCTCGTTCATTTCACAAATATACGTGGTCTCAATTTGTATTTCAGTGATGTCATGTACTCTTTCTGACAGAATCTCAATTATCAGTTGATTAAACCACTGCTCATCTCAGTTGTCCAAATTATTCGCTGAATTTCGCTTCAAAGGGGCTACTTGTGCATAAGTCCGCTCTGATCTTTCCATGTCAGAGATTGTCATTTGGAATCTCCTCTTTTTGATCTTCTTTGGCTTAAAATCTCTACTATATTCTGTCAAATTCATCTGTTGCCGCTATGTCCGCTTATCACAACTCCACTAATCACTTGAAACTCTTTGAAAGATGATTTTCTCCAGCCCAACTTTCCTAACACCGAGGTAATTTTTCTTGGTGATTTTAATGTTCATAATTCCAGCTGGCTTCAACTTTCCTAACACCGAGGTAATTTTTCTTGGTGATTTTAATGTTCATAATTCCAGCTGGCTTCAGTTTTCTAATCACACGGACCCTGCTGATCGAGATGCTGAGGCTCTTGCAAATACTAATGACCTCGCTGATAGTTCATTTACTTACTATAAAATCAGACAGTCCTAATCACGCAGCCAACACTCCTGATATGTTTCTCACAAACAAATCCTCTGAGTACACGGTCGAGGTGAGTGATCCACTAGGCACCTTAGATTACAACTTGGTGACGTCTTTCTCCAGTGATACCTTTTTTCTCGTAGCCATTCTCAAACAAGCGTTGTTTTTTATTACAAAAATGAAAAATGTGATGATCTGTGAGATTTTTCTTCTTTTCCTTTGTCGGATTATTGTTTCAAATCGTCTGATGTCAACATTTATTCAATGGTGTCAGTGAAATTATTCTTGTAGGGATGAAATCCTTTTTCTGCACACCACCTTAAAATCATGTCCTTTATCTAAACTCGGTTTTCCAATAAATTTGCTAAGGCTGTTCCAGATAAGAATATTGCATATCACAATTGGCTTGTATCCAAATCTCTAGTTTCATTTTCTGCCTAAACCAAAACTCACAACAGTTGTAAAGCAATTATTAATCAGTCCAACCTAGATTTTGAACAGGATAAAAGTAGAAAATTTGCTTCTTGTCCAAATGGTAGTCGAGCATTCTGGCCTCTTTCCAAAGCTATTGGCCACAACCTTTGCCCATCTATTCCTACCTCTGTCAAAACCATATGGCTCTATTGCCACTTCAGCCAAAGATAAAGCTAACCTACAACATTCTGCCTTTTTTTTTTTTAACCCATGTATTGATGATCTTGGTAAAACACCTCCTACCATTCCCTGTACACTCAATGAATTCCTCCTGTGGTCTTCTGTCAAAGGGACGTCAGAAGAATTTTGAACAATCTTGATGTTAAGAAAGTTACGGACCGCGATTGTATTTCTCCATTTGTTCTCAAAACCTATACTCCTGAGCTTACTTCTGTTCTGTGTCTCCTTTTTCAAAAGGTGTATTCCTTCTGCTCGGAAATTTGCTCATATTCAGCCGGTTCCTGAAAAGGGCGACAAGTCTCTCCCATCCAAGTATCGTCCCAGTGCACTACCGCTCTTTCTAAAGTAATGAAAAAAAAAACAATTAACTACCAACTCTTAAAATATATAGAATCTTCCATCTGATCAACGATCGCCAGTATGGATTCCGTCAGTGTCCATCCACTGGCTATATAGTGCCTTATGTTACTCATCTATGGACAAATTCAATGGAAAAGTACGGTGACACTCAAACAGTCGCCCTTGACATTTCAAAAGCTTTTGATCGTGTTAGAAATAAGTCAGTGTGGGAGGAGCTGTGGGAGAAGGTGTCAACCGCACTACTCACGAGGGCTATGTCAACAAGTATCTTCTTTCAAATTCTCTATCTTCAACCCATACATGGTACTAATTACTATAGTATGTTTTAATACCTCTCGTGCTTGGGATTCTTATATATATAAAGACAGCCGACCGGGCTAGCCGAGTGGGTAAAGTACCTGCCCCGCAACCCAAAGGTCGCGGGTTCGATTCTCGCCTCGGGCTTGGATCAAAGTACTGCAAAAACCTTGGGAGGTGCAATGTGGCCACAGCAGCCGATGCGCCAACAACTACCAAATCAAAAAAAAAAAAAAAAAAATATATAAAGACCATGGAAGCAAGTTCAGCTGAATGGTAGTCTGCTACAGATGGTCCGTCACGGATGAAATTTGTTGGATTGATGAGGGTTGATGCTTAGTATCATGTGTACAGTAGAGATTTGATAAACCAGAACATATCGCCATTGATTTTGAAGGAGGTTCTGTATTTAGAAGAGTGAGGAGAAGGGATGCTCAGGCTCTATTATACAGTTTCGATGTTAACACAAGTGGCTGCGAGTTTAGCATTGTCTTCGAAGGCACTGAGAATGAAAGTTTTAACTGCAAGGAGGATTAAAATGGTGGAGCTGTTAGGTAGAGCAGAATGGAGTTGCACTGGAACTCCATTCAGGAGCTGATTAGCCAAGATCAGTAAGATTATTTTTCCATATGAGCTTTGGTAACGTTGATTCAGTCGCTCACGATTGGTCGAAAAGGCTTCAGGAGAGTTGGAGATTGTTTTAGGAAGTGGCCTCACGGAACAGCTGTATCAAGGTCAAGGAAAGACTGCTGAGTTAGGATGAATTAAATATGTGAAGTAACGGGTATTAATGAACAGGCTTAGGCACTTTATAATAAAGTGTGGAATTTTAGAAATTCCAGCAGTACATGACGGCTACAGGGAATTAACTGCATGGATTAGTTGTCTTGAAATATTGATAGCGGGGCGAGAAAGAATAGATGGGATCGAGATCATGTTCGCTGCTTTGGTTAAGGTTATTAACGTTTTGCAATATATTTGATCTAGTCTTCCAGCTGTAAGTGCAAAATAAATTATTGAGACTGGGACGGATGAGAACCTTTTGCTAGAGTGTTTGGATGGCCTGCGATTTAAGCCTGCTGTCGTCTCCAGATTTTGAATCTAGTCATGATCTAACCCGAAGCTTTCCATTGTTTCTGGAGCAGTTGTTTTTACTGAAAACTGGTAATGAGGTTCACCAACCTGTGTCCCGGGGATTTGGTGGCCAGTGGAGAAAGTGGCAGTATTTACTTCCAAGATATTTTCGATATCATGTACTTCCGGATATTCCAGAAGATGCAATTGGTGGCATAAAAACATTTTAAAGTGTCCAGAAAAAGTCGGTGAGTTAATTAACTTTTTCACAACTTGATTTGGACATCAGTGTTAGGTTTTGGTAGCTGGGGAAGTGCGATTACTGGCTCGTGGTCTGATATTGAAATATAGTCTCGCTGTGGGTAAAGGGCAGGACTCAATGCTTGCAGCATTCCACGACAGAGGACACGATCAAGTCTGTTGTCTATACGTGTTGGCCCATCATTAATAATGTCAATAGAAGATGGAACTAGTTTGCTGAGTATGGGGTAACAGACTCAAGGACATGTGCAGCGCAAGACTAAAATGCCTTAAAACTGAAATTGAAGATTTGGAGAGGCAAAAGGCTGCCCTTGCAATTCTACATAAATGGACGGCGATAGATGAGTTGAAAAAGCAAGACCGATGCGTGGCTTACCGGACACGTATATAAATTTGAAAATATTTGCGTTTGGACTTCTCTCAGTTTTTAGTTTAACGAATTTCTGCGGGCAAATATTTTCGAACATGAACTATATTAAAAATAAATCAGGAAACAGTCTGAACAATGCGAGTCTCTCAGCATGTTTAGAGATGAAAATTACGGTATACTCGCCTGATGTTGAGAGACTCGCTCAAGAAGTTCAGCATCAAAAGTCACATTAATTCGTACCTAATCGGATGTTTGTTACGTTTTTTCAGTATTAATAAATAATATTTCGAAAAATATATTTTTTAATAAAACAACTTCTCATTCTATTCCATTTCTTAAAAAACTACCCCCCCCCAGCTTGAGCTGAGGTGCAGCTCTTCGGATTCTCTCTTTTTTGAATAAGATCAAAAATGGCTCTTCACTCAAAAAAGGTTGCCGACCCCTGCCTTACGTGAATGGTCGAAGTGGGATGATTGCCGTAATCCTCCAGGCAGTATTCAAGTTTGAGATGATACATCGATCGTTACACATTGTCGTACATTGTGTACTGGCTGTGGATAACACGAATAAATTCAAATTTAATTAGGTTGATGTATCACCATATCACCGACTCCAGACTGTGTCCTAATTGTAAGAACACAGTCAGAGGTGGAGAATAACCATGTGGGTTATTCAATATCCAATGCAAGGAGAATCAACTCGAGTCTAATTAGTTGTGATCGCGCAGTAACCGAATACATTGGTTACTGCCCGATCAGGTTGTTTTAAGAGGGACAGCTAATGACTGTTCAAATTGGACTGGGGAGGAGTGAATATCTTTATCATCTTTATTGCAATCAACAAAAATAAGTAAATTTTACATATATGCCTGATGCAATGCCCATAACAGCAAAAATGCTAGGGGTTTAACATAGAAAGAACTAAAACTCTAAAAACAAAAAAGTAAGTTGTAAACACATAAAAACAGATTTTTTTTTTTTTTTTTTTTTTTTTTTTACAATATCAACAAACCAATCAAGGAAAAATAGTGACAGTCACTCGGTTGAAGATGAGAGCTGCTCCCTGATGATATGTCACCCTTCCTGAGCCTCCACGCCACGGACTGTAAACAAGGGAGGGCCCTTAAGGGTCTCGGGGAATTCTCCAACTACAAATCTGCCAAAAATTTGGAGTGTTGATTTCACCCACTATCATTTTAATGGTGACGAGTACGCTGAGTGTGAAGATCCGTTCTGAGACTTTTCTGTAGTTTGGTCATTTCTGAAGTATGTGTGAGGGGTGGAAGCTTGTGCTTGAAGAGCACCCATCGAAGACGCCAGTACTCATCTAGTGTACTGGAATTCTGTGACATGGAGGTGTTGTTTGGCATGCCATCTGGATCGGCAGACCTTGTTGTGAATATCTGCCACATGATGTTTAAAGCTAAGCTAGGGTCGAAGATGACCCCGAGATCTCTGTGCTTGATTACTGGAGGGATGGAGATTCCATGGATTTTCAGGTTTATTTGAGTTAGGTGTGATTTGAGTGAGAACACCATTTGTGCAGATTTATTTGGGTTAATCTGGAGTGAGAACTGTACTAAGTACGTAACTAGAGGTTTTATACTGTTGTTGATGGTATCGGAAGTAGTCTCAGGTTGGTCCATCTCATGGATCCGATAGAGGAGCTTCAAATCATCTGCGTAGCTGAGAAAATCCATTTCCTGGCATAGTAATGGCAGCAGTAATGATGATGATTGCTATGATATGATAATGATTTCTATGATGATGATTGCTAATTACAGTTATCTGGGATAGAGGTAGCAAGTTGCTGACTATGACCGTTAGAATTGACCTTAGAGTCACTTAGAGACCTTAGAGTTCGAGTCACAATGATTCTTCATTCATCTGGGCTTTAGATTTGGGTGAACGGCATAGGTTTCTGCTTCATAAAATGAAGGGGGCTTGGAGGGGAACAGATATCCTGTGTGTTATCAGACAATCAGCCTAAAACACTGATGGATCCAATATCTCTCTATTACAGAAGATTTAGGAGAAATCCGGTTGGCCTGCCTCCCTAAAATCTACTCATGCACACTTTCTCGATGTTAAGCCCTGTTACGTCACTTAGGTGGCAACGAACGTGTAGAGTGGTTCTCTTCAAGACGCCTGGTCAGTGTGAAGAGGGAAAGACCAAACCCTCCAGCATATGAAAGCACGACAAAACAAATGGCCCTCAGTCCCCAGCAGCTTTCACACCCCCTCTTATGGTAGCGAGAGGATCAGAGTGGAAGCAGAGGGTGCTAGGAATCTCTGGGTACTACCAGGCTGCCATGCACGGAAACTGAACTTGGCCTGTTATAACGCAAGATCACTTATCGGTGAAGACTGGATATTAGAGCTGGAAAAGGAATTAGAAAATGAGAATTGGAATATCATCGGTTTGGCTGAAACAAGAAGAAGAAATGAATCACTTATATGTTTATCAAGTGGAAATCTGCTGTAAACCAATCGAAACAGTGAAAGGAGTGTGGGGTGGAGTTGGGTTTCTGGTCCATAAAGATTTTAAAAACAACATTTTGGAATTCAAAAGCACATCACCAAGGGTGTCAAGATTTCTAAGAGATACAAGCTAAAGGTTAAATTGATTTATGCACCAACATCGAGCCATGATGATGAAGAGATTAAAGAAATGTACACCGAAATTGAGTCTTCTAAATGAGCAGAAAACCTACTACACTATTATTATGGGGGACTTCGATGCTAAGGTAGGAATGTGACAAAACAGCGCAGAAAGGGGAACTATTGGAAATTTTGGAATTGGTGAAAAAAATGAAAGAGGTGAAAGACTTGCGGAATTTGCAGAATATCAAGGACTGTCAGTAATGAACACTTTTTTTTTCAAGAAAAGGGTGAACAGAAAGTGGACACGGAAGAGTCCAAATGGATTAACAACTAATGAAATCAACTTCATCCTCACAAACAGAAGATATATTGTGAATAATGTTACCGTCCTAAATAAGGTAAATGTTGGAAGTGGTCACAGAATGGTAAGATGTACACTTGATATAGATGTAGGAAAGGAAAGGAAAGGAAAAAAACTGACTCGAGTAAATAATACAAAGGTCTTTGAAATAACAGAGGAGGAGAAAAAGCAGTATGTACTGGAACTTAAGAACAAGTTTGAGCTTCTGCAGACTGCTCAGGACCAAGATATTGACGAAGAATATTACAACTTTCTGAAAGTGATAAAGCCCAAGAAACCTAAAGGGAAACAGAAATCCAAAGAAGAAAAAATTAGTCAAGAAACACTTGTCATGATGAACCAAAGACGACAAATGAAGAGCAAGAAAAACACTGACAGCGAGAAAATTGAGTATACTGGGTTATGCAAAGCCATTAGAAACAGACTCAGAGAGAACATAAGAAGATTTAACACAAGAAAAGTAAAACAAGCATTAAGGGAAAACAAAGGATTTAAATCAGCAACCATGAGCAGTAATACAGAAAGACAAATGATACTGAAACTGAAGAATAGCGATGGTGTACTTATAAACAGCAGAGAAGGCATAATTCAAATAGCAGAAGACTACTATAGAGAATTATACAAGGAGCGAGGGAATGATGCTAGCATTGGGGAAGATGGATCGCAAAGTAGCAACACATACGACGTACCCGATATTCTTTCTGATGAGGTAGAACATGCATTGAAGAAAATGAAGAATCAGAAAGCCCCGGAGGAAGATGAAGTTACTGTAGAGTTGTTAAAATTGGGAGGAAGAGACATAACACAAAAACTGACAAGGCTCTCACAAAGTGCATTTGAAAAGGTGTGACGCCTAAGCAGTGGAACAATGCAATCATAGTTTTGCTGCATAAGAAAGGAGATAAATCAGAAATTGGAAATTATAGACCAATTAGCTTGTTACCCCACATCTACAAGTTGTTCACAAGGATCATTACTAACAGATTAGAAAGAATACTTGATGAGAATCAACCGAAAGAGCAAGCTGGCTTGAGGACAGGATTCTCAACTATGGATCAGCTTCACGTAATATCACAGCTAATGGAGAAAGCAAATGAATATAAAACACCATTACGCCTGGCATTTGTGGACTGTGAAAAGGCATTTGGCTCCATAAGGCAATGTTTCGGGCACTGGAAAGACAAGGCGTAGATACCCTACATATTATGATTTTGGTGAAATATATATCATAGTGCTACCTCCTTTATTAGACTAGTCATAGACAGTAAGAAATTTTCTGCTGAAATCTGCTGCCCTTGAGGAAGCTTTCAGATTAGACTGGTCGCAGAAAAGAGTCAATGTGAATGGAGAGTACCTAAACCATTTACGATTTGCAGATGACATTGTGGTCATAAGCCACGAGTCCAAAGAATTAGAGGAAAATTTTAATCAGTTATGCAGAGTTAGTAAGGATTTTGGACTAAAGATGAATATGGCTAAAACAAAAGTAATGATGAACAAGTATGCCACAGAAAGGGATATAATGATTGAAGGAGCAGTATTTGAAAAGGTAGAGTCATATGCTTATCTGAGACAAGTTATTAGCTGTAATAATGATAAATGGCTGGAAGTCAAGAGAAGAATAAATTTTGGATGGATAGCATTCAGGAAATATAGTCACATACTGAAGAGCAATATCCCAGTTTGTCTGAAACGTAAAATAATGGACCAATGTATACTCCCCACCATGACTTATGGAAGTGAAACTTGGGCACTCACCAAAAGAATGGAAGAGAAGCTGAGAACTACACAGCGAAGAATGGAATAAATTATATTGGGAATCAGACTGTTAGATAAGAAGAGAAGCACATGGATTAGGCAGCAAACTCAAGTAAAGAACATTCTTATCAAAACTAAAGCACTAAAATGGTCTTGGGCAGGACACATAGCTCGAAGACATGATGACAGATGGACTAAGAAAATAACAGAATGGTACCCAAGAGGAGCTAAAAGAAAACCTGGAAGACAAAGGCGGAGATGGATAGAGAAATTCATGAGTTTGTGGGTAGTAAATGGATCGCCAGGGCTCAAAACAGAAGGAACTGGAAAGTTGCTGGAGAGGCCTTCATCCTGCAGTGGATTGAAAATGGCTGATGATGATGATGAAAATGATCGTATGAGGGCGCCAGCTGTCCAACTGGACGTTGACAAAAGATGATTGTAGCTCTTAGTATTATACTCAATTTCGAAAGGGATGCGATTTGTTTACCTTCGCGGCGATGTAATGATTTTAGCTTGCAGCTCCTGACAGACTGCTCTTTCTAAATCCTCAACTCTATAGAGGGTGGGAGGCGGGTATTTGAAAAACAGACCTGCAAGGAGGTGGAAAGTGTTTCGCAAAACAAAAGTTTGGTAATTACAGAAGTTTCTAGTTAGTCGGTCTCATACTCGGACAGCAAGGCCGAGTATGGTTCAAGTCTAGCGAAACTCGGGTTTTGCGTCCAGCAAAGCAGGCAAATCGAACAGATAACACACGCAATTTGCAAACACAGTACACATTGGTAGTTGAAGTGACTTTCTGGGTAACCCTAATATTATAGGTTTTTTCGTGTTGGCAGTTCCCCGTGACATTATAGTGGTGAAACTGCTATATTGTCGCATTTGGAGAGGTCTGGGTTCGGGTTCCCTCGACGATTGAAGGAATTTCTAAAGTCCTCTTCAATCGAGTTTGGTAGCTAAGGTGGAGGAATCGCTACTTTTCCGTCAGTCCTCATAGATAGAGAAAAATCTTGAAATTACGGTGTGCATAATTTTGCTACTACCGATGCACCCTAAACCAAGGGGTATTGCGTACGCAAACTACGTAACTTACCAGAACAGTTTCTGCCCACGGAGTGAAAAATAATATTAAAAATTAATAATGGAAGAAACTCTTCATCACCTATTAAACCCTCAGGTTTAATAGGTGATGTAGAGCAACCCTAAATTCGTCCTCCAATGCCTAAAAAGACCACAATACACACAGTTTTCCCAATGAATTATCCAGATTTTTAGCCGCACTACGTGCAAATAGGCCCATGAGCACTCATTTCTAAAGTCACAACATGCATACGAATATGAGTTATGCTCGGGGACCATTAAAATATTCTTATTGATATCGTTGGGAGAGTGGTTTATATTTGAATGGTGCATAAAGAGTCGAATTAGAACTCTGATGTAAGGCAGTGGTGGCAATTTGTGCCCAGGTAAGTTGATGGAACGGAGGAGGGATGGTGCGATACCACTACAGCGGACGCTAGAAAACGTTGGAAGAACACAACGCTGTCGGTGCATTTCCCAATAGGAATTAACCTCCCTCCTTCGTAAGAGGGAGGTTGGATTTTCATGAATAAAATTGAGCAGTGGATCAATTTATGCTTCCTTAGCAGGAGGATTTTAGAGCAGACTAGGCATCCAGGAAGTATGATGCAGGCCCCTAGTAGGAAATGTTTCCTTTCGAGTCCCACCGTGAATGCAGGCAGCATTCACGTCGAAGTTTCCTTCGACGATGCAAGATTTTCTCCATTATTGTTTTTTTGTTATTTTTTATCCGTGGACAAACTGTTCTGGAAAGATATGCAATTTCATTACGCAAAGCCCCTTGGTGTGAGTTGCTTTGACACCAGCCCGTATTATCCATGCCCAATAATTTCTTTTTTTGTATCTTCTAGGGTTGACAGAAAAGTGGTAACCACTGTAACAGGAAACTGCAATTTTTGTCAGGTCGTAAATTTATTACATTACGTTATTTATTGCACGCACAATAATAATAAAAGGGCACTGAGCTCCCTCAGCACTGGCTTCTTCACAAAGAACACCGCAAGTCGCACATAGCTCTCATCTGCACATGCTATTACAGGTCGTCGAAATCGCGTCGTTTAAAGCAGTGGGCTCCAAAATATTTTGGTCGAGCACCCTTATTTTACTTAAAAGTACAAGCGCGCACCCGGAATAAAAAAATAAATATAATTTTCTTTTATTTATAAATAATTTACACGGAAGGCATTATATCTAAAATCACGTAATTTTTAAAGATCACAAATAAAAAAATACAAAACAAAATTCAATTGAAGTTCAAGTACAAAATGCGTGTACTTGAACTTGATCGATGGCAGGATCAAATAAAGCCACGCGATAAAACAATGCCGCATACTGAAATATTCAAAAAACATTTATTTACAATTTTTATTTTCAATTACGTTTCGAAAAACTAAAGTTTCCATAATTAATAAATATCGATTTATTGCGGATCATCTCGCGCACCACACTTTGGAGGCGACTGGTTTAAAGTTTCGAAAAATTGCACGAGTTCGAAACGTCTTCTAACTATTCCGATGCCACTGGAAGATTAAAAAAATTAAAAATGAAGCTTTCGTTTTAATTCTCCGGAGAAGGTGCACTTTCACGCTCCCTCGTTAAACCGTTTAAAAACATTTCTGTTTCGGCAGAAATTGAACTGCGTCTGTCTCATTGAAAAATGCGAAAGAAATGCGTTTAATATTGCATCTCCGATCCGGACACAGCAGTAGAAAAAGAGTTTTGATGAATGTGAAGCTACGATGAAGTAGAGCAGTATTTACTCGGCCGCGAAACAAATACGCATTTCATGACCTCCGCAGTTCTTGGAGCAACATAAATTACGCGGCCAATATAACGGCCCTTAACTGTTGTAACTTAAACCATACATTTCGGTCCGGGCATTTCTGCGTGAGGTGCCGGCGTCTTCTTCGTATCCTTCTCGTGCACTGTACGCGTGTCTCGTTGAGACACTTACATCTGCCGAACTAAAATAAGCCGAAGTAGCTCGTTTTGCAATTTCATCTCAGTTAAGATAATTATATTAAAGTTATGACACAGCCACAATAACAGTGATGTCAGTGTTTTGGAGCTCTCTCAAATTTAGTAGCGTTGGACATATTGATAATTTCCTACCAATAGTTGCAGTTATTTTTTGAATTTCGCAACATTTCTTATTTTCTTTGCTATTACTTCTTCAGGATAGGGTAAATAATAAGTTTATCTTGGGCGCCGCACGTACGATACCCAAATCAAGCGAAGTCCGCAAGTGCTCTACTTCTGAGTCGTTATTTCTTCACACCGCTGCGTCCACTAGACGCATTCCAGACATTCGTCATCTTTCACACTGTATATTATCGATAACATCGTAGTATATTATCGTCCTCCAAGGCGAGAAATGTTGACCAACCAAAAATGCCGACAAACACGGAACAAATTTATGTAAATCTGTTCCGTCTTTCTATGAAATTTTCGAAAACTTCAGTTGTCCTTCCCTCCCTCTTGCAGGAATAATAATAATAAATGAAAATGGGTCTGGCGGGCAGTTAACTAATAGCACAGTGATTCAAATCGTGACGGACTCGCAGTCCCAAGCAAAGTGCAAAATGACACACCTTGATCTCCATTTCCACAGCTGCTGACACAGTTCATCAAAACGAAATTAGCACCAAATCCACGGTACGGCCCAATGCGCATTGTGATATCAACAACTTGCCTATTTGATGACGAAAACGTCAGACGTTCCATAATCTCTGAACTAGAGAAAATGAGTCTCTCTGTCACAGTACCACTACAGAAACAGAATGGTCATATCTTGAACACCCAGATGCCAGTACATGCTGATGGTGAAAGGAACCAACGCCTTGTAATATGCCCAATAATGTGGCAAACCAGGCTGCTCCTGGACACGTGTCTGTTTCGACTCAAACGGTCGCTTTCGCACTTACATGTAAGTGCCAAAGTCGGCCATCCGACTATTTCGACATAGTTAATTTGGATTTTAGCATAAAGGCATATGACTCCTTCCCTCATGATAGGCACCTGTATAAGATGGAACTTATTAAGATTACCGGAAAGGTTCTTTTACAAGATCATAAATAAAAAAAAAAATACAAAACAAAATTAATTTGAAGTTAAAGTGCAAAATGCATGTACTTGAACTTTATAATATTGATATCCAAGCCTAAATTGGATATTAGAAATGGCCATATGGTGCAAGAAAGCCTAAGACTTATGCTGCACCAGCCAAAAAAAAAAAAAAAATAATAAAATAAATAAATATAATGATAATAAAACATTACATAAAATAAATAATTAACTAACAAAAGAAAAGGGCATAAGCCTATACGTTTCCGTCCTTGTAGGTATCCAGCTGACCTTTGAATTTTCCCGAACTGTCTGCTCTACCACACATGTGGGTAACTTATTCCAGGTATTTATAAATCGCGGGCTAAAATAAAACATCCTGCAATCCAGTCAAAACATCTCCCCCCGTAACTGTAATTTATGACCCCTAGTTCTCGAATCATTTATAACCGTGAAAATTTTGTCCTCATTCATTTTTCTTTTGCCTCTCACAGCCTTAAACACCTCAATCAAGTCTCCTCTAAGGTGCCTAGTTTCCAAGCTGTACAACGTACATACTGTCTTTCCTCATATGGACACCCCTTTGCCGATCTCACCAGGCAAGTAAACAGCCTTTGGACCTTTTCAAGAAGCTCGATGTCTATGTTTAGGTGCGGTCTCCACACTTGAATTCAAAGTGTGGTCTAACAATAGCCTTATATAATGGGATTATGACGTATTTATCTCTACTAGCAAATGTTCGATAAATCATCGATAGGACTCCATGAGCCTTTCTTGCAACCTGTCTCCAATGCTCGAACTTCATGTCTGACCGTATCGTAATTCCGAGGTCCCTTTCTTCCACTACTGACTTTAGTTCAACTCCATCAAGTACATAATTTATTTTGGGGTTGCTGTTCCCCAATTATAAGACCTAACATTTTGATAAATTAAAGCATAGCTTCCACTTTTCAGATCATCCCTGAAATCTTTTTAGGTCGTTCTGAAGATGCTCTGCTTGGCATTAACTACTCTGCCAGTCTTTGCATCATCTGCAAATTTAGACATCACACCCTCTATCCCTTCATCGATGTCATTTATGAAAATCAAAAATAACAGTGGTCCTAATTCTGATCCTTGGGGAACCCAATTTACATTAACCATTCCGGAAAATAACCATTTATCAGAACCCTCTGCCTCCTGCCCTGAAGCCATCGTGCTATTCAGTAAGTATTTTTTCCCCCCTGTGATTCCAACCTGTTCCAGTTTATGAAGTAACAGCTCATGTGGAACTGAGTCAAATGCTTTGCGGAAAATCTAAATAAACAATGTAGAAATTATTCTCTAAATCCAGCTGAATGACCCTGTCAAAATAGCTAACCAGATTTCTTAAACATGATTTTTTTCTTTATAAAAGCATGCTGCATATCCTTCAGAATTCCATTTCTATCTAAATCATCCTGAATTCCACCGTTGATCACTGCCTCCATGATTTTATTTACTACTAAAGTTAGACTGAAGGGTCGATAATTTCCCACTACATTTTTAGAACCACCTTTATGTATTGGAGTTACATTGGCACTTTTTCATTCCAAAAAGAATCTCTCCTGATGCTCTCATAATTAGCCTCACTGGTTTAATGCACTCACTTGCCGCTTCCCTTAAAATTATAGGGTATATGTAATCAACCCCAGGCACCTTACTCGCCTGCGGGATCGAAAGTTTTTCATTAAATAATCATGTGATATTTCAATATCATTAATCAAATATTTTGCAAATTCACTCCCATAATTTTTCATTGACACAAAGGGTTTTTCTGTAAATATCGATGCAAAGTAACTGTTGAGTTCATCTGCAACTTCAGCTGGGGTATCTAATACAATCCCATTACATAAAGGTCCGAATCTGGTTTGTCCTTCTCTTCTTTGCATTTTATATATGTGAAGAATTCCTTATCCCTCCACTTCGCTAGCGGTTTCTAATAATATGCCTTTTCCAACCTAACCTTTTCTGTGGCACTATTACAAATCACTTTGTAGCTGTTATGGGCTTGAATACTTTTCATTGCTCTGTAACTTTTCCGTGCCTTCTTTTTTTTCTGCTCAAGTAATCTGACAACTTCATTATTCATCCAACTTGGAATCGTGCTCGTGCAGTATTTTTTTTAATGGTATACTGTATACGCATTCAAGGTTTCTGTGATCTATGTTTTAAAGGAATACCATAGTTCAATTGTATTCGCTCTCTGTGAGATATCTATCCAGTTAATGGAGGCCATGTAGCACCTTGACGTTAGCTAATGCAACCTCTCTTTTCCTCGTCCTCCGTAGAATTCCGAGATCACTTCCTGCTACTGGTACCTCTACTCTCAGCTCTATTATATCATCTGGTTCATGAGTGATGATGAGGTCTACAATATTCTTTTTCCTACTACTTTCCCTGACATGTTGATAACAATCATCTAGTTGATTTAAAAAATTTGCCCCCCATGTTGAGTTCGCTTCCCATTTGCTCCAAATCAATTAGAGGCAAATTAAAATCACCCATAAAATCGCCCAAAATCCATTTTGGATGTAGTGGCTCTCATCATAATTTTCACAATGAGCTGACCTGTAGATTACTCCCACTCTCATTGTACCTCTGCTTCCAACTATCTCACACCATACAGATTCTATACTAGCATGCGAAAGATCTGAATCTGGGAAAGCTTGTATTGCACTTAGGCTGCTTTTGATAAGAACCATGACCCTTCTATCTGCCTTATCCTTCCTAAATACATTACCGTACTGAAACTCATCATCCCCTCTCTTCGGGTGGAACAACGTTTCCGTAAGCCCTATTAGGTCAGCGTTATTTGTCCTAACGAGCAGTTCGAATTCACTCATTTTATTATTATCAATTTATTTCTTTGTTGTGGAGACACCTCTGAGACAGCCATTGGCTAGAGGGGTGTGAATTACATTCTAAGGTGTAAAGCGGACTTCATGAACAAAGTCCATGGGACGTTCACCCTGAAAGGTTGAATACAAAATTTTGAAATACGAGATGATACAAAATTTGTATTAAGATATTTCAAATTGTGACATCTTAGGTTGACGTTTGGAATAAAGAGAAGATATAGTTAAAAAGGATCAAAATTAAATGCAGTTTTGAGTCGGGATGGATATGCACTAAAGTTGCACGAGTCGATAGCAGTCGGCAAAGCCCTGCACATCTTGGCAGTTGTTATCCTTAGAGCTTTTTCGGTTCAATTCGTAGTTGATTGAAGAGTTCTATTGGGTTTGCTGGAAAAAAAGGAGACTCAGGCTGTCCAGGTTTTTAAAGGTGCTTTGAAGAGGATGTCTTGTTTCAGTATTCCTGGGGGGCTTCTCGATGAGAGTGAAACAAGCCGTCAATGCTGGGAGCGTCTAATCTTCCTATTAGCAGGTGGGCTAAAGTGAAAATGTTTCTTGTGTTAATTATCTATTTCCAGGGATGAATACTGCGATTAGAAAGTAGAATTGCTCTAGAGATAGAAAATGGGTGATTCGAGATCCTGTTCAGCCTTCTCAAGAGCCGGTATTCTGAGGAAATACTGAAGAAAGCATTGAATCCATTCAACAACAAAAGGACCATACATGGCACGGTGGGATAACGAATAAAGTAAATTTTATTATTGTAAATTGGGATATTAAATATATCGTAATTGCAATTTACTAAACAGAATTACTGTATTTAAATACAAGGACTCAGTTCGGGTCATACTGCAGTTTTCACATTTGGAAACCATCTAATAATCGAATGATAATGATGACAAAACAGCAAACGTCGCTCGACTACTTACACTTCATACTCAACCTGATGTGGCTCCGAAGATCACGACTAATCTGTTAAAAATAAAAATAAAAAGATTAAAGTGAGTTAAAATAGAGTTACAGCGCTCTCGCCGTGGGCATTTGATGCAGTTTCAGTTAGGAAAGAGAAACAGCGAGTCCTATCGGTGTTGAAGTGGCTTCTTTAATTCAACATCGGGTCAGGAAGAATTCGATGAAACCGCAGTTTCTAATTTCTGTTTGAGAGGCCTCGCGTGGAGTGTAAACAACCGCGAGATAAGCACTCTCAGGTTTCAGACGATCGAAAATGAAAAAGGAGTCGCAAATAAAAACAGAAACGAGTTCTGGCGTCTCAACTTACGATTGAACACCAATTACATATGCAAATTACGTTCAAATTACAAAACCGCACACTCCTCGTAGAAATTATGGAATAAATTCGCAGCGAAATGATTAACGTGAAATCAGTAGGAATTGCTTTAATAAAATATTTTATAGACTGTTACCCGAGGGAGCCCCGCGAATTTAAGTGGATTTGTTACAAAAAAATTGATGCAAATTCGCCGTTCCCTGAAACCACTCATCGTCTGATGGAACGAAACCCATAAAACGCCTACAACGGCGCACCAATTCGGACTGGATGCGGATGAACGGGCAAGTCTTGAGGAAGGGCTGAAACACGTTGCGAACAAATCTCAACGACGCCACAAAATCCCCCACCTTTCGATTACACCTCGAATAAAGATTCTTTAAGAAAGGGAACAGGGGAGTCTACGGCTTCAGAATCGATTCCGAAACTTTCTCAGGGGTTAACAGAGTATACGCCGAATTTGGCGGCGATCTGATTTTTCCTCATTGGCTAAATATTATTCAAAATATATTAAATATATTTCCTTATTGCATTCAAACTTCAGAAACACAGCCCGACGTTGCCCAGTAGGCAAGCAACGCTGGGGTATAGATATGCAAGCATGACTGAACGTGGTTCAAGTGAACATGGCTACTAAATTCGGCGAAGTTCTTATATTCTATCTATCTACCTTGTCAACTTCTCTGGGCTTACGTTGTCAGAGGAGTTCTTTTGTTTACGTGGTCTCCCCGGAGTACAAACTGAAAATGTATTTATTGCCACGAGTTTCGGTTAATCTCGGTTAAAGTCCCCACGTGTGTCTGCTAAATATGATAATGTTTTTCTATTCTCTGTCCTGTGAATTCGTATGATTCTGCGTGTGGCTGTCCCGGACTGAAGAGGAAATTCGAATATGATAACTCAATATTTGTGGGAGGAAGAGGGAGGAGGAATGGAGTTCCTCTGTTCTCTAATTTGATATTGCGTAGCAATAGTCTAAAAAGCTTCTATTTATGGTATCGACTGACGGTTAATGAAAATAAAATTAAAACTGAATCGTAAACTATGCAGGATAGAACGTGAGTTGCTCTCATGCAGATGCTTAACTATTTTAATTAGAAAATATTAAATGGATATGTAAACGAGTTACGCAATATGCTACACACGAAAACTTAAAATATGGCGGCTATCTAATAAGAAATGGCCTCTATGGTGATACGCACAGCAACGGCTAATGGCGGATTGTCGGTTAGGCTGTCAAGCGCACACCCCATGTTTATAGTACCGTGTACATCCATGTTATATCAACATCGCTTAGAAACCAAAATACAATTCAATGTGTATTATCTTCTGTGACCTTGATAATGTATACCGTTCGCAGACTCAAGAGGGAATTTCACTTTGCTCGCTTTTACTTTAATTAACCCTTTACTTAATTATGTGTTGCATGATTTGTTGATTTGCTTCAAGTATTCCCTCCTCACTTTCCAAAACGGGCAGCCACCTAACGCATTTTATATTTCCAATACTAATTCCCCCAGAGTTTTTTACAAATAGAAATAACGATTCACCCAACTAAAGAAAAACTTGGCCGAGGTAAAAACGTAGGGAGGTTATTTTTGCGGCTCCTGCGGTCGGTCATCGAACCTTTCGTTCGCAAGTGCACAGTTCGACCTTTTCTCACATTACCTGGGTGGAACCCGCGAATGAGTCAAGCAACCAGGATTTCGGAACGCAATTACAACTGATTAGTTGAGAAAATTTGTTTCAGAATGCGGTTTGTGATATGGAAATGCTACCAGTCCGGATAACACCCGTCCTCCTTCGGTCGCATTGGCCAGGACAGACAGACGATAAATTAAAGAGTAAAACGAAGTCGAAGCCTTGGAGAATGCGCAAGCATTGGAGGAAAGAAATGAAATTTTGTTTCGTGGTAAATAAATGGAATTCCCTTGTGTATAAATACACTTTGATGCGAGAATTGGGCGGGGAAACTGGAGTAGGCACGGGGAAATTTAAGTGAGACCGTGCTGTTCAAATTAGCTACTCAAACAGAAATTCTTCACAAAAAAAACAAAAAAAATTGCGGAACACGACATTTAGCTTTCAGTCGAAGGCCGGCTGCTATTTTTATTTCTCTTCATTTGATCGGAAATGTGACTCCTGGCTTCAGAGTTGAGTAACCTTTTGCAGTCAATGTTGTGATGATTTATGATGTGAAGGAATGCATTGGGGAACTTCTGTCCATTTGTTTTAGGTGTGAAGAGGTTGGATTTGAGTTGTTGGTTTCTTGAATTTTCTCTGTTGGGTACGGCTATTATATTGGCTAAGTTTGCTGAATCGCATACAGAAGTAATTAACTTTGCAAGAAGCATGAATGACTCCAGACTCGTTGATCATCTGTTGCAGAGACTTTGTTTTTAAGTTTTCATCAAGCTGTTGCCTGGATATTGTACGGGGGAAAACGAAGCTTACTAGTTAAGAATTGAAAACGCGACTCTCTCTCGCCACAGAAAAAGGCTGCAGCCGAGCCATATTATTATTATTATCATTAGTTTATTCAACAAACACCCCTGTACATATTTGTTGTTAATATTTGTTGCGTTAATATTTGTTGTTATTAACGCAAATCAGATTATCCGCATCCGCAGTGACAGGATCTCAACACTTCTAAAAACTGTTATCCTTAGCAAACTGTCTTTTATCTTGCTGTTTTTGGTTTCCTTGTCAGAGCAAAGAAATCTCATATTTTTCCTTAATCAATCTGTGGAGGGGATAGAGTTAAAATGCCTACTGGGTTAGTAATAAAACGTGGCGCCAACCAGATAAATTGAAGCATATTATGCTATGTCCGCCGATAAATCAATTTATCCATGGACATGGATTATATGCACTATGACAAAAAAAATAATAAAATATGCGCTGGAACGCTATTATATGCAATAACATATTTATTACTTAAAATTTGCTTCAGAAGTTTAAGTTTATTCAGTTAATTGTGTTCAATGTTTAGCTTGAACCTCGACTGACCTCCGTTCAGTTTTCAAAAGTACGATTTATGAAAAAAAAAACTAAAAGTTTTAGAATATGGATCATTTTGCCTTACCCACGTGGTCATTTTACAATTTCAACCTTTGTTACAGTAAACAACCTATCTTTCGATGCAGTCTATTGTAAATCTGTGGCGTTAATCTTCCAAAATCATTTTAAAAGCGAGGGACAATTTTTTTTTTTTTTCCACGTCGACAGAAGCGACTGGACTAACTTTTTACAATGCGAGCTTAGGGTTCTACTTGAAATGAAGCTTCCTATTCATTTCCATTAACAAAATCAACTGTTTTTCTTAATGTCGGGATTCTTCTTTAAAACATTATCGAATGTATTTTTAATTTTTCTCCTGTAACTCTAGGGGCGTTGGTTTCAATTTGTAATCGAGCTTCCCCTGCTTATTCAGTTGCACCTTCCAATGAATGTCCCAGAGTTTCGAGTTCGGTTGGGTTGTTGAATTAGGTAACCAAGCAAAACGAATCTCGACGTACAGCAAATATTTTATAACCAAAGGATGGCCTTAGCAGCGCCAATGGCAGCAGAATCCGCGGCATCAACAACTCTTTTGTATAGAATAAAAAATTTTGGCATGAAACACAATGTTTCTCACCTTGTCAATACAGACTCTGGTGGAAGAGGTCGGCAGACTGTACATGTCTGCAAACATGCTATATTCGTGTAGAGGCCTTTAAGAACTCTTTTGTTTTTTTAAGCACATAATAATTTTGGCGAAGTTCATAAAGTTATTTCCGCAACACTATATTTAAAGTCATGGGCTATATAGTGTGGATCGCATTTGCATAGAGAACCTGCAATGGAGAAGCTATTTTAACATGGAAGGAACAATACCCTTAACAAAAATGCGGCATTTTTGCCATGGTGTCAGTTCTCGGTCGCGCCTTAATAACTGCAAAGAACCATTGCAATTGCAGAGTGATTCGCGTTTTGGAGAACCTGCAAATTGGGACAAGGTTCTTTGTGCGTTTAGTTTCCCGTACGACAAATGAGCAACTTAACGGCCACAAACATCTTCTGTTTCATTGGAGAACATCCAGGTGCAAGCTTCTAAAATATCTTGACGAATTTCGCGAATAATGCCATCATAAATAGAATTCAGGTAATTCTTCTTCGAGGTTGATTCGTACGGAATTTATAGATTTTGGAAATTTATAGATTTTGAAAAGAAATATTTTACAATATTTCTTTTCAAAAGTCGTTTGAAAACTGGTTTGCTTAACTTTTCTCTTCTCTTGAGGTAATCTTCAGGAAAAAGCGGTGATCTGGGAATTTTGGCTTGTTTTTGGAAAGAAATGGTGTTTGGCCGCAGTGTGCGATGTTGTTTTCAAATGTTGGTCGATCTGGATTGTTATTTTATTATATATTTTTATTATCATTATTGCGTGGAGCATTCTTTTCACAAACAAAGCTGAGCCAGTTGATTTCATAAGATGGTTAAGTGGTTTTATCCCTGCAACATTTAGCAACTGGTGTTTTCCTGTCAAATAAGCCATAGAATTAAAGTAATTTACAGATACTTACGTCTCATAACCTTAGTTGCTTTGACGCTTAGCGCTCGCACGTACACACGAACATTTATTGGAAAGAAAACCAAAAGGTATAGATGAAGGACGACATTTTAGGATGGAATGCGGAATAATGGATTGCATCCCTACACAAATAATTTCATTCACACGATACGACAAACAATAGTAAAACAGTAATGCAACTAAGTTCAAGAGAAAGAGATATGACACAGACTATCCTTTTTCACATTCTTATAATGCCAAGCGACGAGAGAGAGAGAGAGAGAGAGAGAGAGAGAGAGAGAGAGAGAGAGAGAGAGAGGATTTGAGGGCGGGGTGTACGTGTTAAGAGCCAAAGTAACTAAGGCTGTAAGGCAATAGCATATATAGTCTGTAATAATGCCTGTTGCTGGATAAAAAACTGACTTCACCGAAAACCATGCAACCCTCGCCTGGTACCGACTAGCTCAATGACGCTGTGAAAGAAGCCAATAAAAATTCTGATATCAGAGCAATTAGCACCTTTGAGCGAAAGGAATCGTACAGAGAATAGTTCGGACAACTGAGTTGAAGCAACCAGACTGTCAGAAAAGGGAAGTGGGGCTTGACAGATTGCAGGTGGAAATGAGGAAGTGTTTGGGAAGTTAAGATTTTATTGATTTTATTTTTTTGCAGATAAATTTGACTTTTCACGTTGTATTTGATAGATAAAGTAAAAGCAACGCAGAAACAATGAAATTCATTTCCCTTCCAACCATTGAAATAATTAGACACGCAACAAGTATAAGATATATCCAGCTGCTGCTTGACGTAATGTGCTTTCGACAGTACCTCCTGTATATACACTATCACAGATCAGTGTTAGAGCCCGTTCTGTTTCTTTACCTTTCTTAGCAACATCGATGAGGCAGTGCAATGGAAATTGCCAAAGTTCGCTAATGAATTAAAGGAAAGGGTGATTGGCGACCAGAATTTCTCTTCAATGATTTAGATCATTTGCACAAAAGGTCAGAAAAAAAAATAACAACTGCGGTTCAATGCTTCTAAATGTAAGGTTTGAAATCCTAGGCATCAGACATCCAGGATTTACTTAAGCTAGAGGGGTGGAGTTAAACGTTGTTAGGAAGAAAGAGACAAAAAAGACTTAGGGGTTACAATTCATTCAAACATGAGTGTTTTCCCAAACAAATAGCTAAGAAGGCACTGCATATCATAAACAAGATATGGTGTGTCTTGTCTATAATACGCAGGACTTTCGCAAGTCGGAAAAAGGATGCCACTGTTCCTTTGTGTAAAATGATGGTGAAAAGCATTTAGATTACTGTGTTTAAGTCTGGAGGCTACATTTGAAGAAAGGCGTAGAACTTTTATAAAGGTTTCAGAGAAGAGCAACAGATTTAGGTCACACTCAAAGTGCTATCATCATTGAGAGGATACAGAAAACGGACTGAAAGTATCTATATGCAATGTGTATGTATTAGTATGGATCTATTCGATGTTCGTGTGAAAAATAGATTAAAAAGTGCTGACGAAATGCTTGACACAACTTGTGGGTGGGAGAGGGCCAGATAGAGGTGCATAAGGTCCAAAAGAATGAATAAAACGAACAAGGGAGGTGTAAAGTCTCATCTACAAGTGGACGAGAACAACTAAGAGATATAAACATGTCTCTTGGAGGGTGACGGAAATTTCTCATGAAGTGAAGTTTGCTATTGGACAACGTGTTGCAGATCAATAGAATGAATTACCTGTCACGTGGTGGAGAATTTGGTAAGTTCAAAATTGGACAGCCACATGATAGAGGCGGGAAAATTATGAATGACATTTTTTTTTTTTTTTTTTTTTGCCAGGTGTAGAAGTTCGCTTACTTGTATCATTTAGTCATTATAATAATATCACTGACTACCCTCGAAGGTAGCAGAGTGCATATAAGCACCGTCCTCCCACGCTGGGTGGTAAGGCCGGGTTTCAAACCAATGATGTGAAGGATTTTTATGAGGAGTTAATAAACAGAATATAATTTTTGTTTTCTAGGCGTACGTAACTATTACGCATTAAAAGCTTAAAAAAGTATATAAGCCCTTTACAATAATTGTGTTGGTCCAGCCTTCTGCTCTATGCATGCAACTGACCCCTTACAGGCGTCTAATTTAATTTAATGCAACAAAACCTGGACTGGAGTTGTCACACGTTATAGGGTTCGTAATATGGTAGTTTTTGCCCTGGCATATTATGGGCCTTTGCGGTGTGACATATTATGGAGAGTTGCTTATGGAAATCAGAGCCTATTTTATGCCTTGTTTGGGCATAAAAACAAGCCCTGATTTTCTCCATAGTTTTAAGAGGCTGTTTTTTTCTCTGTAGAGGTGGTTGTTATAATAATGATTTCTATTGCCTTAGGTAAGTCCAACAGTACTCATTAAGCATACGAATTAATTTATTAAACTCTTTTATATTATTTATTATATTATTTATTATTATATATCAAACATCACTATAGAAATCGAAGGCTGTTTTACCTTCGGTCTTTGACGGTTGACCCTTCACAATGTCACTGAGATAAGATTTCTGTATTTTGTACCACAGTTAACCGTTGTGCATACCAATCATTAAACGATACTTCGTGGTTTCGCTTGGTTATTGCATCGAAACTTATATTCAGGTATTCCATCCCAATCCCTATATACTGCATAACTTATTATAGCTTTGTTTCGAATATACCCTTAATGATAAATGACTTCGGCACCGTAAAAGAACTGCTCCCTGGAGAATAATTTAACATGATAACATGCTGTTGTGCATATATGTTCATATGAACATTTTTCGTTTGCTTTCCTACACTGGTATAATTAGTAATAATATTGTTTTTTTTCCTCCTATCTCATCCTTGTTTATTACATTGTATTAGTCTTTACTGTAAACCCCTGGCTTGTAGCCGTGAAGGGTATTGTGTACGGCGTGTGCAATAAAGAGTTCTTCTTCTTTGACTATGCATATCCAGCAAGAATGTCTTGAATGCCAATAATCTCCTGAACATGACAGAACGTAAATGACCTTAGATTATATACGTGCGCGAATTCATCAGTTAATTCTACCGCTAACATAATCGTCGCGAGGGGTAAACAGTAACGCCAAGTGAACGCCTATCTTTGTTCCTTCTCAAAATTAAGTTCTCTATACTTTTGCCGAGTTATTCGACATGGAAAAAAATAAATAATAAATAAAAGACAAAGTCATATATCAGCCAAATATGTGTATGAAAAACCTACAAGGCTGAAGAGCGACTTGAGAATATCTCACAACTTTTATTGAATGAAATAATTGCTGTTTCGGGTTATTTTTGTCCAAAACAACTTTGAGTACTCTGCATCGTCTCTCTCTCTCTCTCTCTCTGGTAGAACAAACAACAAAACCACTGTTGGACGAGCTACCTGTGGGCTCGTCCTGGAGGCTACGTTAACTGTGGGCTCCAAACACGAGATTGGGCCATATTTCACCTTTATATCAATTTCACACACACACAAAAAAAGTAAACCTTTTTTTTTTCCTAGGAAAATGTATCTGAAAAATAGGGCGCTGGATAAACCAGAGCCGGAGCTGTATTTATTGTCTGTCTGTGGTTGAAAATAATGATTTTGTTATATCTTTCCCAACAACTAGACCATCCTATAGAATGTTGTAGTTTTTTTTTTTTTTTTCTTCTCCTCCTTTTAAAGTCAAGAGTTGTAAAGATGAAGCAGTTTGAAGTTTTCCTTCTCTTAGTTTGCAGTATAATCGAAGAAACTAATAACTCCTTCACGATTACTATGTCAGAGTAGTTTACGATTAATCAGTTCGATTATAAATGCAATCGTTTAAACGTATTTCGCAACCACGGGCCATTCAAAGGTCTATGCTTCTGCACTGTTGCTCTTGAACTTCGGGCTACCTCGGGTCTGAATCAATTGCGAATTATACATTAAGGGCCGACACCTCAACCAATATTTTACAAGACTTTGGCCACGAAGACCAACTGACAGAATTTTAAGTGGGAAAATGGACAAAATGATGACTAAAATAGAGGCTGTAAAAAAATTATGCTGTTGCGACACACTATAATGCTGAGGCAATGGTAAAATCAACATCAGCATACCAGTAGATGTACGATATGTGGTGTATACCCTAAATATATTAAGTGGTGAGATCACGCATCTAAAAGAGTGCAGAAAATTACAACTCATTTGTTACGCAAATTAACGATACACATGTATTGCGGCTTCAACCAATGTGGTCGAGAGGAAAAAGAAGTGACATTGCAATTGCCAGTAAATACTGCGTGGAGCCCATTTCTGTTTGTTTAATGAGCTCCGATTATTAGATCCAAAACAAGTTCTTATACTCCTTGCTATAAAAGGTTTCAAAAGTTTCCTTAAGGAAGTTACTATACACGATTTGTACAGAGACCGTCCGACTTAATCACTCCCACTTGAAGTGGTTACAGCTTTGGAATCCGATCAGTCAAGGACAGGATGCTCACCTAATGTGTCAAGAAATATGTGCACAGGTGCTTCCTAAAAGCCCGTTTTGAAACAAGAATAAACCAGTCAACCAAAGTTAAAGAAAGGAGAAAACTTTAAAAAGGAATTCATTTTGCGGCGAACACTGCATCACAAGGCATTGCAACTAAAATGTGGCGGCAATGCCTTTCTCGAGAAGACCACAAAGAGGACCACCGAATTGTAAACTCGGAGGAACGGAGTATGCAACTTGGTGACCGAAATGTGGAGTGAAGAATCTGCTGGAGAAATAATGGAGGAGCAGGCTGAATGCAGAGCGAAGGATGAAATTTATACAATCTACTATGAACGTGGGATCCTGCAGTTTGATGTAAGGGAACTTGCTTTGGGTCAGGACTCAGTACAACTACTATGAACATCTACTCTACTGGAAGGGCAAAAAAAAAAAAAAAAAAAAATATTTCGGTACCCATGGTATCGTTCATTACACGAAAATACAAATTAACCGTTACCAGGTCGAATGTTCTAGAGATGCTGGTAAGCCAGCCGTCGAGGGAGACAGCCAAAATGTCGTCAGACTCAGACGTCGAAATCTGTAGAGATTTGGATTGAGATTAGGAATGTTAAAGTTCTTTTCATTTCAACCTCTAATTTTAATAAAGTTTTTCTTCCCCCGTGAGATCCAATCTGCTGTTATGACCCGAGATTTTATATTTGTGTCTTCTTGTTCGTGTTGCGCCCACGAGGAGGAAGAGACCTTTTCCTCATTCATTTTACTCAATCCCTTCATACACCTCAATTAGATCTTCCCATAAAGGTCTAGTTGTCAACTTTGCACTCTAAGCGTTCTTCTTATGTCCGTAGTTTTGAACTCGCCACCAATCCGGTGGCCCTTGTCGAAACCTCTCCACATCCCATCTTTTCTTTAGGTGCGGGCACCAAAAAATCCGCACCCGAAAATTAAACGTTAATATTCGATAACAAAAACATACTGCGGGTCAAAAGGTTATTCAACGCGTTATTCGCCAGTCACTGCCTCTGTCAGTCGGACACCACGATTAATTACGACGTACCGGAACTTGAAATCTACAAGGACCATGTTGACATTTTGGAAAAAGCGTTTTAGTTCAAAACGAATTTTTAAAAAGCAGATTCATTAATGGGAAAGGCGTTCTGGCCCGGAGGAGCAGCGACGATTTTTATTTATTTTTTTATTATTATTATTTATTTTTATGATAAATTTATGGAACGAACGATTCTGCTTAAAGACACTAATTCTTCGAAATTTCTGTATCCTTGTGAGGAGAATTCATTCGGAAATTTTAGTTATTCTAAAACTAAGAATGATCGCTCAAATATATTTCGTTGCTTTGTTCATTGGGTTTCTGTTTCAATGCGAGTAGCATTTTTCGTACTCTTCAGAACGACACAAAGTAAACTGACCATGTCAAGAGACACGAGGTCTCCGAATAAAGGTCGATGGAAGTAGTGGAATGACTACGTTCATCATAACGGAATGACTGACAATCGATTACATGCAATTAGTGGGTTGTGAAAACTAGAAATACTGACGTAGCGCAAGCATTGCCCGGTATTGCACGCACTCGATTATGCACATCGCTGGGTGAAAGGTAAAACTCTTCCACTCGCCGCTCTGATCCCTTTGATTTTACAACAGCAGAAATAATGCTATCGGATTTGAAGATGGCGGCCTTATTCGCGCATTTCAGAAGCAAGAAAGGTAGGAGGTAACGAATAGGATGCGTGCAAATATATCGGAAGTAGATGCGTTTATATATTATTCATCGTTTTCAGGGCCCTCACTGGCTCGGACGGGAAGTTACTCCCGGAAAACCAGAGTACAAACTTTATATTCTTTCCTCGTATACTTTTAATGTTCCTTCGCATATTAATTTCGGCTCCGTGGCCGGGGTTGTCTATATCTGTTCGAAAATCTCTACGTAATTTCGCTTCCATTCAGCAGAATCGGTGAACGCTTACCTTTTAAGACCATGGCATAGTTTGCTAGGAAAAAATAAAGAAATGGGTAGGTTAGCCGTGTTAAGCTCCAAAACAACTAAGGTTGTGAGGCGTTAATGTGTTGTCTGTAATGGTTTTTAGGTTTTCTGGACGAAAACCCCGAGAGTTTCCGGAAATAAAAGCCACGTAACCCTCGAATGAGATCCACTAACTCAGCCGCGTTTTGAAATTGGCCCACGAAAATTCCTCGCATCATTGACGGAATTTGAACTGTGGCCTTCTGCATGCGGCAGACTGCAGGAAAACAAATTTCTGTCATTATTATATCACATCTTCCCAAATCTCCAAAAAAACGTCTTATGTGTGTATGAGATTCCTGTGAAAGCTATAACAGTTTGTTCCGTCATTATTGAAAACTGAAGTCTCCGTTTATCTGCTTGATCAGCCCAATATGGAAAAAAAAAAAAAATGCAGTAATGGGTCGAACTAATCACTTCAGCTATATACAAAAAAAAAACAAAAAGTTGGCAAGAACCCCACGGTCTTGGAAAAAAAAAATAATAATAATAAAATCGATAAAAATACCCGGGCACCGCTGCAGTTGGCCGTATGTGGCCCCCGATATATCCTGTTTGCATTCATCGAAGTAGCAAATTACACGGGTTCCCAAACATCCCTAGCTGGCGAAAGCACGACAAGGAGAATTCATACGAATACATTCGTATTGAGATCACTGCAAATTTCATAGATGGTCAGAATGATCGTTTTCTTCGGATTCACCCTATTTAAGGTTTTTATTATTATTGTAATCATCCCATGTTTTCCGCACAAATTCACGTCGATCTTTGATTTCTTTCAAGTTTTTTTATTCAACTGTTTAATTCAACGTAAGTTTCTGTCTGAATGTCAAGCAGCGCATTGCAAACTTAATGTATATTGGGATTAGGGGTGTAAAAACTGCTGATTATGGTGAGAATCGAAGGATTCTGGACGGCTTGTTCACGCGAAGATTTTTTTTTGTCCATACTTTTGGAGGATACAGGGAGGGAGTCTACTGCTACATAGTTGTCCAGAATGTAATCAGGAAATTATATCTTTTATCGGAGCGGTAGCAATCAGTGTACTAATCTAGTTACCTGCTTCATCAAGGTAAAAAAATAAAAAAACTGAGTGCAAAAAAATATTTCAACCATTGTCCCATTTCTGTATTTTGACTATAGGATTCCTTTTATCCTCCTGTGTTTTTCGGTACGAACACTGCCCCAGATGGAATCGACAACCTGCTATTTGGTTTTCCGGAAACACGCTGAATGAGCACGTCTTTCGAAGTCCAAATGGATTTTAGTAAGGTTGAGCTCATGACCAGTAAGTTTCAACGAATATCCTTTAATGTGGTCCACACTTCAGTGAATGTGTCACTTGATTTTGGCTGCATAAAACAGCAAGCTACGGGAAAGCAAAAACCGTTCTTCCATACGTGGACAATTGGGGAAACAGTTTGACAATAAGCAAACGTGCCACAGTGGTACACAAAAATTGCTTGTTGCGTTTCTTAAAACTTCCACGTTTTCTTTACTTGTAAATCGGGGCACATTTCTGTTACAATGCACAGGTTAAAACTTTCAACCAGTGCTGGCGATCAACTGATTTTTTGCATCAGTTAAAGCATCATTTAAATCTTTTGGTAATGGACGCTTTTTTTTTTTTTTTTTCTGCTTCCTCCATCATATTATTGCTCTTCTTAGGAGATGAAGATCGGAATGAACAATGTCGGAAGAGGTATCGCTTTGAAATTCTCTACTAATGAACTTTTAGTTTCAATCTGCCATTTAGATTTTCGCTTAAGAACCAATTGATTCTTTCATGGTTAAATTATCGAAGTGGTTGCGTTCATGTCGCGAGGCAATTACGCGTTTCTTTTCCTCATCAACAGCAACATGAAATTTGCATTTTCTGTTAGGGCACCTAAAAATTCAACTTCCATCTTGTAAATGTTTTTGTTTCGCTGATTTTTTCACAGAATGCGGCATTTATCTCTTCCTGTTGTTTCAAACGTGTCAGTTTTAACTTCCACACTACAACTTTGATACAAATGGAAGACAACTTAACTTGGAACAGAGAACGCATTCACTGTTTGCTGCAACAACATTTAAAGACATCGCGATCTATGTCCCTGGGCATGGTCCACTGTTTTTTGACTAATTGCTAGCAAAAACGATGGAGTGTCCAATCTATCTTGCGCCTTGCGTAGTGCCCAATCGTGAAATGACTTACAAGGTACGAAGGATTTAGTGCACAGTCATGATACGCCCGAAATGAATCCAGTAAAGATGCAATGGTGTTAATAAACTGGCAGAGCGGCTAATTTGATTCGTTTAAAATTTTAATGCGAATTAACCTCTTCTAAATACGTTAAGTGTTTTCGGCATGTCAATGCATCGGCTTTGCTGTTCAAGACGGGCATTAATTTGTTTTTGGCTTGTGAAACGGCAATGGAAAGTCATTGAGTCACTTTGAAATCACCAAATATAGGGAGTAATGACAAAAATATCGCTGTATGCGTGCGTTTGCAGCAGTCAAGTGAGCTGTTCCCTTCGCTTTTATCTCGTCGTACAAATCCAAGTGTTCGAGCCCGTGACCAGTAAATACGGAGGATGCGGAAAGGTCAGGGAACGACCACCGCATATCCCCGGATCAATATGGCCTTAGTTGTTAATGCCCCTAAAAACCAAATAACAACAACAAAACCAAGCCGACAGAGGGGAGACGTTCCTCGGCGCATAATTTGCAAAAGGTGCCGAGCATTCAATGAAACGACATTTATACGTACGCAATAATTAAAAACATCTGGGCTGTAACGAATGAGCATTCTGTATCTGTGGCGTGTTTGAGGCTGAAGGAGACCTTCAGACTAACACTTCGTTCACCACAAATCGGCTGTTCCTGTTGCGTTATTTGTGGCTAATCGGAATTAAAGCTTCCCGAGACAGAAGCAAAAATTACTCGCGAATTCATTACGATCTTAATTTGTTAAGTGATATCGGCTTTGTTCTCGCTGACTAACTTAAGGTGGGGAGAGTTGTAATCGGAATTTGTATACGTATGTATATTCGTATGAATCGTACGTGTTCCTGCGCTTCTTCGAGTCTTGTATCGATTTAAGGGAAACCGATACGAAGAAAGGTTGCGCTACTTTTTACGAAGGCGCTACCGCGCAAATCGATTTCAATGTACCTCTTAGAATGAACTTGTCGAATCACCCCACCGGTTTATTTTCGGCGAAATGGGGAAAGAGAACACCGGGATTGATCGGGTTATCAGAAATTGATTCTCAAGAAGAATAGCCGTCCGTGCACAACCGCTTCGTGAAATGAACTTTGTAGATCCAAAGTGCTGTTGACGTCGCATTCATTGCATATTCGCAGCAAGCGAGCGACACCAACTTTTTCTAACGAAAACACTCGAAATGAAACGAACGCAACGGTGCTGAGAAAGAAATTCAGCTCGCAGGAAATGAACATTATCAATAAAAGGTGGGCTCCTCACACGCGGTTTCAACGTACGTTAATTTCCCCTTAGAGTCACTTCAATAGAAACGCGAGGTTAAACAATCTCTTAGAATTAAAAAGAACTTTGCAATTTTAAGAGTGGCTTCGTGTTTGCGTCTCGCAATTTGATCGGGACTTATCAATACCAGGAATCTGGCCTGGTTATAATTTTAAGTGGTCTTCTATGAAGTGGTTTTCTTCTCTCCAAGGAAACCACTTAAAAGTGGTTTTCTTGGAGAGAGAGAAAGAGAAAAAGCCATCCCTGAGCGGATTACTGGTTACTAGTCTATCATTGCTGCAATTAAAGAATCTATTCTGTTATATTATAGCAAACACCAAGCAAAAACTTGACCAACATTTCTCTTTCTCCACATCTTACATATTTTGCTAATGCCACGCACATTGGCTCGAGTGGAAATTAAAAAAAGTCTTTTTTTGTCCCCTACCTCAATGAGATGGCGTAGCTGCGTCACATTCGTCGCAATAGAACGAGCCACGCTTAAGACACCAACGAGCAAATCGTGGATTCGTGTCAACGTTTTAATCCATCCCACCATTCGGTTAAACAGAAGATTCATTCTTAGGCAGAAAAGCGGTTTCGCAATTTTGTCATTAAATATTCTGCCGCGCGTGTGTGGTACGCATCGAATTGAGCTTCGGCCGAGAACAATGCGCGAGGCCGATGCTTTTCTGCTTAAACTCACCACTCGGCGTTTGTGGCTTTAATTCTGAAGCGGGTAATTTTATCTCGGTTCGCGGCATTTTGCGACTCGTGTCCATTTCCTAAATGGCCGGCGACTGTTTTTCTTTCTTTTTATCCAAACGTTTCGGTGCCATCGTTGCAACGTCACCGAAATGCGCTATTCATTTACACGAACGCGTTCTCCATTGGTCTCTTCCGTTCATTAAATCCCTGCGCCGAAATGGACGAACAAGTTTTCGACGAAACTGAACGTCGGATGAAGTGGACACGCCGACGCGTAACCGCAGCGTTCTCAGAAAATGAAACGGGTGCTCTCGGATCGGCTGTTCCGCATATTTCAATGCACGAGCATCGGTGTACGTTACGAATAATCTTTAACAACTGGTTAACAGCCTCGCTGGTTGGTTCTTAAAGCAGGCACCGGGGTAATCGCCCACTGCTGCAGAAGTACATTAATTCATTCAACGGCTCGCTGTTATCGATTGCGATAATACTGCCCCCCTCCCCTCCCCTCCCCCGTACGTCACTTTTATTACTCCATTTTCCTTCTAATAGCTTCGTAACAACAGGAAGCAAGGCGTGCAATACACGTGTACAACCACACGAACGATGCCGGCGACAGAAATTAGCCGGTCCCACAATCTGCGCGTGCGACAGATTCGTGTACGAGTATTTTGGCATTTCGGAGATGCAAATCACAGAAGACGTCGGCGAAGGATGCGTTCCCTTTTTCGGTTTGCCCCGACAAACGGGTTTTGGCGAAATGAGCGGGCCACAGTTGAACGTCGTCCTGTAAATATCGTTCTTACACCGAGCGAAAACCCTCTAAAGTGACGTCGAACTGAAAAGCCCATCGCGATGCGGAGGTCGTGGCTATAACCGTAATGTCGTCTTTCTTTCCGTGGGAACAAAAATCGGGCAAACCCTCGGAGGTCGAAAGGCGCTCGAAGGACAAACGGATTTGACATACGCGCATCTTCGAGCCAGTTGGCCCGCGTGCCGTGAGTTTCAAAAGCAAATTAAGGAGGATGGGTGAGGTTTGGGTTTGCGCGAGAAGACGGATAAAACACGAGGTTGCATTCGAGGTTCCTCGGATTAATGAAAGAATTGGATCGCGGGCATTTACTCGTGTGTTGGGTCAAGTGGGCGTCAGAAGTCAGCGTGTTGTGTCTGAACTGCGTGCATTCTTCGGTTCCTTCCTTACGAACACCTGGCTCGAATGTTCCTTAAAAAACCGACGATATTTCTTCCAAATCGCTGCCGAGAGGAACTTTCATCCGAATCCGGCCCTTCCTACGGCGTGCAATGGGTCGTCCTCTCACACCGTGCTAACCAGAGCCCTCTCATCAACGGGGACCTTTCCATTTGGGCCGAACTCCCTTACCTTCCGATGCTCTAACAACGATTCCTCTTCTCCTTCGTAAAATGCTGAAAACAGCCGTTTGTGTCGTCGGGGGACATCTCGAGGAGTTGCTAGCACGAGTAGGAGTGTCTCCCTCTCCCCAACAACTGGAGCCACGAGGGTAAGACGGTCGTGCTTTGACGGAGTTTATATTTTACTTTTAGTCGGGTTTGCTCTGACACGAGAGGGTTACGTGGGGGAGAACAGAAAGTAAGAAGAGTTGGAGAACATTTTTTGGCAGAAGTGAGAATGCAAAGTTAATTAAGAGGGCGCTGCGCAGAAACAGGATTGCAATGGCCGCCACATTTCGATGGAAGAAGCGAAGGACGCAGCTTTAACTGCGAGCACCAACGTGAAGGGCGTGTCTCCAATATTCTGAATTGTCGTCGGGGAGTAATAAGAGGGACAGATAAGTGACATCCGGTTGTGAAACGCGCTAACAGGCACTACCTTTTATCGTATCTCTGGCGGACACAAATACGCGACTCTTCCTCCCCCTCCGAAGGTCTGCAGTGTGCGTCGTTCGGGATTCCTCGACGTATCGATTACAACACGAACCGACGTGTGGTAATGCACAAGACATTACGCCGCGTATTTGTCGGTACAAGTGTCGATTTGCATATTGCGCGCTCACAATCTTTGATTAACTGACGTGTGGAGGTGGGTTCTTCTCGCGCTCGAGACGCTTCGGAAGGAATGAACCGGATAATGGCGGCAACTTCGTAAAAATTGCAGTAATCTTGTTTTTCTCAAAATGTAAGGTTTTTATGATTAATGAAAAAAAAAATAACCGGAATCACAGCGCAGTCCACATCTGTTACTCTCTCATAAGCGGTGTTGGATGTACGCATGAGCCTCCCCCCCCCCCCGATAATTTCTATACAAGGGTGTCAGCGGACGTTTTGCGAATCACATTATTCCCATTATTCCCCCCCCCCCCTCCTATTCTCACGCTGCGGGACATCGACGGCCCCAGAACGCACACGCGGCGAATAAATTGCCACGACATTGAAAAAATAGTTTACCGCCGCGCGTAGCGGCCACATTTTACAGCGAGAAGTGACCTTTCGGGTATGTTCAACGATTGGAAGCAGAGAACGGACAGACTTTAACTGGCCGACCACCCCGAGCCACTCGGAATACCTTCGCGTTCATTGAGTCCAACGGATGCGCGAGACGAAGACGTCAAAATTCCGTTTGAAATCGGCGTTCAAAGTTAGAGAGGGACGGGTGCTGACCCGCGTGCAAATGTCATTTCAGACATGACACGCGCACGAACACGGAGGCACTTTGTTACCTCAATGAACTCGTGAATATACAAAGCGACTCGTGAGAACGGAAGACTAAAACTGCCCCCCCCCCCCCTTTATTCCATTTGTTTCTTTTAAGAGCCGGACGGGCGCTTCTTTCGCTCGAACCTTTTTTAAAAAATAAGAAGAGTGTTGCGGCACATTTGCACACCCTCCGCGCTGCTCTTGTGGAACCACAGATGCCGATGAACACCCTCGAAAACTACTGGGGGCACTTCCACATTGACAAACTACGAGACCTCGTTTTGCGTCTTCGTTCGTTCGAAACGCACAAACGAATATCGAATGAAATCCGCTCTTCTCTTCTCTCTTTCCATTAAAAGCGGCGCTGCGAAGACGACAAAAGAAGTTTTCAAACTGGGGACGTTCTCACGTGACCGCAGTTGGAAAACTTCTGTTTTCAGTTCGAAGAATCTCGCGACAGGTGTAAATAAAGAAACAATCGGGGACACTTACCTACGAATCTGTGCTGGAGGTAGCGCTGTCGGGCGAGCAGCCACGGGTACAGCGGGTACGTCTCGCGGCCGAGCAACACACTCGGGAACGGATCCAGCCCGGAAGGCGACTGCGGACAGGGGCTAACCAGCGACAAGGGCTTGCCGCCGTACGGCGAGGAGTTCTGTAAATGTCCGTGAAGAACGCCGGACCTGAGGTGTGGCACGGCGGTGCTAGGCACGGAGATGGTCGACGTCGCCGGCACGGTGACGGAAGTCAGGGAAGTTATAGGCACACTGGCGGGGAAGGCGGGCACAGAAACCGGGTTCTTCGCTGTCCGGCACACTGCAGGGACGCGGATCACCGACGGCGGAGAATCGCTGCTGCGTCTGCTCATGGGATCGCAGAATGACCTCTCCCTCGGCGACATCGGCCTGCTGTCGCTGTCGTCTCCCATCAGAGCGTCGATGGAGAACCGCAGTTTCGGTTTGCTGTTGGCGGGGGCCATTTGAGTCGCGGACATCATGTCGCCCGATGTCTCCGCATCCACCGATTTCCGCACGAACTGTGAGGCGTCCGAATTGAAACACAGCGTTCGTAGTAACGGAGGAGAGATCGCTGTCGGTACCCCGTGGTCAAAGGAGCAACACTTACGACGACCGACCTGCTTCACGGGCTTCAGCCATTCACCGCGTTCACAGGAGGCCGCTATTTTCACCCTCCTTTCGAATATTGCGGCGCTAATTATCGCTTTAGCCGAGCTGTCGGAGTAATGGCGCCTTCTGATTGGCCGCCCGACGGTTTACGGCACACGTGAAAAGTCCCATTTGTTGCGGCGGATAAAGAATGATGAAGAGGAACTCCGTCGCGCACCATAACGTGGCGCTTCTTCTCATTGGCCGAAAGTTGGTCTCGTTTGTCGACTATCTGACAGGTGGCTCCCTCTGCACAGCTCTTCCGTGAGCAGAATGCGAATCGCCCGCAGTAAATAAATCAAATTAATACGCGGTCGCGAATTTTAATGCAGGCGAGTTGGTACGCAACGCAGGTGTTTATAAAACACACTCACAGAGAGAGAGAGAGAGAGAGAGAGAAGGATCTCTGAATGCAAACGGACCTTTTTAGCCACATTAAGAAAACACAACGCTTTCAGTGAAAGGAACGATAATTGACCCGGCCAGGAGGACACACACACATTGTATAAGTGGAGTTCTTTTATGGTGAAGTCTTTAAAGGCCTCGACGTTCGTTTATGCTGAATTTGCGGTACGATGGAAGTTTCAATACCCCTTGACCTGAACTTAAAACGTGCGTTAGCTGCATCGCCTTTAACGAACTGCCGAAAATTCTATCCGTAGGTAAACGGACGTATTTCGAATACCAAAAACACCGTGTGCTTTCTCAGCTGCTTGCAAACAGGAAGGTTTATGATATGCGGGATCTTCACAAGCGGCGAAAAGGACGTCACTGTCTCCTTTCTACAAGACGATGGTGAGACGCATTTAGAATATCCTGTTAAGGCCACACCTCAAGAAATCGCAAAAGTTGTAGAAGTTTCGAAGGCGGGTAACCAGATTAGTGAAGGGAACAGCGGCTTAGATTATGCGGATGAAAAGCTCGGCAACTGGACATCTTAAGGGGTCCAGAGTGAAATATACAAGGGAATCATAAAATGAACAACGGAGATATATTTTCGCTGGCAAATGAGGGAACAACCAGGGTGTACAAATACCAAATTTTGGAGAGTAATAACAGAAGATTCTTTGTAGTTCTTTGGAATGAGTTGCCTGTGACTGTGTTGCATGTGGTTGATTGTTTGCTGAAGCCCAAAACCCAAATTTTGGATTTTTATTTAAAATTTTCTGTTTATACGCCGGGACGACCACACGGTCAGAGGAGTACACAAGGTGGAGAGAATACAAGAAACAGCACCGTATTCAGCAGTCACGGGCTTCAACCAGGATCACTCAATGTATATGTACTTATGCACCGGCGCGCCTGACCACTCATCTACTTGGCCCATCGAATATAAATATAGTGATACATCGGTAGAGGACAAAACATTTCTTCACACAAGGAGCTTCCCGTGATAATCACAACCACCCGCCAATGTTGATATAAAATTATTTTACTCTAAAGGGCGACTAAATTTAGCCTTCTAAGACTATATAAAAAGAGATAAATTTAGAATCTCGGCCAGCCCAACGTCCAGGTTAATGACACTGTACCTAGTGTAGACTTTTTTTTTTTAGCGCAAATAACTGCTTTATATACCGCTCAATAACTTCGGATTCCCGAAGTTAAAGAAGTTTTCAGGATGCTGCATCTTCTTAGAGTCTGTGTGCACCACAAGGAATTGTCAACATAAGGAACCGGAGGTGCTGTTAGTATCGCGAACCAGCACAAGGAGCTTCCCGTGATAATCACAACCACCCTGACAGCACCATCAGCTGCCAGTGGATGTCAAATGGAAACCGAGATTATGTGGATGCGGACGTAAGAGTGGACGCCCATCCGATTTGAGGAACAGAACACCACATCCTTCTCCACGCCCACCAAACGAATTAATTCTGTTCGGTCACACAGCGCAATCCTTTCGTTTGAGAACTGTATAAGCTGAGTTTGTTACCATAATACTGCAATCATCTTCCATACCTGCATTCGTAGCTGAATTTTCTAATCACAAAATCCTGATGTCATATTCCACCATGAGAATATCCCAATTTTCCTGGTTAGTAGAACAACTCCTTCCAGAAGAGATAAGGATTTGAATGTGACTCCACTATTTGGATTCCACTACATGAGCTCATGTTTCTATTAATGACAAGCAGCGCAAGAGAATGCACAGAATTCTAGCTGCACCAGCTCATACATCACACCATAGGGCATTACCAATCCAAGGCTTACAGACGCAGAAGCGTTCTTCTCCTATCAAATTCAACAGTTGCGAAGGCGTGGAAGCCGAGAAATTATCTTGCATTTACACTAGAATTGCTTCACAGATTTCTGCCATAACACTCGCCTTACCCACCCGCCATAACATCTGAACTCAGAGACAGTTATACCCCCCCCCACATACTGTAATATTATTACTAGGGCCAAACTCTACATAAATAATACCATTTCTAGGGCCCAACTCACATAAATCTGGAAGTCACCGCATGGAAACAACAGATTGTGGCAGCAAACCTTCTTACACTTGCCAGACAAATCACAGGACGACTCGACGTCCCCGACATCACTGATCTCATAAAAACTCCCCGAATCACCGGAAGGAATCAAATGGACCCAAGGTTCCCACTCAGAATCAATTTCACCAACTTGAAAGGCTTGAGACGCATGTTCCCAGGAAACACAGTAGATTTGATCAACAATATAGCCATCGACCTGGACAAATTCTGCGAGCAGCATATGTACAGACGCCAGAAGCTAACGGACACATATACAAACTTACACTTATGACAGACCACCAGAAGGAAAATTTCCACGACAATGCTTCCCATGACACGATACAGTTAAAATAAAAGAAAATGGAGACGTCACTGGTCCCCTCTCTTGGCATATTTTACTCCAAAGACAACTGACTGTGAGTACTAAGACAGTGAACATTGAAGAGATACCACGAGCAATAACCGGTGATGGACTGCTTCAATCGTTTATATTTTTGTACAGATTTCCCATGTTTTATAATTTACAGCACTTTTGATAAATTAATATCCTTTAATTTGGGACACTTCAGTATTCCACAACTTTAAATATGTAAAATAATAAACACTGTAAACCCTGTACTATTTCAGGTTAAGCATGTGGTCCATGTAACCGCCGGACATATGTCCCTGCCTTAACCTCTGAATGTATACAGGGTGTTTCAGTTAAACGTTTCAGAACTTCTAAGAGGGGTAGGGTACATCCTGACAACTCGAAATCATATAGCAATGTGGGGTCGGAAATGCTTTCCTGAAGCGGTGTTGTACACAGAAGCACCATAAAAAGAAAAGAGACCGTAAGTGAGAAATCGTTTTAATAATACATGAAAAGAAGCAAAAGGTACATGGATTAAAGTAAGTGTTCGAAGTTTCTTCCACGGGCTACAATGCACGCCTCACATCTCCGACGCATGGACATCCGAACATTCTGGAATACTCCAGGCGAATTTCGAATTTCTTCGGCAGCTACTGCGATTCTTGCAACCAGCTCCTCAGCATTGTCAACAGGGGTGTCATAAACTAGCGATTTCATATGACCCCAGAAATAAAAATCAAGACATGATAGGTCGGGTGACCGAGCAGGCCAACGCACGGGACCACCACGTCCGATCCACTGTTGACCAAATGTGACATCCAGGTAGTTACGAACATCTCCGCTATAATGGGCAGGGGCTCCATCGTGTTGGAACCACATTGTCTGTTGCGTCGATGCAGAAATCTCTCAAAAGTTGTGGCAATACTTGCTGCAGAAAGATCAAGTAGATAGGTCCGGTTAGACGACACGGTAACAGGTAAGGTCCGATGAGGTGATCTCCCATAATACCGGCCCATACATTGACCGAAAATCGAATCTGTGCTGCACGACGTCGTATTGCATGCGGGTTCTCGACCGCCCAGATATGGTCGTTATGCGTGTTGAAAATTCCTTCCCTTGTGAAGGATGCCTCATCGGAAAACAACACTTCAGCAGGAAAAAGGGGATTTGTAGCACATTTTCCAAGGTACCACTGTGCGAAAGCAATACGAGGTTGAAGAAACTTCGAACACTTACTTTAATCCATGTACCTTTTGCTTCTTTTCATGTATTATTAAAACGATTTCTCACTTACGGTCTCTTTTCTTTATGGTGCTTCTGTGTACAACACCGCTTCAGGAAAGCATTTCCGACCCCACATTGCTATATGATTTGGAGTTGTCAGGATGTACCCTACCCCTCTTAGAAGTTCTGAAACGTTTAACTGAAACACCCTGTATAACACCCCCTAGCTTACCGCTGCTCAGGGTTTGCTCTTGAGCAGAGCAACAAACAGATTTAATAAATAAATAAATATGTTCTGAGTTTCAAGGCTGCATTTCGCCACAACGACAACTAGATTCAGCCACTGTTGGCGACAGGGAAGGTCTGGATGAGAGGATTTTTTGTTATTTTTTGTTTGCAGATGAGGAAAGAGCTCGCCTCATTTAGCCATCTAGTTTTATATATATAGGGCATTTTAGAACTGTAACCAAATGATTATAGGACAGCACAACATTTTTACAATTGGGAAATTTGGCCTCCTGTTTTTTAGTATATTCTTTATATTCGTGGTCCATAACAGCAAAATGATTACATCTGGTTTATTTTTTGGGTGCAGGTGTGAGATGTATGTGACATGTATTGGTGTGAGATGTATTCCCAAATCTCAAGCACCTGTAGCACTTAGGTACTGGGAAATGATCCCTGTACCTACGGCTACCCCATGTTACGAAGATTCTCTATTGTTTAGAAATGATTTGCCAAGGGAAAACATTTTTAAGGCTAAGCCTTGCTAATTTTCCACTGCCACTTTCACAAAAGCAAAGCCCTTACAAAATTTTGAAATGGGTTTGCATGAACCTTGCTCTGATATTGTATTTTAATTGAAATTCATTGGACAGTTCTTCCATAGCAATGTAGTTCTGGAAATTTTTGGAATATATTTCCTCAAGCAATTCTTTCTTAGACTTGTCTGGGTGTGAGTCAAATATTTTGCTATTAGGTTCTCTGGTTTTGGGTATGTCTATTCCGCGTAACACGTCTGATACCATTGGATTTTGTCTAATTTTATCAGCTTCCTCTTTGTTAGCTATTTATATAACTATTCCTGCTTATCTGATTTTCCTAATCCCTTGTGTTTTCACGTTTTTGAACTGTTCCTGCAACTTTGTTGTGCAGACCTTCTTTATAGTCTCACTTGAATTGATATTTGATGCCTCTGTAGGTCTAATGATAAGAATGTTGTCCTCTTCACGATTTGTTCGGTTTTTTTGTCTTATTTCCAGGATGGTTGGCTTTCAAGACCAGTGCATAGGACTGATGTTGATTCTTTTAGATTTTAATTTCAGTTTCTTTGTTCCCTAATTTGAAGAAGAAGAAGAAGAATAAGAACTCTTTATTGCGTACAAATTTGGTCTTAAAATCTGATTTTCCAAGTGTAGATCTGTTACTCTTCTCAGTAAGACAGTCCAGTAACCTACAATATCATTGAGCACAGCAGATGTAATCCTGCGGGTTTGATTTCCAATTAATACCAGGTCAGAACCAACGACCTGGACAGTGGCTGTTATGTCCTCCCTGTTGTTGCTTCTTGGATACTACTGTACTCTTTACTTTTAAGTTTTACTTTTGTAGCCATTTTTTCAAATATACAAATGCTGTTTGAATTAAATCAGGAGAGGAGATAATTCATTTATAAGGAACTGTACCTCATGTCACTTAACCTACTATCACAATAGGACGGTATCTTATTTCCTGCCGATATTTTTTTCCCATCGATGTGGGCACCTGTACGCGGCGAGGGGACATCCCAGTGACGCTGCTGGTTCTCCATGTCATCATCATCATCAGCCATTTTCAATCCACTGCAGGATGACGTCCTCTCCAGCAACTTTCCAGTTCCTTTTGTTTCGAGCACTGGCCATCCATTTATACCCATAAACTCATGAATTTCATCTATCCATCTTCTCTTTTGACTTCCAGATTTTGTTCTTGCTCCTCTTGGGTACCATTCTGTTATTTTCGTAGTCCATCTGTCATCATGTCTTCGAGCTGTGTCCTGCCCAAGACCATTTTAGTTCTTTAGTTTGGATAAGAATGTTCTTTACTTGAGTTTGCTGCCTAATCCATGTGTTTCTCTTATTATCTAACAGTCTGATTCCCAATATAATCCGTTCCATTCTTCGCTGTGCAGCTCTCAGCTTCTCTTCCATTCTTTTGATGAGTGCCCAAGTTTCACTTCCATAAGTCATGGTGGAGAGTATGCATTGGTTCATTATTTTACGTTTCAGACAAACTGGGATATTGCTCTTCAATATGTGACTATATTTTCTGAATGCTATCCATCCAAAATTTATTCTTCTCTTGACTTCCAGCCATTTATCATTATTACAGCTAATAATTGTCCCAGTTAAGTATATGACTCCACCTTTTCAATTACTGCTCCTTCAATCATTATTTCCCTTTCCGTGGCATACTTGTTCATCATTACTTTTGTTTTAGCCATATTCATCTTTAGTACAAAATCCTTACTAACTCTGCATAAATGATTAAGATTTTCCTGTAATATTTGGGATCGTGGCTTTTGACCACAATGTCATCTGCAAATCGTAAATGGTTTAGGTACTCTCCGTTCACATTGACTCCTTTCTGCGACCAGTCTAACCTTCTGAAGGCTTCCTCAAGGGCAGCAGTAAACAGCTTCGGAGATATTGTGTCTCCTTGTCGAACTCCTTTCTCGATTTTTAATTTCCTGCTGTCTTTGGCTAGTCTAATAAAGGAGGTAGCATTCTCATATATTTTCTTCAAAATCACAATATGTGGGGTTTCTATGCCTTTTGTTTCCAGTGCCCGAAACATTGCCTTATGCTGTATGGAGTCAAATGCCTTTTCATAATCCACAAATGCCAGACATAATGGCGTTTTATATTCATTTGCTTTCTCCATTAGCTGTGATATTACATGAAGCTGATCCATAGTTGAGAATCCTGTCCTAAAGCCAGCTTGCTCTTTCGGTTGATTCGCATCAAGTATTCTTTCTAATCTGTTAGTAATGACCCTTGTGAACAATTTGTAGATGTGGGATAACAAGCTAATTGGTCTATAATTTCCAATTTCTGATTTATCTCCTTTCTTATGCAGCAAAACTATGATTGCATTGTTCCACTGCTTAGGCGTCACACCTTTTCAAATGCACTTTGTGAGAGCCTTGTCAGTTTTTGTGTTATGTCTCTTCCTCCCAATTTTAACAACTCTACAGTAACTTCATCTTCCTCCGGGGCTTTCTGATTCTTCATTTTCTTCAATGCATGTTCCACCTCATCAGGAAGAATATCGGATATGTCGTATGTGTTGCTAATTTGCAATTCAGCTTCCCCACTGCTGGCATCATTCCCTCGCTCCTTGAATAATTCTCTATAGTAGTCTTCTGCTATTTGAATTATGCCTAATCTGCTGTTTATAAGTACACCATCGCTATTCTTCAGTTTCAGTATCATTTGTCTTTCTGTATTACTGCTCGTGGCTGCTGATTTAAATCCTTTGTTTTTCCTTAATGCTTGTTCTACTTTTCTTGTGTTAAATCTTCTTATGTCCTCTCTGAGTCTCTTTCTAATGGCTTTGCATAACTCAGAATATTCAATTTTCTCCCTGTCAGTGTTTATCTTGCTGTTCATTTTTCGCCTTCGGTTCATCATAACAAGTGTTTCATGACTAATTTTTTCTTCTTTGGATTTCTTTTTCCCTATAGGTTTCTTGGGCTTTATCACTTTCAGAAAGTTGTAATATTCCTCGTCGATATCTTGGTCCTGAGCAGTCTGCAGAAGCTCAAACTTGTTCTTAAGTTCCAGTACATACTGCTTTTTCTCCTCTTCTGTTATCTCAAAGACCTTTGTATTATTTACTCGAGTCAGTTTTTTACTTTCCTACATCTATATCAAGTGTACATCTTACCATTCTGTGATCACTTCCAACATTTACCTTATTCAGGACGGTAACATCATTCACAATATAGCTTCTGTTAGTGAGGGCGAAGTCGATTTCATTAGTTGTTAATCCATTTGGAGTCCAAATCCACTTTCCATGTCCACTTTCTGTTCACCATTTTCTTGAAAAAAAGTGTTCATTACTGACGATCCTTGAGATTCTTCAAATTCCACAAGTCTTTCGCCTGTTTCATTTCTTTCACCAATTCCAAAATTTCCTATAATTCCCCCTTTCTGCTCTGTTTTGTCTTTTTCCAACCTTAGCATTGAAGTCCCCCATAATAATAGTGTATTTGGTTTTCTGCTCGTCTAGAAGACTCTAAATTTTGCTGTACATTTCTTCAACCTCTTCATCATCATGGCTCGATGTTGGTGCATAAATCATTATAACCTTTAGCTTGTCTTTACACCCTTGGTCCAATTTTTTTTTTTTTTTATCTTTATGGACCAGAAACCCAACTCCACCTTCACTATTTTCACTGTTTCCATTGGTGTACAGCAGATTTCCATTTGATAAACTTATAAGTGATTCATTTCTTCTTCTTGTTTCAGCCCAACCAAATGTTATCATCACTGGGATCCAACGCTCACCGACTAGGTTACAGGCAAATCTCAATAGAATTCGGCGTGCTTGCCGTGTGCTGCGACCCGTGGAAATTCAGAAAGGGGATCCTGGTGGTTGAGGGGGCCTCCCTTCAACAAACCACTTTGGGCCCTGCTTCGACAAGACGGGTGGTCCTAGTTGTTCCGGCTACCATCAATCGGCTAGTGGGTTCGCTTGCAAGGATTGTATCAATGAACACAATCCTTGCAAGCGAATGTCATGCCCCTACCCTCAAAGTCCGAGGGACAGGATTCAGGCTAGTGGTGGTGGTGTGGGAATGGTGTCTGGGTAACCCTAGTGTTCCACTTCCGAGCGCATTTATTGTTTTCCGGGTAGTAGACGTCCCTTTGGGCTCCGTGATTAGACATCACTGTTCTTCATGGATTTTGCACTCAATTCTCTACCTGCGTTCTTGTCACACACTACGTAATGAATTTTTACTTAATTTCTTTCTACTGCCCTCCATCGGAGGGCTTTATTCACTCTCTTGCTTACCTCGAGACTGTGGTAAATACTTTGGGACCGAATAGTAATATTTTGATCTCATCGGACGTCAACGCAAAATCAAACTTTTGGCACAGTTCTTCTACAGATGCACGTGACTTTCAGTTGGAGGAGTTCATAATTAATCATTGTTCTCAATTCACAACAAGGCTAATCACCTTCATATTTTTCAAGTTATGCAGGAGAATCTAATATATACATAAGGATGATAAACCCTCACCTCGATTTGCAGCTTACTGACTGGACTGTGTATACGTACATTGTGTATCAGTGACCATAGAGTCATCGATTATGTGTTTTCCCCTGGCTCTGCTGTTCCATCGTCATAGACTTTCTCACAGACAAAATTATTAAGATTTTCCATCAGAAACATTGACTGGAATGCTTTTGACTCTTCCATTCTTCTGGACTTGACGAACAGAAACTTACTTCTTTTGAAACCTCACCTATTTCTCACCAAATGAACTATATTCAAAATGCTTTAATAAAAGCGTCAAATAAGTCTTCTAGAAAAAGAGGGTTAACCAGAAGACGTGTTCACGGGGAACGCATGAGTTATCCCAGTTAAAAAGGCAAGTTCATCGAACCAAAAGGCATAGAGACTGGCCCCAAGCCGACGTTATTCGTTTTTACCAGAAGTATTCTTCATTGCGGAAAAGCTACACGAAAGCCATTGCCTCTCGAAAGCGTGAAACGTGGATGAATTTCGTGCAGAGCTCTGTAAATGCTAACCCTTGGGTTCTTCTATACAAGGTTGTTTGAGGAAAGAACTTTGGTTCTAACAAATGTTGCTCAATTGTGGCTGACTACGTGGAAACACTGAACTGGCAAGATTCAGCAAATGCAATCTTAATCCGGTCAGATAATGTATCTTATGCGCCCTCAAGAACCACCGAACCTTTTACGTTCCAGGCTGTCTCATAAATTTAATGTACAGAAGTGCCCAGGACTAGAACTTGTCGAAAACATTTACAGATGTCTTCAGGAAGAAACTTTACCTGAAATTGAGAAGGTCGCTCTCGTTATCAAACTTCTCTTGTGGACTGTCTCTTCAGTTGAAAACTCGGTACATATTTATACCCTGGCTGTTTTCATCGACTTCGAAGGCGCCTTCGACTCCCTTTGGTGGGAGAGCGTCCTCGAGCGTCAGCAATCGGCTAGTTGCTCCAACCACCTTAACTTTTTAATCCGTAATTACTTTGCCAATAGAACCATAACAGTCAAGGCTAAACACTGCCACTTATCAAGATCCGTATCTAGAGGATGCCCACAGGGTTCTATATTATGGATCTTAATATATAAAAGGACCCTGTGGTCCTTTTACATGGAACATGGTGCTGCAGCAGTGGATCTCCTGATCTTTCGATAACGTCAAAATAATAGCTTACGCGGACGACTTCGCTGTGGCGGGCACATTATTGTATCTTTACTGTACAATAAAGATTTTCTTCTTCACCAGCTTGGCCAGTAAATCTAGGGCCATTCTTGAAATTACCGCAAATTTTGTTCTCCAGGACCTCCACGATTGGGCTGTTACCAATAAGTTTAAAATCAGCTTGTCAAAAAGAAAGATGATGATTCTTGGCTCAAAGTTGGATATCTTTCGTTCTCCGTTGGAGAAGATCAACAATATTCGTCTCCCTATAGTTAAAGAGAACAAGCTTCTAGGAGTGGTAATTGATTCCAGTCTCAATTTTATTCCTCACTTGACAAACTTATCATTTAAAATACGTAGATTTACTGGTTCAATTGGTAGGTTGTCCCGTGTTGAACGGAGTCTCTCAAGAAAAAAACTTTTAAGTATCTATTACAACACAGTTTTCCTCCCTCTGGTCACGTATCCAGCCGGTGCGTGGTTTCACAGGGCACGGCTTCGTGCAGCATACATCTTCCGATGTATAGTTAATGCATGCAGGACAGTCTCGACGACAAGCTCTGCAAGTACTGGCCGGAACATTATCTTTAGACATGCAAGTTACTTATAGAGATTTTTTATAGAGACTGAAAAACCAGAGTGATCGAATTTCTGGGAATAACCTTAAAGATGATAAGGATTTACTAAAAGAGAAAGAAGGAGACTGTGGAACGAGTTGGTTAATATCTGGCGGTCTAGATGGGATACAGCTCACGTTGGCGCAACAACGGGAGAAAATTTATACCGGACGTTTCATTTCTCCTGGATAAACGTGTTCAAATGTAGTTCTGCATGGATATTTACATGGATATTCACGTCATACCTGTTGACAGGACATGGATAGATGAACCAGGGTCTTCTTAGGTTCACTTTATCACAAACAGACCTCTGTTCTTGTGGATCACCAGAAAGTTGGAAGCACATCTTTTTCATCTTCATGCACTTACTAATTTTAAACCAGGACAGGAGTGGTTTCTACTTCAAAGCTCGGAGTCATAACAGATTCTTCAGGCTTTCGCTCAAGGCGAAGGAGTTCAGTATCGACAGATCTCAACAGGATATAGCACAATAGCCCTGTTGATGCATAGCTGGATAGATATCCTTTAAAATTGTTGAATATGTGAACTGTATGTACATGTATCCTCAAGGAGTGTAATACAAAATCCTCTGGATTAGGCCTGTAGAGGTAGCCGAGTGGTCAGGAGTGAGGTGCATAGTACGCGTTTCTTTGAATAGACCAGCGTTCGAGCCCGTGACTACTTAAATACGATAAATATTTGCAGTGACGATTTATTGTAAACTCTACTACTTGGTTGTCGTGCCGAGTATAAATAGATAAAAAAAAAATATTTATTTATATTAAGTGTTTTTTTTTTTTTAGCACCACACCCTTCTGTCTTTCTTTTACGTATTTATTTATTTTTGATTATTTTTTTTTTAGCAACACCACTACCGTCTTTCTTTTATTTATTTAGTTATTTTTGATTATTTATTTTTTTATCTCATTTGTTTATTTTATAATTTTTTATCTTATTTTTATTATATACAGTATATATTTTATTTTCTTCTACTTCATTTATTATTTCATTTTTATTCGTTTCTTTTCCATATCCAGCACAAGTTCCTAAACCATGGTGGAATGCAAATTGTACAGCAGCAAAACAGGCTAAAAATAAAGCATGGGGGATATTGTGACGATATCCTACCACGGCCAACTTTATATAGTCTTTCAATGTGCACGAGCCTGGGATAAAATCCGGAAAATAAAGGAAAAATATAAATCTCACGCTTCAAAGATCTTAGACAATAATGGATGCACTGGCAGACCCAATTGCAATAGCCTATTCATTTGGGGTAACATTCTCTAACATCTCTGCGATATTTTCTCTTTCCCCAGAATTCCTGGTCCTGAAACATAAAACCGAAAAACAGACAATTTCACATCAAAGGGCCTTTGTCTCTACAACGGGCCATTCACTATACAGGAATTGAAAAGAGCTCTCACCTTTTTTAAGGCAAGTGCTGTTGAACCATATGGCGTACATCATAAAATAAATAAGCCTTCTACATAACAGAATCTTTATTGAAGAACAGTTTCCGGATGCCTAGAGCATTCGTTCTTGCCTTTGAAAAATAGGAAAGAATCCTAAAATCCGTAATAATTATCGCTCTGACCAGCTTTCTGTGTAAAATCCTAGAGAGAGAGAGAGAGAATGGTTAATTTTCGTTTAATATGGTATTTAGAATCGAAGGATTCTAAAGACCATAGTGCGGCTTCCGAAGGAATCGGTCCACTCTGGACCATCTTATTAGGTTGGAGAGATACATCTGGGATGCTTTCCTGAAACGAGACCATCTGGTGTTTCTATTCTTTGATATGGATAAAGCATATGGCACAACTAAGACAATTGGCATCTTAAAAGATTTGTGTAGCCTCGGTCTTAAAGGGCATCTTTCCGTGTTTATTAAACGCTTTTAGCCAATCGGTTTTTCCAGGTTCGTGTGAGATCCTCACTCTCTTGCCCATTCTGCCAAGAAGGAGGGAGTATTACAAGGATCAGTACTAATTGTCACCCTTTTTCGTCATCAAAATAAATGCCATCACAGAACGACTTCCTCCAACTGTAAACAACGTCCTCTATGTTGAGGACTTTAGTATATTTTCATGAGTCATGAGGGTTATTGAAAGACAACTGCAACATGCCGTCGGTTCCCTTAATTCCTGGTCTTTTGCTAATGAATTGAGGTTCTTGCCGCAGAAGACCGTTTGCGTACATTTTTGTCATAAGTGGAATCTTCATCCTGAACCTTCATTGAAGCTCGGGTAAAATACTATTCTACTAGTCCAAGACACAAAATTCTTGGAACTCGTATTGGATAAAAAGTTGACCTTTCTGAAACATCCGTCAACTCCGTGAAAAGTGCACTAAAAGCCTGAATACTCTTCGCTCTCTCTCTCTCTACATCTTGGTGTGCGAACCGATGCACTATTTCCCATCTACCGTGCACTTGTACAATCCAACCAAGACTATGGATCCCACGTATACGCATACATCAGCCAAAAGCAATGTACCTCGATGGCTGAATCCACTTATCCATCATAAGGCTATCCGTGTTGATACTGGAGAATTTCGAACGTCTCCTGTCCAGAGCCTATACATTGAAGCAAACGAACCACCGTTATCGCTTCGACGTAAGCGATAATATCCTTTAAAACTGAAATCCCTGCCCACCATCCTTTTGGTATTCGTGGCCAAGAGCTACTCAGAGAACTTAAAATCAAGGTAGACAACGTTGACCAACCACCAAAGTAGCCCATTCCACCATGGCATGCTCACGTTCCAGCATGCGACTTTTCCCTTAAAAACTGGGGAAAGTCAAACTCCATCGTCTGTCTACTAGCAGCTCTAGTCAGTATAACGAGCTGAACATTCTGACTTAGTTTACACAGACAGTTCGAAGTAGGAACAATATGAAGGATCTGCTGCTGTCTTTACAGGTAACACTATATCAGAACAGATTCTTCCTTAATGCAGCATATTGACTGCAGAGCGTCACGCTATATAGTTAGCCTTGGTCCCATTGGTAAATATTCCAAAATGTGCGATCCATGAGGAATAAGCTGAATGAAGTTGAGGAGCTCTTGCTGTCCAGTTCAATGTAGGTGGTTTGCTTCGCAGAAACCCCAATGAAGAAACACTTTCCTCTACTTGGCCTGCAAGGTATGCATGGTGTGTACGTCTGGAGAAAACCGGAGGGGAGAAAGAGTTGCAATTTTTTTCAATGAGCAGGTATTTTCTATCTTCCACTCAGTATCATGCCAGTCTAACTCTTTCGAGGCTCTTCTAGTTACACTAAAACCAGTCTCATTCTCTTGACGTTGTCGCAGTGTATATCACATCAGTTCCAGATGAACAGGTAATAAATGAACTCCTCAATTCGCTGCTTAACCATCTCCATTCATCACTGAAACACGTCGTGTGTGGGGATTCAATCTCCCGAATACTTAGGGGAACCTCAAGAGGAGACTGAGTCAGCGTCTAGATATATTCGGTCTTAAACTGGTTAGCACACCACCCACGAGGGTCGAAGCACATTAGACCTTGCGTTCATCTCAGAAAATTGTGTGGCTAATCAAAACCCTATAAGCAACATACAGACTGATCATAGTGTGCATAGTGTTAGGGTCAGGCGCCACCTGTGATTTCTCACATCTGCGCCATATGTACGCTGTGAAGAAATACAGAACTACTGTAAATGCCAGAAAAGTGTTGTCTGTTGTATATGACATATTGCGTTAGGTTCTGTTGGGTGTCCTGGCATTTGGCCGCGGGGCCCCTGGTGGGACCTCACGTTGCCCGCACACACCGCTAGGAGGTAGCCAGGCTGCCCTTTATTCTCTGGCTGGTCTCCGCCAGGGTCGCCTGAGCGTCCTGGACGAAGACCAAGTTAAAAAAAAAAAAAAAAAAAAAAAAAAGAGAGAGAGAGAGGAAGAGAAGAGAGGAGAAGAGAAGGCCTGGGGAACAAGAGGAAGAGGGATCTGAATGTGAGGAACAAGCTAAAGTGGACAGATAGAGAAGGCAGTCCACCCGAGTAAGGAGAAATAGGGAATGGGTAGAGGGTTCAAAAGTCACAGGGGCAGGTGCCACTGTGCAAGTGCCAAAGGCCAAGCACTCTCTGGGGGTCAGCTTTTCAAGGAGTGCCAACCATGATGATGCCAGCATAGTATTTTAATCTTCAGTCTTACTCTTTTATCAGTTGGGAAAATGCTATCCGACCCCAGTTTGTGTTTGTACATGAGGGTCGTTGTTCTGAGCAGCTCTAAGTTCAGCAAACTTTGCCCGTCTGATGGTAAAGACAGCTTGTGCGTAACTCGTTAAGGCTTTGTATGTTGTTTCATTCTGAAGCAGGTATGTTTCATGGTTACGAGGGTTCTCCTGGATTTCAGTAAAAAATTTGAGCCTACAATCATCATAAGCAGGGCACTCATACATGACATGCCCCCATGACTCCTCTTCGCCACAGTGGCAGAATGGATTGCTTTCAATTCCCATTGCTGTCAATTTCTGTTGAAAGGGCCCTGCTTATGATCATAATCACATCACTCTCTCTGTGCAAATAGAAATGCCCATTACTTCTGGAATAAGGAAAAGGAACGTTACAACTAAAACAATTACAGCGCCCAAATACCTTAATCCCGAAAAGTGTGTTTCTGCGGCTCAAGCAGTCTCATGGGATGTCCTTGAGGAATGCGACCTCGAACTCGGGATTGACCTGATGACAATCAGTGGATAGCCACTGTTTCTCTCTATGTTGCAACGAAGAAACTAATCATCACAGAGCATTCAAAGGCCTGGAGGAATCCAAAAGTCACTGAAAGCTTCCACGTTAAACAGAACATGAGCAAAAAGTGGAAAAACTCCACTCGGACAGAACTGCCTTCGCCCGAATTAGGGCGCTTTTTATTCGGAACAAAAGGGAGGCGATAAAACTTCACCTGGAGGCTACCATAAATAAGGGGAAGCCCTCCCATAGAATCCAATCAGAGGACACCATTGACTCACTCAATATGGGCAGTTAGCTCGACAATATAACTAGGTTCGCCGCTCAGCCAGAATCCACTACAATAATAATGGAATTATTAGTGTAGTGGATTCGGTCCGATTTCGACAGACCCCTTAAATTTAGTTCCACTCAACAAATACCAGATGATCGACGCAATAAATAGCTTAGCACCTACGGCAGCATCTGGTGCTGACCGAATTCCTCAGTTTATGCTGGCCTCAGTACATTTGTTGTTGATCATGTCTTGTCGTTATTTAACAAGATCCTTAATCAAAATTTTTTCCCTCCTATGTGGCATGTCACTTCCGTCCAATTTCTTCTGAATCAAGACTATTAAAGCTCTTTGAGAATCTCGTCTGAGAATGTTAACCATCCAAATCATGTCATAACAGCTACCGCAGACCCACTATGCTACCCGGTCAAGATCTACCGCTACAAATCTAGTCACCACAACTACCAAGATCCTCGAGGCTTTTGAGCACCGTTCGGAAATCACGTTTAGGAATATCGACGTCCAGATAGCATTTGATTCCATATCCGTTCACGCATTGGTAAGGCTATTCATTGGTATTACCTCATTGGTGGAGAAGTGCTCTATTTTATTCTGACAATGCTGGAGAACAGGACCATTATTGTTCCCGATGGCAGTCTGAGCTCCACCAGGACTATTACAGCTGGAGTCCCACCGGGACTATTACAGCTGGAGTCCCACAAGGCGGGGTTCTGTCCGGAAACTTGTTCTCAGCTGTTCTCCTGCCGTTCGTGACTGGCTAAACTGATAGCATCACCTTTGCTGATGACATAAAACTGTTTACTCCCATCAGCCCTGGAGACACTGCTGAATATATCAATGCCTTAATCTTCATAAAATCCAGACCCATGAGGCCTTCCTCTCCGGTTTCGGACTTCACATCAATACTGAGAAGTCGAAACAGTTGACTTTCTCTCTCAAACGGAACCCAATAGTGCAACCCATTTTAAGAGGATCTGCGATTTCTGCCGTCCAACAACATGAGGATCTGGGCGTTATTTTTGATCAAAATTCTCCTTTCTACTGCACATAGACCACCTGCAAATAAAGTTCTGTCGACTCCGGTGGATGATTAAACAACTGATGTACGTCCATGACCAGGCTGTTGGGTACAGATATATTAAGACGTGTGTTTATCCGGTCATACTCTGTGGCGCCGAAGTTTGGACTTCAACTGCTACGACCCATCTTAGATGGATTTTCGCGGGAGAATTCTGGCTATTGAAGTGGGCCGTATTGAAATTTCGGCTTTTCTTTTGCACTAAGGACAACCCAGATGGTGGCAGCTGTCAGCATCAGACGTCTTCCTGCCATTCACGAGAGAAGACTCATCTTCACCGTCATGGAGGATCCCAGTCCCAAGCCTTAGGGCTAATCCAATCCTTTAGGCCATTCCAAACTGGTTAAAGTTATCTGATCGGTTCCTACCTGTGCAAATGCGTCTGCGCGGTAGCACAGTGGTATCATCACCGTCCTCTCCACACTGGGTGGAAAAGGCCCGGATTCGAATCCCGTCGATGACGCCAAGAACTTTAGTGGGCTTTTTTTCACTCTGTGGCTGAGTTAGTCGGTCTTAGGCATAGATAGCAAAGTTTTTCCCCAGAAACTGGGGTTTTTTCGTCCAGCAAAAACAGGCAAATCGACCAGAGAACACACGCAGTTTACAGACACGAATACGGATTAATGTAATCATTTTACGGGTAACTCTAATATAATAATTTGGCTTTTTTTTTTAAATACCCGTACAAATGCTGCAAGACATACAGTCCTTGGACGACGACCTCTACAAGTTCACAGTCGAGAAGAAATATAGGCAGAAAATACTCAGTCGACTTCCTTCTCAGGACCACATGGCAGGTCATTAGAATCTGCTCCCGAGGACCTATCCGTCACTCCAGTGTTCAAATCCTCCTGGAGTCATAATGCTGTTTTACCCCTGAAGGGAGTTAGCATTAGCATTAGCATTAGTAGAGGCATTTGATGCAAGAAAGCAAGCTTATGCAGCATCAGCCAAAAAAAAAAAACCCACTTCCACTTCACCCCTCTGTTCGTTCAAAATACCTGTCCAGCTGAGCCTTAAACTTATTTAGGCTATCAACCTCCACCACAAGGGATGGAAGTCTGTTCCACCAACCAACCACCCGCTGGCTAAAGGCAAATTTCCGCAAGTCTATCCTACATCTGTCTTTCCTCAATTTGAATTTATGCCCTCTCAGGTGATTTTTCTAAGCTAGAGGAAGAATCCCATCAGCATTGAGCATGCTTAAACCATTCAAGGCTTTATACACCTCTATCAGATCACCTCGCTGGTGCCTAGTCTCCAGACACTGTAATTTGCAAAACTTAAGCCTTTCTTCGTAAGAGCACCCCTTTGTTCCATACACTAATCTTGTTGCCCTTCTCTGTACTCGTTCCAGCAGCTCTACATCCTTCTTGAAATGAGGTCTCCAGACCTGTATACAGTACTCTAGGTGTGGCCTGACCATCGCCTTATACAATGGAATAATCACCTCCTTATCCCTGCTGGAAAAATTCCTGTATATCATTGACAATACTCCATGAGCTAGTCTTGCAGCCCGTCTGCACTGCTCAGAGAACTTCATATCTGCCTGCACAACCACCCCCAAGTCCCTTTCATTCTCTACCACTGTCAGTGTAGTACCACAGAGTTGATACGTTGCTCTGGGGTTGCTGTTTCCCATGTGTAGTACTTTACATTTATCAATGTTAAACTTCATTTGCCACCTCTCAGCCCATCTGCTCAACCTTTCCAGATCCTGTTGCAGCAGCATAGTGTCAGTAGTGTCCTTGACAACCCTGCCAACCTTTGTATCGTCTGCAAACTTGGACATTAAGCCCGATATACCATCATCAATATCATGTATAAATACAGAAAACAATAATGGACCCAACACTGAGCCCTGAGGGACTCCACTAATAACATCAGTCCACGATGAGCAGTGTCCATTGATTACCACTCTCTGTCTTCTCCCCCTCAACCACCCCTTTATCCATAGCAGCAATTTGCCTCCAATGTCACACTGCTCCAATTTGTGTAGCAGTCTTCCATGTGCAACAGTATCAAAAGCCTTTCTAAGATCCAAGTATATAATGTCAAAGTTATTCCCTGCATCCAGTTCTTTTGTGACTGCATCATAATATCCAATCAAGTTGGTCAGGCAAGACTTCCCCTTAACAAAACCATGCTGTGTCTGAGCTATAACTGAAGTCTTGTCTAAATGATCCTGCAGTGCTTCTTTAACCAGTGCCTCCATTAATTTTCCTGGAACAGAAGTTAAGCTCACAGGTCTATAATTACTTGTGTCAGCCTTTGATCCTCCTTTGTGAATTGGGGTCACATTTGCACATTTCCAGTCTATGGGTACCTCCCCTGAGTCCAAGGAAGCTCTCATAATTATGGCTAAAGGTTTGCTTACTTCCTTTGCTGCCTCCTTTAATATAACTGGATAGATCCCATCCACCCCGGGTGCCTTTCTTGTGTTTATCTTCAACAATTTCTCCTCCACTTTACTCCCAGTTATTTCAAGATTCTGTAGCTTACTGCTAGAGTTGAATACACCTCTGGCATTCCCCTCGCTGAAGTATACAGCAGCGAGTTGTATACAGCATTGTGCCTTCTGTATACAATAAACAGTTCTTCTAAATATCACTACCAACGGTTCATTTTATATTGCGATTCTGAGCGTCAAACAGGCTTTATTATCGGCGCAATATAATCCTCATTCGGTTCAGCAGAAGATCCACTCTCTCCATTACGTGAATACGATATCCGTTACTGCTGGATTCCCAGCCAAATTGGGATTAGGGGAAATGATTTGGCTGACACCACAGCCAAATCAGCAATTCACACTAATAACTGCTGCCTGTCAGGCCCCTATACCAGGGTTGGCCAACCTAATTTGTGATGCGATCGACTTTTATTTTTCAAAATGTGCCGCGATCTACCGTCTCAAGAATTTCGTTGAACATGGTTAAAAAGGTTGATCAACACATATCGAAGAATGTTGGTTTTATAAATTTTAAAATTAAATACGATTCAGAATTCTTATTTTAAATTCATACGTATGATTAACATGTAGGTTAGTGCAAATGCATCATTTTAACATAGCTATCTGCCAAATCAGTTGAATTAATTAATTAAATTAATTGGCATCGTTTTGGTTGTATCTCATATTGTGAATGCCTTTGCCCTTAAATACTTTGTAGTCTATATCACTACACACCATCAGGCATCCCTCATATTGTGAAGTTATACTTCATAACAGTTGTCACTATTTCCAGAAAACATATTTCCAAAAGTGTTTTTCTGATGATCTATATTTTAGGAAGATATCGTTTCGCAATGAAATAATTTCTCCGTGTGAAAAATCTCAGCGATTTTTTCTGCAGTTTGTTTGTTAATTAAGTCCACATTAAATTGATAAGAAATATTGAACGATGTCTTCATTTGTTTTAAAATCACTGAATCTGGTTTCAAAATCGTCCACAACTTTCTAAATTTCAGAAACATATTTCTCACCATTAAATTCAAAAACAGGATATTTTTGCAAATGATCTTGCATATTTGCAAAATAAACGAATTTTTTTACTTTGGGATCCTTAGCCATTGCCAAAAATTGATATTTATATGCAAAAATACTACTAATCATGTCATCCACATTTTTATTTTTTCCTTGTAATTCCAATTTCAGATCACTTAATTTACTCGTAGAATATGGCAAAAAAGCCAGGTCACACAGCCACTCCGTATCTTGTAGCTGCTGATAATCATCTACCCTTTGATCAACAAATTTTTTATTTCATTCAGCAAATTTCGAAATCACTGGAGAAACTTACTCCAACTCAGTCACCTCACACCTGTGTATAATGTCAGATCTCGTTCATTTTCATCGATCTGCATTTTGAGAAGTCTCCTTTGAAGAGATTTTCGTCTGATGGAATTCACGATTTTGAAAGATGTGTCCATGATACTTTTAGTATTTAATCTTTCGCTGGTTAACACTTGTTGGTGGATGATACAATGGTAACTCAAAAAATCTGAGAATTCATCATCCTTTTGGCACGATGCGATGGATCTGTCATTGCTTCAGTTCCATCTATTTTTATTGATACGAGCTTAAATAGTGGTAATTTAATTTTTTCAATAATATTTTTGAATGCGTTAAATGTATCAAGACCTCTAGTTCTTTCTTTTAACGAAACCATACGCAGCAGTTCTTCTCTAGTGGCAGAAGCATCGAAAACTGTACGAACAAAACCAGCAATTGAGCTGTATCACTAACGTCTGTAGATTCATCCAGTTGTAAAGAAAATGACACCCAATTAGCAATATGAACGTGCATTGTTCGCTCACATTTTTATTAATTTTTTCGTTGTGTCGCATCACAGTATTTCGAGATAATTGCAGATCTCGAAGAGCGCTTTTAATTTAATTTTTGTTCTTAAAATTTTCAAAAAGAGAATCTGTTATTTCTAAATATGCGACTTTAATGAATTGACTATCAGAAAAATTGTTTGCATTTTTTTGCAAGAAGATGACTCACTTTAAATGGTGCTGCAGTTACTGCTGTAGATTGTAAATTAGGTGTCACGAAGAAATTTTGTTGCGCGAAAAATCTGGATTTAAATTCTTCTAATTTATTTTTTTCTAAGGTCACTATTAGGCGCAAAATCCGATTGGTATTAACCACGGAGTGCGTTGAAGTGCCTTTCTAAATTTACTCTTTTGGGTATAGCCACAGAAGAATTGCAAATCAAACGACAACATGTTTCTTATATCATTACAAAAAAGTAGTCTAGTTCCGACTCTTGATGAAAATGATACGTTTTACTTTTTTTCGTAGTATTCATTTTAAATCAAATGGTATTAAATTAATGTATAAGTCATCATCATCATCAGCCATTTTCAATCCACTGCAGGATGAAGGCCTCTCCAGCAACTTTCCAGTTCCTTCTGTTTTGAGCACTGGCCATCCATTTACTACTCAAAATCTCATGAATTTCATCTATCCATCTCCGCCTTTGTCTTCCAGGTTTTCTTCTAGCTCCTCTTGGGTACCATTCCGTTATTTTCTTAGTCTATCTGTCATCATGTCTTCGAGCTACGTGTCCTGCCCAAGACCATTTTAGTTCTTTAGTTTTGATAAGAATGTCCTTTACTTGAGTTTGCTGCCTAATCCATGTGTTTCTCTTCTTATCTAACAGTCTGATTCCCAATATAATTCGTTCCATTCTTCGCTGTGTAGTTCTCAGCTTCTCTTCCATTCTTTTGGTGAGTGCCCAAGTTTCACTTCCATAAGTCATGGTGGGGAGTATACATTGATTCATTACTTTACGTTTCAGACAAACTGGGATATTGCTCTTCAGTATGTGACTATATATCCTGAATGCTATCCATCCAAAATTTATTCTTCTCTTGACTTCCAGCCATTTATCATTATTACAGCAAATAACTTGTCCCAGATAAGTATATGACTCCACCTTTTCAATTACTGCTCCTTCAATCATTATTTCCCTTTCCGTGGCATACTTGTTCATCATTACTTTTGTTTTAGCCATATTCATCTTTAGTCCAAAATCCTTACTAACTGTGCATAACTGATTAAGATTTTCCTCCAATTCTTTGGGATCGTGGCTTATGACCACAATGTCATTTGCAAATCGTAAATGGTTTAGGTACTCTCCGTTCACATTGACTCCTTTCTGCGACAAGTCTAATCTTCTGAACGCTTCCTCAAGGGCAGCAGTAAACAGCTTCGGAGATATTCTATCTCCTTGTCGAACTCCTTTCTCGATTTTCAATTTGCTACTGTCTTTGTCTAGTCTAATAAAGGATGTAGCACTCTCATATATTTCCTTCAAAATCATAATATATGAGTATCTATGCCTTGTCTTTCCAGTGCCCGAAATATTGGCGTATGCTGTATGGAGTCAAATGCCTTTTCATAATCCACAAATGCCAGGCATAATGGTGTTTTATATTCATTTGCTTTTTCCATTAGCTGTGATATTACGTGAAGGTGATCCATAGTTGAGAATCCTGTCCTAAAGCCAGCTTGCTCTTTCGGTTGATTCTCATCAAGTATTCTTTCTAATCTGTTAGTAATGACCCTTGTGAACAACTTGTAGATATGGGATAACAAGCTAATTGGTCTATAATTTCCAATTTCTGATTTATCTCCTTTCTTATGCAGCAAAACTATGATTGCATTATTCCACTGCTTAGGCAACACACCTTTTCTAATGCACTTTGGGAAGAGCCTTGCCAGTTTTTGTGTTATGTCTGTTCCTCCCAATTTTAACAACTCTGCAGTAACTTCATCATCCCCCGGAGCTTTCCGATTCTTCATTTTCTTCAATGCATGTTCTACCTCATCAGGAAGAATATCGGGTATGTCGTATGTGTTGCTACTTTGCAATCCATCTTCCCCACTGCTGGTATCATTCCCTCGCTCCTTGTATAATTCTCTATAGTAGTCTTCTGCTATTTGAAGTATGCCTTCTCTGCTGTTTATAAGTACACCATCGCTATTCTTCAGTTTCAGTATCATTTGTCTTTCTGTATTACTGCTCATGGCTGCTGATTTCAATCTTTTGTTTTCCCTTAATGCTTGTTCTACTTTTCTTGTGTTAAATCTTCTTATGTCCTCTCTGAGTCTGTTTCTAATGGCTTTGCATAACTCAGTATACTCAATTTTCTCCCTGTCAGTGTTTTTCTTGCTCTTCATTTGTCGTCTTTGGTTCATCATGACAAGTGTTTCTTGACTAATTTTTTCTTCTTTGGATTTCTGTTTCCCTTTAGGTTTCTTGGGCTTTATCACTTTCAGAAAGTTGTAATATTCCTCGTCAATATCTTGGTCCTGAGCAGTCTGCAGAAGCTCAAACTTGTTCTTAAGTTCCAGTACATACTGCTTTTTCTCCTCCTCTGTTATTTCAAAGACCTTTGTATTATTTACTCGAGTCAGTTTTTTCCCTTTCCTTTCCTACAACTATATCAAGTGTACATCTTACCATTCTGTGATCACTTCCAACATTTACCTTATTCAGGACGGTAACATCAGTCACAATATATCTTCTGTTAGTGAGGATGAAGTCGATTTCATTAGTTGTTAATCCATTTGGACTCTTCCATGTCCACTTTCTGTTCACCCTTTACTTTAAAAAAGTGTTCATTACTGACAGTCCTTGAGATTCTGCAAATTCCACAAGTCTTTCACCTCTTTTATTTCTTTCACCAATTCCAAAATTTCCTATAGTTCCTCTTTCTGCGCTGTTTTGTCTTTTTCCAACCTTAGTATTGAAGTCCCCCATAATAATAGTGTAGTGGGTTTTCTGCTCATCTAGAAGACTCTCAATTTCAGTGTACATTTCTTCAACCCTCTTCATCATCATGGCTCGATGTTGGTGCATAAATAATTGTAACCTTTAGCTTGTACCTCTTAGAAATCTTGAGTATTAGTCTTGACACTCTTGGTGATGTACTTTTGAATTCCAAAACGTTGTTTTTAAAATCTTCATGGACCAGAAACCCAACTCCACCTTCACTCCTTTCACTGTTTCCATTGGTGTACAGCAGATTTCCACTTGATAAACTTATAAGTGATTCATTTCTTCTTCTTGTTTCAGCCAAACCGATATTCCAATTCACATTTTCTAATTCCTTTTCCAGCTCTAATATCCTGTCTTCACCGATGAGTGATCGATGTATAATTAATGTATAAGTACTGTACAGTTATTAATATTAAATAAGCTAAATAAGAATTCGTCTCATAAACTATGCTCTCCACAACTGCGTGAATTTTCGCTAGACAAGCCAGCGGCTTTGCGGCGACAAGAGTAGTCACGTGCTTCAACGGATTTTAATAAGAGTAACTTAACATAATAATAACATTTAGATTTTGACTATCTATTTTATATATATATTTAAAATTCTTCGTGATCGACCGGAATTAAAGCCACGATTTCCTTGTTGGCCACCCATGCCCTATACAGACTACAGTACAGGCAAATAAGACACCAAAATTTTCACTCCCATTGGCAGATTCACGCAGTAGACAAACTACAAATAAATTACATCATATAAACTGGCAGTGTAGTCTGCGCAGGAATCATAAAGAGGAAGGTGTTCGTACTCGGAACCGCACGGAACACAGTCATTTGACACATTCGCATTTGCTAAATGCTTATGACTGCTATGTGTGAGTCATGTGGCACAGTTTTATTTCTAAGACATATCTCAGTGGAGTGACCAGATTTTAATGATAGACGTTTTACCGCTTTTAACCATCTGACTGAGCCTTAAGCACTCAGTCAGTTGATTTTATCCCACAATGACAAAGATCAGCTGTTTGTACATTTTTACGACTTATTCATTTATACACATGTATATGAAATACAGCATATATTCTTGTTTATATTCCGGCACGATCACCCGGTCAGTGGAGTTTACAATAAATCAATCAATACAAATGTTAATCGTATTTAGCAGTTACGGTCCCGGTCTTGAACCCCGGTCTACTCAAAGGTCGTGTGCTATTGCATTCGCGCTCCTGACCACTCCTGACGTACGCTCTTTAAAACATATACAGCAGTTTACTTTTTGACCAGGTAACCGCTTTTAAAATTACCATAATTTATTTTTACATTGTCTTGGCTTTCTTACTTACTGGACACGGACCCTTCAGGAAAAAAATAACAGATCTGGGCATCAAACAAAACCCACTTCGCACATGCGAACAACCCGAAATCTGGGAACATGTAATGTGCTACCGTCCTTATTATGAGGATTAGACTAATCACAAAAACACACGGAAACCTACACTATCAGGAACATCTTTTTTGCAAGATGAGCTCTACTATCGTGCCCGTACCAAGTTTGCTCAATCAACCTTCCAACTCAGACGTACTAATCAGACAACAATCGCGTAGGCCACAGTTCGACAGTAGTGCAATGGAAATCCACCTAAACGGACTGCAAACACCTATGGGGTAGGATGAACTATTGCCTCTGGCACTAGTTCATCCTACCCCATAGGTGTTTACAGTGCGTTTAATTAAGTCATTAATTAAGACTCGCTTCTGCAAACCCCATCCTGGGTAGGATTAACTTCAAACCCTGCTGACACCTTCGAGTATGGGATGACTTTGCACCTGTATACTGGAAGGTGGGTCAGGTGCTACAAACGCCTTCGGGTGTAAACGCCTTATGGCATCTCTCTGCCGGGTAACTCTTACCCTGCAATCTTCTTTCTTTCCTTGGCCCTGGGTGCGTGGGCTCCCCAGGCCAGGGGCTCCAACCTTCATTCCCTCCCTACTTCCGTCATCTAGAGGACGCCTTCTTTCCACGTCCTTCTTCCTTTCCACTTTAACTTCCCCCTCTTTTTCTTCTTTTTTTTTTTTTTTAGTTGGTCTCTGTCAGGAAGCTCAGGGTCGACCCTGGCAAAGGCCACCAGAGTATTATGGGCAGCCTGACTCACCTCCCAGTGGCGATGGCAGGCAACGCGGGGTCCCATTAGGGGTCCTGAAGCCAAGAAGCCAGTGACACAACGACAGAACATAGCATTACTCTGACACAAACCAGACATTACACTTTTTCTGGCTTTTACAGAAATTCTGTACTTCTTCACAAAGTTTCATGGCGCAGATGTGGGAACCCACCGGCGGCGCCTTCCACAAAACATTATCTCATGGCGCACAATAGCCATTGCTGCTAATGCGCCAATAAAATCGAATACCAACCAAGCCAATATTTTTGTGTAAACTGGTCAAATAAAGCCAAGTATGAATTAAAATTATGTTACACTTATTACAATGAACCTTATAAGGAATGAGATTACTTTTCTAGTAAAATCAAGTCCTAGCGTGGCATGTGCATGGCAAGAGGTGCCTGCAATATAACAAGTGACCCTTACGAAGCAACAATATCTCCCAAATTATCCTTTAAAGATTTAGAATGCCCAGATCGCAGTTTAATAAATAAATAAAATATTCTTATCTGTTCAAACTTGCCTGACTACATCTAGGTCGTTTGGGGGATCCATGATTATTCGTGAAATCAGTCGGGTAAGGTCGCGAAAACGATCGTCGAGTTTTGGTTTCTTTGCCCTCCCTGCTATTGGATGTCCGCCGTATATATTCAAGCGGAGCTAACAAGCGTGCGACCAAAGTCGATCACAAAAGTCAAAGTATTTTATTATTTTTTGGCGGGCTCCAGGGTTTCCCCTATTCGCCGCTGAAAGTAATCTATACATTGTGTATACAATTTATAAAGTCGATCACAAACTGCTTCCATAGTGTCGAGACGACACTGCGTGACGCATTAAGCAACGCCTGCGATTGCCCAACTTCAAGTCGTCCAACGGCCTGCCATCTCAAAGAATCAAAAATAGTACAGTACTGTAGATGTGGCTATCCCAAGAGCAAGCAAAAAAACAAAAAAAAAAAAAAAAAAAAAAACGAAACGTAGTGATGTAGTCGCAACCCGTGTTTTTGTAGACATGAACAATTTGCATAATATATTGGATACAATTTCTATTACAATTTCTATTGGATACTCTGAATTTGCATTCCAGGATGTCTATTATATCAAATATTCGCCTTCGGCGAGAAGGTTCGCAGTGGAATATTCATGAAAACATGCTGTTCTGTTAATTTTGTCGAGCAGTGTAGCATCAAAACGTTTCTCGCGCCGATTTGAGAAACTTTCCCAAACTCTGTGAAATCTTATACCAGGTTCATTTAATTGCAATACAGTGACTTGTAACGTAGTTCTGAGATCAACATATGAAATGCGATCAAGTTAGGATTATGCAGTTTGGTGACACTATTACAACCGTAGTCTAAAACGACTACGGTTGTAATAGTGTCACCTCACTAGGAATATGCAGTATTGCCTGTAATATTTCTGTTATTTGCATTTATATGTACTAACGACTACAATGTCCATAATATTCATTAATCAAGTATAGTTAAGACCAATTAATTAATAATTAAGACTAACCAATATTTTCAATCAATTTAATATTAATTAAATTTTATAAAAAAATTATCACTGAGGCGGTAGTTTTATACAAAATAAAGCTTTGATAATAATAATTGCGATATCTTTAAAATACATTATAAATTCAATTATGCTAATTGTTAAGCTCGATTCTGATGAAGCAATGATGAAGCAACCAGAGAGACCAGATGATGCGTTGGTTGGAGCTGCACTTTCCATATCCTAATTACGCCCTTCATGGAAATTCATATAATACAGTCGGATGCGTCTTTCGATATTCTGAAACAGCTGAAAAATGTCTTCGATAAAGTTGAGCAACCAGATGATGCTCTACAGCAACAATAAGAAGGGACTTCTAGTCGGGGAAGTAGTGGAGGTATACGCTTTAATGAGTGAGAGGTATACTTGATTAATGAATATTATGGACATTGTAGTCGTTAGTACATATAAATGCAAATAACAGAAATATTACAAGCAATACTGCATATTCCTACTGAGGTGACACTATTACAACCGTAGTCGTTTTAGACTACGATTGTAATCCTCTGGATTTTTTAAGGTGAATAGCGTATATCTTCTGGTTTTTGAAACACTTGAGAAATCAAATATTATTAAAAATATTTACTGAAAATTAAAAAAGAAATTTTTCATGTGCTGATTAGCAAAACACAGAAGGCAACGTTTAAAAATCGCTTGTTTTATTCGATGTGACTGAAGCGAATTCGATTAATAAGCCCGATGTGCACAGATACACTTTTTACCATTCGTAACATTCATATAGTATACCTTCTAATAATTTCACGACTACAGCACTGCTTATAGTCCTCTGCAGAACTACAGCACTTGCAAATATTCCCAAGAAATATATGAACTATGAAGGAAGAGAACATAGCAAGCACTTATCAATCAGTGCAACGTTTATAGGAATTTCTGTTTGATGGAACCTTTAAAGGACATTCCCAAATGCTAAAGCTTTTCGCATTTTTGACACAGTTACTCGTGAGCTGGATATACAGAACAATTTCGACATAGTTTATTTGGATTTTACCAAAGCATTTGATTCCAGTTCATAAAGTAACTGGAACGTTCTAATTATTGGAAAGATTTTAAGGTGGATTTCAGGGTGGCTGCAGGGCAGTAGGCAGAAAGCTGTGATCAATGGATATTCTTCAGGTTGGTTCTACATCAGAAGTGGAGTCCGTCAAGGACTCTACTTCTTGTACACTGTCGTTGCTGATTTTCATAAATTACATCAATGAAGGGATAAAGGGCATGATGTAAAAATGCAGACGACATTGGAAGAGTCGTTAATGATTAGTGACAACCAGCGCACCTTCAGGTTGAATTGAAGAGGCTTCCTTATTTTGGGTTTGCTGGATACAAATAGGGGGGAAAGCGAACCCAAAATATATAGTATTATACAATGGTGTTGACTGAATTCAAAACAGTGGAGGAAGAAACGAATATAAAGCTCTTAGTAGTGTGGACAGGCGGCCAGGAAAGCCCATGTTGTCCAGTCGATGATTTTTCCAACGATACAGTATAAGGTATAAGGTAATTGCAAGATCGCATTTGGAATGCTGTGTTCAATTTCGGAGACTTCGTCTGAAAAAAAGACATTGAGCTTCGTGTAAGGTTCTAAAGACCGGCAGCTGGTGAGATCAGCAAAAGGAAGGCTGTACCAGGAATCATTCTGATTATGTGGGCTAAAGAATTAGCAACCAGGCACCTCAGGGGTAACCTGAGTGAGGTTGATAAGGCTCTGAGAGGACTAGTAAAATGAATGAAGGTTGAATTTCACTGTTCTCGAGAATTTCAGAACTCGGGGTAATAAATTAAAATTACAGAGGAAGAGGTTTATACTAGATTGTGTCCCTCGACGTGGCCACTTGTAAGTGGTGGGAGGGATCTCCCAGTGACGCTACTGGCCTCCAGAGTAGCATCATTGGGATACAACGTCCACAGCTTAGGTTCCAGGGTTAACATCATAGAAATTCGGCCTGTTTGCCGCGTTACGACAAGTGGAAATTCAGAAAGGGTGGTTGACGGAGCCATTGGGAACACACCACTTTGGTCATGCTTCGAAAATACGGGTGGTCCTGAAATGCACGGCCAGGATCTCAGCTAGTCGGTTCACCTGAGAGAGTCAACCGTGTTAATGCCTCGCCCCTAATCCATGTTCCAAGGGACAGGATTCAGGCTGGCCAAGATGCGGGTATGGTGTCTGGATATCTCTGCTGTCCCACACTCGAACACGTTTATTGCTTGCCAGGTAGCGGGCAACACATTTTGGTGAGTGGGGAGCCCAGGCACTAAACCAAAAAAAAAAAAAAAAATCATGATTCTGAAAAACTTATTTTTTCAGGGGCCCCAAACCGATCCCTATCTGCAAATACAAACGGAAAGACAGATAATGCATTGGTATCAAAGAGAAAGACTGAAATACCAACAGGACCTGTCCAAAGATTTTTCATCATGCATTCCTACAGCAAATGGAAAAATGTCGCCCCTGTTTTATACAGAAGAGTTTAGAGGGATTAGCAGGTTCCCCTAAATCAGTTAAGAGTGTTCGTTTTTAGGGGAACTCATAATCGAAATCAAAAATAACAGGCACTCTGAACAGCTCCTCCGAGGAACACTAAATTCATCGAAAGGTGTAATTTCAGAGTTGCACCTTCAGTTTATTGAGGAGGAAATTTGCTTGCAACTAAAACAACAGGGAATTATCACTATTAAAAGAATTTCTGCGCGTAAGGATGGGAAACTTCTTCCTGACGTTCAACTCGCCGTCTCCTAATGAGTTCAAAGCTGGCAAGGTTAATTATCCATTGCGTTCATCTGTCCCAAATCCCTTACGCTGCTTTTAGCATTAGCATCAGCCATACACTGTGATGCTACTTTATTAGGTACACCTACTTAGTAGCGCGTTGAGCCTCATTTAGCTTTCAAAACAGCCTGAATTCGTCTAGGCATGGATTGAACAAGATGCTGAAACGTTGTGCGAGAATAGAGTACCATGCAGACATGTGTGTCACGCAGTTCCTTGATATTCGACGGAGATGTAAGCCTGCAGCGAACAGCCCTTTCCAGCTCATCCCAAAGAAGTTCAATAGGATTGAGATCCCGGAACTGAGCGGGCCACTGCAGCAAAGAAAAGTCATTGTCATGTTCCTGGAACCATTCCATAGTGATTCGGGTTCTGTGCACCGGCGCATTATCCTGCTGGAAGTGACCATCTGACTAAAGATAAACAGTCAACATGAACGGATGCATCAGACGTGAATCTATGGGTATCAATGGACGCAACGTGTGCCAAGAAAATACTCCCCACACCATAACACTGCCCCCACCACCTTGCACAGTAGTCGCCAGACATGACGGGTCCATGAATTCATGTTTTTTTCGCCAAATTCTGATCCTTCCATCAACATGATGCACCAGGAACTTCGACTCGTCAGACCAAGCAACTGTTTTCCAATCCTCGATAGTCCAGTGCTAGTGTTGCTGTGCCCACAGGAGGCGTCCTCTCTTGTTCTTCATTGATAATAAAGGTACGCGAGGTGGCCGGCGGCGGTTTTAGACCCTTCACGACAAAGTGCGACTAGTGGTCAGTTTCGATATTTTGTTTTGCACACCAAGGTTGTATTCTGGCGTGATGACATTGTGACCCGTCTGTTTGCTTGCGCAATTTTAGCCATCCTCCTCTGACTTCTCTCATCAACAAGCGATTTTCTTTCACAGGAGTGCCGTTGAGAGGATGTTTTCTCTTCGTTGCACCATTCTCGATACACCCTTTAAACTGCGATGCATGAAAATTTCAGGAGAACTGCCGTTTCAGAGATGCTTTGTCCAGCAGGTCTTGTACCTACTACTATGTCACGTTCAAAATCCGTTAAATCACTCCTTTTCTCCATTCTTGCTACGGTTTGTACGCTTAACTGATACTAGAAAGGTTGCTCTGCTGCATTTATATCCAGAACTGTGGTCATGTGACTTGCAACGTTGTGGGACAAACCATTTGTGTGCACAGCAGGGGTGTACCTAATAAAGTGGCAGCAGAGTGTGATTATGCAAGAAAGAAAGTTAATACAGCATCAGCCAAAAAAACGACCCTTCCCATTTCACCCATCCATTCACTCCAAACGTTTGTCTAGTTCTCCCTTGAACTTATTTAATTTTGACCTCTACTACGAGAGATGGAAGTCTGTTCCAACTATCAACCACCCGCTGGCTAAAGGCAAATTTCCGCACATCTATTCTATAATTGTCTTTCCTCAATTTGAATTTATGCCCACTCAGGTGAGTAATCTGAGGAAGAGGAAGAATCCCATTAGCATTGCGCTTACTCAATTTATTCAAGGCCATGTACACCTAGTCTCCAGAAACTGCAATTTGCAGAACTTTCTTGGTAACACCAACTTTCCACTGACGAATCTCGTTGCCCTTTGTTATACTCGTTCCAGCAGCTGAACATCCTTCCCAATATGAGGCCTTCAGACCTGTATACAGTACTCAAGGTGTGGCCTAACCATTGTCTTATACAAGGGGACAATCACCCCTTTATCGCTGCTTGCAAAATTCCTGCATATCATTGACAAGACACCATGAGCTACTCTTGCAGCCTTTTGGGACCGTTCAGAAAACTTCATAAATAACGACACAATTACCCCCAAGATCCTTTTTGTTCTCCACTGCCCTGCGTGTACTACCACCTAGTTGATACGGTATTCTGAGGTTACTGCTTCCCATATGCAGTACTTTACATTTGTCAATGTTAAACTTCAGTTGCCACCTCTCAGCCATTTGCTCAACTTTTCCAAATTCTGTTGCAGTAGCGTACTATCATTACTGTCATTAACAACCCTGATAACCTTCTTATCGTCTGGAAACTTAGACATTAACTCTGATATACATTCATCAATATCATCGATAATTACCGAAAACAACAATGCTGCAAAATCGCCAATAAGGCTCTGTTGCAGGATGTCTGCTGTTTGACATGTCATAGGTGGTGATATCCCGGCAGGTTCAGTCACTAAAACATGGTATCTTTCAGTGTGATACCAACTCCGAACCCTGGGGGACTCCATTAATAACATTAGTCCATGAAGAGCAGTGTGAATTGATAACCAGTCTCTGTCTTCTCCCACTCAACCGTCATTTTTTCCATTGTAGTAACTTGCTCTTAATGCCATGCTGCTCAAATTTGTACAGTAGTCAAGAATCAAATGCTGATTAGACCGATTAGACATTTTAAACACTTAATTTCCACACAAGTTGAGGAGCGTGAAATAATGTGTCCGGTCGTAACGGCAGCCATATTGACTATCATTTCTTAGTTGGTATAGAGTGTAGAGCGTGTTTAGTGTTAAACGGCACCAGGGGTTTCCCCCATCTCCGCGTAGTACACATTGTGGGTGAGAAACAGAACACTGTCAATGTCAGAGGTTTAAAAGTGTATGGATTTTGTATATGTATAGTGTCGTGTACCGTTGTTCCTCTGGTCATTTAGCCGTTGGGCCCCTAATAGGACCCAACGTTTTCCACACTCCGACCCGTGGAGGCAGACCAGGTACACCAGTATTATACGAGTTATTTACTCTGGCAGGTAATTTCCTGAGATTTCAGTGGCAAGGACCTAAAAAAAAAGAGGGGAAGGAGAAGAAATAAGGTTAGCCAAGGTAATTCTTAGTTGGTATTAAAAGCCTAGTATCCTCTAAGATTATTTCCCTGAAGGCTTCCCATTTAGAATTCACCGTTGGTAACACCATCATCAGTTGATCCCACTGTACAGAATTTAAAAACTACAGTGATCTGTGACCACTGTAGTCACCTTTACGAAAAAAAAAAACCCTTCCCTTTACCCTTGATCGTAGTTACATCTTAAAGTAAATTCCACATCAGTACACTGTCATCACTGCCACCTAGTGGTTCCTTTATTTGCAGATTCCTAACGCATGAATAATCACTCCTGATAATCAGATCAAGAGGATTACTCCCTCTGGTTGCCTCTTGAACATGTTGCTGAAGAAACCAATCATCCTATAAATTCACAAAAGTCTTCATAGTGCGCGAATGACCAAGCCATAAGTTCCAGTTAATATCTGGGATGTTAAAATCCCCCATGATAACACAATCTGATTTACTGGCCCATTCTATTTCTCTGCACAATTGCTCATTATACTCATCAGTTCATTAACACATTCCTACTCTCATTTTTCCTTTCCTAGTGCTTATATCACACTACACTGACTCAACGTTGCATTGTCCAATGTTCCAATTCAATCTAAGGATACGCTTCCTTAGAGTTTATGTCTCTTAGCTAACAGCATAACCCCTCCTCCCTTCCTGTCCCGTCTATCCTTTCTGTGCACATTGTACTCCCCAAATTCCGATTCTGCTTATATCCGTGTCATCCCAATAATATCCACTTTTGATGTCTTGATCAGCACTTCAAATTCATGAAATTTATTTACTATACTCCTAGTATTGGTGTACATGCAAGTATACATACACCTATTCTTGCCCTTAGTTGCCCTGACACAACCCATTATTTACTTGTTCCATGATTACTCTCAGCAGCCCTTGAAATTCCCATATCTCGCTTTGCAGGCTGTTGCTCATTTGAATAGAAACAGTGCAAGAATCAATTTCACCTCTGCCTGTGGCTACGCTGCAGTTAATCTATTAGTCTCTGAATTCCCCCAAGCTAGCAGTTTTCGGAGACACCTAAGACTACCCGAATAGCATCAGCAAATATTCTTGCACCCTTTCTATTGAAGTGTATCCCATCCTATCCTTTTGGTATCAGAAATATGGATACGCGCAAATTGCCTGCCGTGGAGTCCTTGTATGGCTTTGATGTGGTGCAAAGGACAAAGAAACAATATCATGTTCAGGTACGAAACCCACCTGCATGAACTGCAAGGAGAATATCTAGTTTACTTATGAGCATGCCAGAGATAGAAAGAAAAAAAAAGAAATTAAACTTCAGGCAGAGCTGAAAATATCATTCCAAGCGGCAAGAAAAGCGGTAAAATCTGTAAATAACAATTCCACCTCCTCCAAGAAGGTAGCAGGGAGATGTTCCATTGAAACCCAAATAGAAATAATAACCTCCAAAAGAGTCATTCCCTCCCATCGCACGCTACCAGTTAAGCTCATAGAAACCCGCACAAAAGAATCAATCAGATGCCATGCCCATATGTACAGTGGCAGACAAATAGGTGGATGATCTTACAAAAATCAAAAGTTGTAGTGAAACGTATAAGATATTGTTTGATTACAGTCATTTTTTTGTCGCGAAGCAAAGGTGTTGCGTCAGATAACGCTTCTATTGCATCGGACAGTAATTGCAAGGTATTGCATCAGCCGTTTCTATAAATACGGCGTTGGAAGGGTATACACTTTCATTAGTACCCTGTTTTGCGGAGGTGTAAGCATGGCTCCATATGTTCAGTTAACACCAAGAAAAAAAAGTGTAGCTGTTGCTCTGTTCCAGGAAGGGCTTTCTATGCGTGCTATCGCTGATAAAATAGGCTGCCACCAGTCAACAGTATCGCGGATGCTGAAATTAAATGGTGATGTGAAGAGAAGACCTGGATCAGGCCTTAAGAGAGTGACTACGCCTTCCCAAGATCGATATTTGAAACGGCTGTGCCTTAGTAATCGCTGTACTAGTGCTCCTGAACTGGACTCTGAGATGGCTTCTGATGTTGAAACAAGTGCACCAACTATCCAAAGACGGCAATGAGGGCCTGCGTGGCAAGTCTTGCTGGTTGTGTTAATTAGTGCTCTTCAAAGTGTGTTTTTTTAAAGTGGTGCCAATTTATCATTTTGGATTAAATTCAAGTCTAAGTGTATCTGTTTGGTTCGGTGAGTCGACTGATGTTTATTTTATACCTAACTTCTAAGGCGTTCTCCAGATATGAACGATTTTATATCCTCTTCCTTGTGGTTCATTCACGGCTCGTTCATAATGGCTACGCCCTATAGCACCGGCCGTTGTTTTTAACGATCATCCTTTGCCTTAGTTTTAGACCACTTATTTTTAGATTCCTCTATCTTTTAGAGAGTTATGGATATCTTAATTAATTTCAAATCAGTTGATACTGATTTTATAGTGAAATTGTATTGATTACTGTAATTTTGAGGGACATATTGTTTTGACACGAATAATTCGTCTTGTCTTCTTTGGCCATTTTGTTTGAAACAACAAGTCACGTGACCTCCAGGGCGATTGGCCATTGGTCCTTCCGAAGCCAGTGACTAAAGTTAGAACTTTTAATTAGGAACATTTATTTATTGATTATGGTGTCAGTAGTAATTAATACTGATTGTCTATTGAGTTAATTAACATGCGGTTATTAATTTTGGAACATATTATTTGCATAGCAGCTTTTGAAGGGGGACTTTCTTTTACTGTGCATTGATACATCTGACTACTGATCCTCGGATGACGTTGCAGTCCTCTGTCGCCCAAGAATACAATATGCAAATTTCTTCCCATCTCTTTCAGCGCCCCATCTTCTTTTTCTGGTAATTATTTAAATTATTCAGTAGCCATTTCTGGAGATTTGACTAAAATTCAGTAAAACCATTCATTCGCTGAACTTAAAAATTTCACCCCGGCACAGTAAGATGGTTGAAAATAATGAAAATGCTGAAAGTTCACAGGATGAGGTTAACACGTCTGAGAGAGACGAATCGGAGACTTCTAATTCTCTGCTTCTTAGTGTACCTGGCAAATCCTCCTCAAAGAAAAAGTCCAAGAGGGGATCCAGAGTTCGCTCTCTGCGCTCCTCTTGCCCTCCTCTTCCCGCACAGACGAATAATAATTGTATATCACCTTCCATAGACCATAATCACTCAGTTTGCACCTTGGACAAAAGCATCTCTACACCAATAACTGCCTCCATCCTCGAATCGAATGCAAACTCCACCTCAACTGCAGCCTTACCTGCAGCTCCAAACACTCCTGCGACTGCTGCTCCTGAGACGCCAGTCTCCTCAGGTGCTCACCAAACTCCATCAGCTCTGCTTCAACCTGCCCCAAACAGACTTCTTGGCTCCAGAACTACCTCTGCTCTGGACCAAGTGGTCTCACCTGGGATCCCACCATCCAGTATGCTTGCTATTCTTGCACCTCATGTTCTGACTGCCCCTTTAATGAGGGAGACACCACCTCCCTCCATCAGACCATCTTAGTCTTGCACAGGAACTTGGTGGCATTCCTCAACCAAAGTTCCAAAAGATTCACCAAAGCCACTGGAAACTATGTCCAGGAACTTTGGAAAAGTCTAGAAACAATCACAACAGCTCTTCTAATCTAGAATGAGAAGCTAGGGGGGACGATTGTGTCGGGCTGTTTGTATGATGTGCTCTGTAAACATTTCTTGATTTGTGTGTTTTTTAATTAAAGTATTAAGTTCCTATTAGTGCGACCACATAAAGATAGACCCTTGGATTGCCAGATGCAAGTGTTTTATTATTTGAGCAGACAACAGATAAGTATTAAATTAATTTCTGCATGTTCATTCTGCTACTTTATACAAGCGCTTTCAGCCATTATCTTGTAGTTCGACTTATGCATGTGTCCAACAGACACTTGATCTTGACCAGGCATTAGAGTTTCGCATAGCCGCTCTGCTCTCCCTTCCCTACCTAGAACCCTGCTACCTGTGGATTTCAATGTGGGACAACTAAGGCAATTGGCTGGTCACAGTGCCAATTGCTTGCAAAACCACAACTGGTGGTGATATTAAATTGTCTAGTAACACTACAGTAACTGAATTCAATATGACAAACACTACCTTCTGTCAAAATTCTAGCGTCTGTACCATCTGTGGTATCAGCTCTGACCCCATTATCCAATGTATCGAGTGTAAACAATTAATACGCAATGACTGTACCCCAATCTGACATGAAAAATTTAAGTAAAAGTCGTCGGAAATCATTCTGTTTTGATAGATGTCGACTTAGAAATTCTCAGAAAAGCCCTATAACTGTTGCAACGCAAAACAGCACGGAACCTGAGACACTTTCCTCCTCTTCCGCTAACAAAGTTGAAATTAGTATTAGTATTAGTATTAGTATTAGTAACGGCCGTATGGTGCAAGAAAGCCTATGGCTTATGCTGCACCAGCCAAAAAAAAAAAAAAAAAAAAAAAAAACCGAACAAAACAATGATAAAAACAAAAATTAAATAAATAAATAAATAATAATAATTAATAAATAAATAAAAATAATAAAATGAAATAAAAAATAAATAAAAAGGAAATTAATCCTATCATCCTATGCGCTTCCCTTACCCGAAAGTACTATCCAGATGACCTTTGAATTTCCCCAAACTGTCGGCCTCCACCACCCATGAAGGCAACTTATTCCAGTCATTTATAACTCGCTGGCTAAAATAAAACTTCCTGCAGTCCAATCTAAACATTTCCCCCCGTAACTTACTCTAGAAATGCCCTACTCTAGTTCATTTGAGACAAATATCATGTCAATAACTAGAATTACTGACTCTGACTCTTACGTGGATGAAGCCTCTAATCCTTATTTGTTGTTTTCGGGGTCGCATCAACTTTCAGATGCAATAACTCAAACACATATATCTGTGCTGCCAAAAGATCTCAGCGCTAACTCCCTCCCTACTAAAACTCTGAATCCAACCTTTTGTATTCTGCAATCAACTGAATTCCAGGAACTACTCTTTAACACTTTAACACTATGCAGAAAATCCTCATTCAAACTCAACTAATCAGCGTACCTCATACTGCAAAATCTGATGTTCCCCTGGATTCTAATATACTCAATGAAGGAAACTGCCAGCTATCCACGGAGATTCGTGGTATAAAAACAATATTAACTAATCAACAGGCTGAAATTTCCGACATTGACACCCAAATTAAAAATCTCACGTCAATTATGTCTTGCCACTTAAGGGAAGCTAGGAAGAATTCTGAACCTACTCTTGAAACTAATGAGCTCAAAGTGAATAAGAATTCTTCATTACCTGACGATGCCCTTAGTATTGAGACCAGACCTACATCTTTCACCGGTCTCAATACTCCTACTGCTGCAAATATTAATTTGCCAAAACCTGCTAACCTTCATGATTCAAGTCACTCAAAAGAGCAATTTATAGCCAAACAGACTCTGTCAGATGATTCTACTGATGTAAATCGAACCAGTCCTACCACCTGAACAGATCTGTCTGTACCTCTATTTTACAAGCTCAGAGTCACCAAGTGGAATCCTCTTCAGCATCAGTTAAGGCAAAATATGCAAAAATAACTGCTGCCACATCTAATGAGGTCTGCAAACCTGTCTGTACGGCTGCCGCCACAGTGAGTAAACGTGTTTCTGATTGCCAGTCTCAAATATCACACCAAAGATCAAAACACAACAAACCTTCAGAAAATGTTAAAGCCTCTGTATCCCAAGATACTTCCTCCAAGCTTCCAGCCAAAATTCATCAAACACAGAATGTAACTACTGCAGAAAAATCTCAGTTACTCAAACATAAGTATAATATCACAATTATTCCCACAAAAGACCGAATTTTTGTTTCTAGGCTTGGACCCGCCACTAAATTTGAAGATATTATCAACTTAATTAAAGAAGAAGATGGTTTCGGTGTAGATGTCCATTCTCTGAAGACACAGTGTCCCGCCTACTCACCTTTTATAACAACATGTTTTCCATCACAGCATCCCCCTACCCCCCATACTTCTCCTCCAACCCATGCATGGTACTAAGTACTATAGGTTTTGATACCTTTCATGTTTGGGAGTTTCATAAAAAAAAAAAAAAAAAAAAAAACCAGAAAAAGTGCTGAATCTAAGATCCCTCTTATCAGGGGCTCTAGTAAAACGCTTCACGGACAGACCATCAAGGGAGCCCAAAATCTCTTTTCCATAAGCATAGCAATCAGTGGCCCTGCTATCTACACATACTACGCTCTCCTCTCGTCATAGAATCCCCAGATCTCAACTGTTCAGTGTTTATCTTCAGAATTGCAGGAGTTAGCAACCTAAACCACTTTATAGCAGTCCAAGGCTCACATATTAACGACATTTACCTGCTCATTGAAACCTGGCTCTCCATAGATATTGATGATCAGGAGATTATAGATGGGCAATATACAATCCATAGAAAGGACAGAGGATCTCGTGGAGGCCGAGTAGCTATTATACATTCTAACCATATACTCTGTGAAATTGCATTAAATTTCACAAATATTGGGTCACTATACTGCCTTCTTCATCTTGGCAAGTTAAAACTTTTAATCGTATTGCTTTATTTTCCACCTCTCTTAACTAATATCGACCTTCAGTACTTAGAAAGCTCGCTGGAATTTATCATCTCGCTAATTCAATCTGCCGATACAGCAATGGTATTGGGTGACTTTAACTGTCAACTGGCCAATTTAGGACCTTCTTCTCCATCACTGCAGACAAGGGCTCTCTTTAATATGGTTTACAGCTATGGCCTTGAACAAGTTTGTATTTTTTCAACCAGAGAAAATACCTACCTTGACCTTATATTCTCCTCTACTCATATAGAGATTCATAATGGCAACCATATATTTCACTCGGATCATTCGCCAATTACTTTTGACATCACTGTGACGTCTCATAACTTCAAAGGCAGCTCCCGTTCTCCGCGATTCAATTTCAGAATGGCTGACTGGCCTCTGCTCAACCTAGCTCTCATCAACATCATCATCACCATCAGCCATTTTCAATCCACTGCAGGATGAAGGCCTCTCCAGCAACTTTCCAGTTCCTTCTGTTTTGAGCACTGGCCATCCATTTACTACCCACAAACTCATGAAATTCATCTATCCATCTCCGCCTTTGTCTTCCAGGTTTTCTACTAGCTCCTCTTGGGTACCATTCTGTTATTTTCTTAGTCTATCTGTCATCATGTCTTCGAGTTATGTGTCCTGCCCAAGACCATTTTAGTTCTTTAGTTTTCATAAGAATGTCCTTTAATTGAGTTTGCTGCCTAATCCATGTGTTTCTCTTCTTATCTAACAGTCTGATTCCCAATATAATTCGTTCCATTCTTCGCTGTGTAGTTCTCAGCTTCTCTTCCATTCTTTTGGTGAGTGCCCAAGATTCATTTCCATAATTCATGGAGGGGAGTATACATTGGTTCATTATTTTACATTTCAGACAAACTGGGATATTGCTCTTCAGTATGTGACTATATTTCCTGAATGCTATCCATCAAAAATTTATTCTTCTCTTCACTTCCAGCCATTTATCATTATTACAGCTAATAACTTGTCCCAGAGAAGTATATGACTCCACCTTTTCAATTACTGCTTCTTCAATCATTATTTCCCTTTCTGTGGCATACTTGTTCATCATTACTTTTGTTTTAGCCATATTCATCTTTAGTCCAAAATCTTTACTAACTGTGCATAACTGATTAAGATTTTCCTCTAATTCTTTGGAATCGTGGCTTATGACCACAATGTCATCTGCAAATCGTAAATGGTTTAGGTACTCTCCTTTCACATTGACTCCTTTCTGCGACCAGTCTAAATCTTCTGAAAGCTTCCTCAAGGGCAGCAGTAAACAGCTTCGGAGATATTGTGCCTCCTTGTCGAACTCCTTTCTCGATTTTAAATTTCCTGCTGTCTTTGGCTAGTCTAATAAAGGAGGCAACACTCTCATATATTTTCTTCAAAATCATAATACGTGCGGTATCTATGCCTTGTCTTTCCAATGCCTGAAACATTGCCTTATGCTGTATGGAGTCAAATGCCTTTTCATAATCCACAAATGCCAGGCATAATAGCGTTTTATATTCATTTGCTTTCTCCATTAGCTGTGATATTACGTGAAGTATATAAGATCCGTAGTTGAGAATCTTGTCCTAAAGCCAGCTTGCTCTTTCGGTTGATTCTCATCAAGTATTCTTTCTAATTTGTTAGTAACGACCCTTCTGAACAACTTGTAGATGTGGGATGTCAAGCTAATTGGTCTATAATTTCCAATTTCTGATTTATCTCCTTTCTTATGCAGCAAAACTTTGATTGCATTATTCCACTGCTTAGGCGTCACATCTTTTCTAATGCACTTTGTGAAGAGCCTTGCCAGTTTTTGTGTTATGTCTCTTCCTCCCAAATTTAACAACTCTACAGTAACTTCATCTTCCCCCAGGGGTTTCTGATTCTTCATTTTCTTCAATGCATGTTCCACCTCATCAGGAAGAATATCGGATATGTCGTATGTGTTGCTAATTTGCAATTCAGCTTCCCCACTGCTGGCATCATTCCCTCGCTCCTTGAATAATTCTCTATAGTAGTCTTCTGCTATTTGAATTATGTCTTCTCTGCTGTTTATAAGTATACCATCGTTATTCTTCAGTTTCAGTATCATTTGTCTTTCTGTATTACTGCTCATGGCTGCTGATTTAAATCCTTTGTTTTCCTTTAATGCTTGTTCTACTTTTCTTGTGTTAAATCTTCTTATGTCCTCTCTCAGTCTCTTTCTAATGACTTTGCATAACTCAGTATACTCAATTTTTTCCTTGTCAGTGTTTATCTTGCTCTTCATTTTTCGCCTTCGGTTCATCATAACAAATGTTTCGTGACTAATTTTTTCTTCTTTGGATTTCTTTTTCCCTATAGGTTTCTTGGGCTTAATCACTTTCAGAAAGTTGTAATGTTCCTCATCGATACCTTGGTCCTGAGCAGTCTGCAGAAGCTCAAACTTGTTCTTAAGTTCCAGTACATACTGCTTTTTCTCCTCTTCTGTTATCTCAAAGACCTTTGTATTATTTACTCGAGTCAGTTTTTTACTTTCGTACATCTATATCAAGTTTACATCTTACCATTCTGTGATCACTTCCAATATTTACCTTATTCCGGACGCTAATATCATTAACAATATATCTTCTGTTAGTGAGGTCGAAATTTCATTAGTTTTCATTAGTTGTTAATCCATTTGGACTCTTCCATGTCCACTTTCTGTTCATCCTTTTCTTCAAAAAAGTTTTCATTACTGACAATCCTTGAGATTCTGCAAATTCCACAAGTCTTTCGCCTGTTTCATTTCTTTCACCAATTCCAAAATTTCCTGTAGTTCCCCTTTCTGCTCTGTTTTGTCTTTTTCCAACCTTAGCATTGAAGTCCCCCATAATAATAGTGTATTTGGTTTTCTGCTCGTCTAGAAGACTCTAAATTTCGGTGTACATTTCTTCAACCTCTTCATCATCATGGCTCGATGTTGGTGCATAAATCATTATAACCTTTAGCTTGTACCTCTTAGAAATCTTTAGTATTAGTCTTGACACTCTTGGTGATGTACTTTTGAATTCCAAAACGTTTTTAAAATCTTTATTGACCAGAAACCCAAACCCACCTTCACTCCTTTCACTGTTTCCATTGGTGTTCCGCAGATTTACACTTCATAAACTTATAAGTGATTCCTTCTTCTGGTTTCAGCCAAACCGATGATATTCCAATTCACATTTTCTAATTTCTTTTCCAGCTCTAATATCCTGTCTCACTGATGGGTAACCTTACGTTATAACAGGCCAAGTTCAGTTTCCGAGCATGACAACCTGGTCGTACCCAGAGATTATTAGCACCCTCTGCTTCCACTCTCATCCTGTCGCTGCCGTAAGAGGGGGAGTGAAAGCTGCTGGGGACTGAGGGCTATTTGTTTTGTTGTGCTGTCATATGCTGGAGGGTTTGGTCTTTTCCTCTTCACGCTGACCAGAAGTCTTGAAAAGAACCACTCTACACGTTCATTGCTACATAAGTGACGTAACCGGGCTTACCAATGACAAGGTGTACATGTACAAGGTGTACATTTTAGGGAGGCAGGCCAGCCGGACTTCTTCTAAATCTTCTGTAATAGAGAGATATTGGATCCGTCAGTGTTTTAGGCTGAGCAACATAGACAAGCGGCTATTCAGCCAACTCCGCAAAGAAGTGAAAACGCTCATATTAAACTCTTGCAATATGTATACAGAGTCAGTTCAGGATAGTCTGCTTACGCACAGAGATATAAAACCATTCTATAATTTCATGAAGCATAAGAATATAACCAGTAGAAAGTTACAACTTCATAACACAGATGGAATTCTGTAATTGGACGAATTCAGTATTGTTCTCATCAACATAGACAAACAGCTCTTTGACACTATGGATGATATCAATGTGCTCACCAGCAACCTGATCAACTGTGTCCACTCAGTTATATCTGACATTGTTACTCAATCCCATCTGACCGCACGCTCTGCCTACCCGCACTGGTATAACAGCGAACTAATACATAAAATTAAATCCAAAGAATTCTATAGGAACAAGTATAGGCAATCAGGTGACAGTCAATACTATGAAATATTCAGTCAACTCCGCAAAGAAGTGAAAACGCTCATATTAAACTCTTACAATATGTATAGAGTCAGTTCAGGATAGTCTGCTTACTCACAGCGATATCAAACCATTCTGTAATTTCATGAAGCACAAGAATATAATCAGTAGAAAGTTACAACTCGATAACGCAGATGGAATTCTCTTATCTGACGAATTCAGTATTGCTCAAGTGTTTGCCAAACATTTTTCCAGAATTCAAACAAGTGATACATTGGGACCTGCCTCATTTCCTGACTTCACTCCTGTTAAAGATGATATCCTCATTAACCGCTTTATCTCTGATGATGATTTAAATTCGGCATTAAAAGCATGAGAAATTAGTATACTAGAGGCCCAGATGACATTCCAGGCTTATTTTGGAAAATGACTGTCACTACCTTAAAACCCCTCATACTGCGGATCTTCAACTTGTCTCTCAGGCTGGGGAAGTGTCCTAAGCACTTTAAGCAGGTCAATATAGTTCCTATTTTAAAAAAAAAGAGGTGATAAAAATGATGTAACTGATTACAGACCCATAACCTTGCAAAACAGCCTGGCTAAACTCTTCGACACAGCAGTACACAAACATCTCTTCGAATTCTTCAGGCCTTTCATTGATCAGAATCAACATAGTTTCTGCAGTGGCAAGTCAGTAGTCAAAAAGTTACTTCCTTTCTGGCAATACATCCCTGAAGCTCTTGATAACCACCTTCAAGTTGATGCAGTCTACACAGATATATCTAAGGCATTTGATAAAGTCCTTCACGAACACCTTCTGGAAAAACTTAAGCTATATGGTATCCGTGACCCTTTGCTCTCATGGCTACGCAGCTATATTACTCATCGTTCCTTGAGCGTTATCATCAATCAAGTGAACTCAGACTGTTTTATACCACTAAGTGGAGTACCACAAGACTCCCCCTTAGGTCCTCTTCTCTTCATTGTTTTCGTAAATAATCTTCCTTCTTTCATCTACAACTCCAATATTCAAGTTGCTCTCTATGCAGATGATCTTAAGATCTACTCAGCAGTGAAGGAGATTAGAGATTCTGAACAGCTTCAATGTGCTCTCAATAAATTCTCTCTGTGGCTATCTCTGAATGGTTTGTCTGCTAACCCCTAGAAGTGCAAAGCAATTTCTTTCTCTTCCGGCAGATCTCCACAACTAATAAATACGGACTACAGTATTAACTCTGTGATAATCGAAAGGTGTGACCAAGTTAACGATTTAAGAATTCTCTTTTCCAGTAGTGCTAAATTCGATGCTCATCATGTCCTTAAAATCACCAGCAAAGCATTCAAAACACTGGGATTCATCAAACGGAACACATACAAGTTCAAATAATACAGATATGCGTTTATCCTTTATAAAACTATTGTTCTGCCAATCCTTGAATTCAGCTCACCCATCTGGAATTCTCACACAAAGACTTTAACTAACAAAATTGAAGCAGTCCAAAACAATTTTGTCCGTTACCTTACGTACCGTAATCCTCTATTCTATCACTCAGTGTATTATGAATCGCTGTGGGATTACTTTCAATTGAGACCTCTGCGCACTAGAAGAGTTACTGCTGACATCACCCTTCTAGCCAAAGTAATCACTGGAATTTATGAAGCATCTGATATCCTTAGCAAAATCAACTTCAATGCTCCTTGTAAACAAGTCAGGAACCATACACCGTTTCGCCTTGACTCTGCCACCGCGGACTTTATGAAGTTCAGTCCACTGAACAGAATCAGCAAATCAGCAAATGACTCTCTCATTGACTTCTTTGACAACTCCCAGTCGGTGACGAACTCCATCGAGTCCTAGAAAGGCTTTGGTACTGCATTCGGCAGCTGAAGACCAGATTTGTGCCGCGTATAGGGGAATTGGAGTAACACATCTGTTGATGTATTGCTTCATCAGACCGGGGTCTCTAATACCGGTGAGCTCCTGCCTGGTTGCCCAAAGCGCAGCGTATGTTTTGTTACGGATGTATGCGAAGTGCGGGCGGAAGGTCAGGCCTTCGTCCCACTTGAGACCAAGATCAATGTGTGACTGTGCCTTTTGGACGAGGATGCCATTCACAAATATTGCCATTTTGTTTGGCTTTATTTTATTTGTGAAAGTCATTTGTGCCTTCTTTTTTTCGTTCAACTGCAGTCCGATACAATCTAGATACTCTTGAAGTTCTTTTATTTTAGTATTAGCCACTTGGTTGTGGTAGTCAGCTGATTTCTGATCTCCTGAGGTAATAAAAAATTTTATATCATCGGCGTATGTGATGAAGTGCTTCTTGTTCTGGGCTAAGAAGGGTTCGAGGGCTATGGCAAAAAGTGTGTAAGTGTAAGTGTAAGTGTACGTCTGTGTTGTTGTCTTACGGCACCAGAGGTTTCCCCCATCTCCGCGTTGCTTTCATTGTGGTGAACCAGTTCACTGGGAAATGCCAGAGATTTAAAAGTGTGTGGGAACTGTTCATGTGTTGTGTTCTGTACCGTTGTACATCTGGTCATTTAGCCATTGGACCCCTATTGAGGCCCAACGTTGTCCCACTTACGCCCCGTGGAGGCAGACCAGGAACCCAGTAGCTGTAGATTCACTCTGGCAGGTCCTGCCGCTTAATTTTCTGGGATTTCGGCGGCTAAGACCTTAAAAAAAAATAAATAATAATAATAAATAAATAAAATAAAAGAAAAGAAAAATAAAAAAAAAATAAAATAAAATAAATAAAATAAAAAAAAATAATAATAAAAAAAAAATATATATATATATAAAAATAAAATAAATAAATAAAGAAAAAAAAATAAATAAAAAATCTGCGCTGTTGTAGGGGTAATGTCGCTTTGGTTTGCTAGGCCGAGTTTTGGGCGTAAGGTAATTTTATCATATTAAGTTTTTGACGTGTGGGGTTTTCGCTATGATGAAGGTAGAGAGGGGAGGGAGACCGAAGATTGGGAGGGAAAAGACAGAAATATGGGGCCAATAGAGTAGATAGCCCCAGTTTTCAGTGGGGCATGCCCATGCCCAACCAGAGTAGACGTTTGGGGGTGGAGGAGAAGGAATAAAAATGTCCCCTCCCCCCAAGGAAGTGGGAATAATAGGTGTAGAGGGCTAGGGTGTCCTCTTCAGATCGCCATCAAGCTGTTTCCAACTGTGCTGCGTTTTGTCTGTTCTCTACTGTCTGTGCTGCATTCCCCCGTCCTTGCTTTTCTCTTCCGTGTGATCAGCACTGTTCTTGTCCAAGTACTGGTCCTCTGCGGGGTTTCAGTTTTTTGTCACATTTGGCGCCAATTTTTGTCAATCTCTGTCTACGTTGCTGTAGATAGCTATTAGTGTTTTTCTCCTGGTGAATAGGTCTTGCGCATACTGGGAGAGTGCCCTATATTCATCCTCAGTGTCCAGGAAGTGGTGCTCCAGTCCTTTTGGGAAGTATGTTAACTTTGTTATTAGTCGCTCTCTGAGGTCTTCATAGTGTTGACAATCATAGACTATGTGGCTCCAGCTTTCACTTTCCCCACATATGCAGTTGGGGTCCTCAACGAGCCGGAAGCCAAACAGCTTCTCCTTGTAGGGTCCGTGTCCGGTTAATAGTGTTGTCATATGGTACCCTGGGAAGTACCACGGTGGCTGCTTTGGCTATATTTTCCGGAGGTCTGGTAGAAATCTTTTTGTTACTTCGCCTTTTGTAGTTTCTGTCCATCTTCTCTGCCAAAGATCTAGGAGGTGGGTCTGTGGCCTATTTTTTTCGTGTTTTAGGTTGCCCGCCGGGTCAGTCGTGTATCCTTGGTGGGTAGCGGCCACTCCCCTGGCCAGCAAAAACAGTAGCCCCGCCTGAACTGCCTCCAGGTCCAGAGGGAGTGCTCCAGCAAGTACCTGCAATGCTGGGGTACTTACCGTGCTGCAGGCGCGCGTTGTTGATAGCAGTATGGTCCTTTGGGTCATTTCTAGTGTTCTTTGTTGACTACCAGTGTCGTTTTTGGATACCACACCGCTGCTGCATAGGTGATTGTAGGCAGGAAGGTTGTTTTATAGAAAAGCATCAGTGTTTTGTTCTTCAGTCCCCAATCTTTCCTTGTGATTCTGGTTACCAGTCCAGAGTATCCTCTGATTTTTCTTCTGATGTATTTCAGATGCGGCTGGAACGTTAGGTTTTTATCTAGGATAACGCCCAGATACTTCAGTTGGCTCACAAATTTGATTATTACATTGTTGATTTTAATTTGCGGGGGTCGTCGTAGTTGCAGAGTCCCCTTTAATAGGATCGATGAGGTCTTGTCTGACGATATTTTCAGCTGGTTCTTTGATGCCCGTTGCTGCAGCCGCTGCAGTGCCTGATTTGCCAGCGTCTCCAATTGGGCCCTGGAGTCCGCCTCTACCGTCAATGTCAAGTCGTCCGCGAAGGCGTGTGCTGCCACAGAACCCAGGTCCGTAGTCTGGAATTCATCGAGGACCATTGTTCACAAGAGCGGCCCGAGCACCGACCCCTGCGGACATCCTCTGTGCACCTCTCTTGTTATTTTTTGATAGTGCACATTGATTTCCACTCTTCTTTGCGTTAAATAGCTTTCAATTACTTTGTAGAGGTTAAGAGGCACCTCAGCCTCCCTCAACCTTGCCAGGACGCTTGGCCACCAAAGTGAATCAAACGCCCCAGCAAAGTCAACAGAGATGAGCAGCAGATACTTTCGTCTACAATCCTGGAATATCCTTAACAAGTTTCCCAGTGCGTCCACAGTTGAGGATCCTGGTCTGAAGCCATACTGATTTCTGGCACGTAGGCCTGCCGCTTCATAGTGTTTTATAACTCTCACATGGAGTAATCTTTCAAACAATTTGTTTGCCACTGGGAGCAGTGCGATGGGTCGATATGAATCCGGAAATTCTGGATTTTTGATAGGATTTTTCAGTATTATTTTTAAATTTGCTGTTTTCCATGCAGTTGGGAAATGTCCTGTTTCCAAACATCGATTGTACAGTGTGAGGAGTAGGTGCGGCTTGTATTCGACGGTTTTCTTGAGTATTTCAGGCTCAATAAGATCGAGGCCCGGGCATTTTCTATTTCTGACCCTACTAGTGGCCACGCTGAGTTCATCCAGGGTGAAGGGAGGCTCAATCGCCTGGTTTCTGTAGTTATCGTTTCTCTCGCATGTCTGTTTCTGACCTGGCATAGTTAACATATTTGGTTTTTGATATATTGTGTCGAGTATGTTATTCATCGACTGCTCCCAGGTTGTGGTGAGATCTCCCTGCCGAGTCCTAGTGGTAGAAATCACCTCCCCCCCTAGGCAGTCTATTGGTTGTTACTTTGTAGACAATGCCCCAGGGGTCATTGTTCCCTGCTGTGGAGACCAAGGACTCCCAAAGGCAAAAAGTGTGTAAAGTGTGTTTAGGGTCAAGCGGCACCAGGGGTTTCCCCCATCTCCGCGTAGGTTACATTGTATATGAACCAGTTTACTGGAAAAGCCAGAGATTTAAAAGTGTATGGACTTTGTATATGTGTGATGCCTTGTACCGTTGTTCATCTGGTCATTTAGCCGCCAGACCTCTACTGAGGCCCGACGTTGCCCCACTTTCGCCCCGTGGAGGCAGACCAGGTATCCACTTGAATATAGTTCACTCTGGCAGGTCCTGCCACCTAATTTCCTGAGATTTCAGTGGCTAGGACCTAAAAAAAAAAAAATAAAATAAATAAATAAATGAAATAACATAAAATAAAATAAAATAAATAAATAAAAATGTGATCACGTTGAGGAGGAAGTGCTAGGAGGTCAAAAGAAATGGTGGGCGAAATTTATTTTCACTTGTGGAATTTAGATTGTGTGGGGCGTTCACTAGCGTGCAGGTAGAGTGGGGAGGGAGACTGAAGACTGGGGGGGGAGATAGATAGAAGTATGGAGCCGATAGGGAAGACAACTCCAGTTTACAGTGGGGCATGCCCATGCCCCACCAGAAGGAAAAGAAGGGCTGTCCCCTCATCCCCCGCCAGGGAAGGGTAGAAAGTAGGCCAGGCAAGGGAGCTGGCCTATTCGCCAACAGGGCATACATGTGGGGTGGCTTCAGTCGGGCGCCAAGGCGTCAGGGCTGCCCCATTTGATATTCCCAGGAGTGGAGTGAAGATATCTCTGTCCAGGTTTTAAGTCCAGGTCTGTCTGACATTTGTGCAGATCATGCTTGGTCTTTTATTAAGTAGTTACTCGTGGGATCCAGGTCCATCCACTGGTGGATATTCAGTAGGATAGGCTTCAGTCACAGTCAGGGTGGACTCCCGAAGGTCCGATTGTAGTCAATGCGTTTGGTTAACAGTTCTCAAATGGAATCGGTGTCCTCCATCGGTCAGTATTTGGGAGAGTGCAGTTCAGGCACAGTCCAGTTTTATCTTGGTTCATCATTTGTTGTGATTGTTGTTGTATTTATCCTAGTTGTCCTAGATTTTCCGGCAAAGGAAGAGTCTGGCGTCTTTCAAAGAGGCACTGAGCAAAGTTGGTTAGGGCATTGTAGGTTCCTTCGTCCTCCAGTAGGTAGTGCTCCTGATTTTTGGGGTTGAACTGGACTCGTGTGATGAGGTGTCCACGCAGATCTTCGTACAGTTCACACTCGTGTAGCAGGTGGTCCCAGGTCTCGAAGGAACCACATGCGCAGGCTGGGTTATCTGTCAGTCCAAAGAGGTTTAGCTTGTGGCGGATAGCTCCATGTCCTGTGAGAAGGTAGGTGACGTGGAGACCAGGGCAGAGCCATGTCGGATATTTTGGGTACACCTTTTGCAAGTTCGGAAAGAACCTTCGCGTGATGTCTCCTTTGTCAGAAATCGTCCAGCGTTGTTGCCATATCGATGTCAAGTACGTTTGCAGCCTGTATTTCTCAACTAGTGTGGCAGACAATACTCCTCCTTGCGGGACACCTTTATCAACCTCATACGTTGCGCACATGTTTTCGTTTGTCACCGCAATTTGTCTGCGCCAAAGAGTGCTCTTTAATAAATGGAGGGCATTTCCTGTAATGTGAAAGTAGTCCCGCAGAATGACTATGAGAGCTGGGATGGATATGTTATCATACGCGGATGCCACATCTAAATGGACTACGTCCACCTGCTGCTTACTGTTTAGTGCTTGCTGGATCCTTAGCAGTGTCCCCATGAGGTTGGTAATGGTCGATCTCTGCGGAAGTACTGAGTGCAGGTATTCTGGCCTGTGCTTAAAGCAATGCTCGATGATGGTGTGCAGGATTGTTTTTTCAAAGATTTTTTGCAATGAGCATCCGATAGCGATTGGTCTGAAGTCTTTTACAGATTTTGGGTTTTTTATTTTGGGGATAGGTTTTACAAAATAGCTTTTCCACAGCTTCGGGAAGTTCTCCTCCATCAAAATTCTCTGGAACATGTGTAGCAGTACATCGATGATGTAACAGCTACAGATTTTGATCATAAATAGTGGGAAATTATCTGGCCCAATCGTTGCTTTATTTGGGAGGCTGTTGATTGCACTTTTTAAGTTGTCTCTGCTAATACTGATTTCCTTTAGATGTTCATTGTTAGTAACAATCCGATTACTATTGATAGATTCGTTAAACCCCTTGATTACATCTTGTATCCTGTTATTGTTTGCTTCGCTGTCAATTTGGTTTTCCTTGAGGGGTGTTCCGAAAGTGGCTTCGGTCCATTCCTTAAAGGATGCCTCAGTCATTTTATGCGCGAGGTTTTTTTTTGCTGACAATTCTTTTGCCTTTTTTTAGTTTTGCTTTAGCCATATCTGTGTGTGCCCCTTTCTTTACCTTCATGAAACGTGCTCTTTCATGTTTGTACCGGGTGTGGTCCTCTGGATGCCCAGTTCTTTTCCATTTCCTGAACAATTTTTGCTTAAACAATTTTTGTGAGTTGAATCAGGGCTTTGCCCTGTCTGATAATTTAATTTCCTTAGATGCTCCTTCTTCAGCCATATGCATGAGTGATTGTGAGAGCGCTGATAAGGCATCATCAGTGCCCAAAAGGTATAGGTTTTGCCAATTATATGCCATCAGATGTTTCAGAATAACGTCACTTTTAATATATTTTGATGAGAAAATTATCTTTGTATCGCTTTTTGGATGCGGACCAGTTTGGCGGATGTCCCGGATTCTTCTTAAAAGTGGCTTCACACGTGAGCGGTTGGTGATCCGAAGTGAATTTCATGTAGCTGTTCCTCAACTTTATATCTGAGGTATTGTAGTATATGAGATCTAGGCACTGAGTTCCTCTTGTTGCTGGTGTTTTCAATTGGATCATGTTTAAAGCATTCATTGTATCGTTCAACTCGCTTTTTGCCTCCCGATGTTTTGGTAGTGGTATATTGAGGTCCCCCATTATGATTGTGTCTGTGTTCGTGCTCAGGTTTGTGGTGAGCCACGTAAGAAGCTCCACTCTGTTTTCTTTAGTGTGCTCCGGTGGTAGGTCTATTACGCCTAATTGCAATCTCCTCGTTTCCGTACCAAGAGTGGCAATGATAGCTTCGAAATTCTCCGATTGCGCCTCGAGTTCTTTGACTACTGAAAATCCTTTCTTGAAAAGAATCATTATACCGCCTCCTCTTTTACCCTCTCTTCCATTTGGGATGCAGTTGTAAACGGAGGGGTGTGCAAGGGCGTCCAGGTGTCTGTTATTATGGAGCCATGTTTCAACTAAGCATACGCAGTCATTCTCCGAGTTGAGTAGTAAGGTTTGTAGTGCGTGAAGCTTATTCGATATTCTTCTTACGTTTTGCAAGAAGATAATGATCCGGTTCGAGTCTTTTGCGAGAGAGAAATTGACTGTTGATTGCTATTGGGCTCTTCGTAGGTTCGCGGTGCTGTTCCTAATTGTGGGCCTCCCAGCCCTTTCTCTGTATGTCTTCACTAGCGTTCCTAATGGCCAGATGTTTCTGTCCAAGAGCCGTCCTTCACTATTTAGTGGGCAGGAGAGTATGAAAGAGGAATATGCAGGATGTCGTGTGCGTGCAGACATAGAGTTCTTAAAGCAAGAATGCGTCGATGTGCTGCTCTTCTGCTCTGATTTTTAATTGGTCAGCGACCACTCTTGCTCGTTGTGCATTAAGTTGAAGTATTTTAATCTGTTGTTGAGCGGGTATAGTGGCTTGCCTATCCATAATTTATCCTTGATTGGTCTTGACTTTTTTGTAGACTGTACAAGTGGCGTCTCTTATTGAGTGGTCGTGGGGTGCTTTTGCTGCCTTGCAGTTGGCACAGGAGGGTGGCTGCACCTTGGCAGGGCAGTCCTTAAGCGCATGCCCTTTTTTGGGCACAGTACCGACAGGTGGACTCTCGCTGGTTACATATATGGGACGTATGTCCAAAACGCAGGCACCTGTAACGCTTGGGGACAGAGATGTGCTCCCGGTATCTATGGCTGCCCCAGGCAGTGTAAACCCTGTTTTGTGAGCCAATGATCTGCCACGCCCTTGGTGACAACTGAATGATCCAGTTAACATTTCCTGGTACTTTTGCCCTGGTACTATATTTCGGCGCTACGTGCTCTTCCTGGTCCCTCTCTGTTAGGCACTTACTGAGATTCCTGCGAAGGATCTCATCCTTTAATTCCTGAGGGGATTAGGTTTTCATCGATGTCAAACAGGACTATTGATGGGCCTTTCCGCTTCGGAAAACCTCCACCCGCAATCCATAGTTGGTTATATCCGTATTCTTTAGGATTTCCAGTGCCTCCTATCTGTCTCTATTATAATGCCAGGGTGCCTGGTTTTTCGTATACTTTTAATTCTTATGTTCTTCATTTGTTCTTTCATGTTTTTTGTGAGTGCCTCTTTGACCTCCTCACTCGTTCCCCGTCTTACGCCTTCAGTAGGCTTAACTAATACAGGGTTATACAAAATGAAGTCCGGGGTTTCAGAATTTTTTTTTGGGAAAGCGCATGTGTCATAATCATTTGTAGCCATCTCGAAAGAACGCATAATATCTCAAGTTTCGTTTCCACGTTCGCGATGTTCGGTATACTGCACGGCTAACCACCAGATGGCGTTGGACGCATACCACCGTGTAGTCGTTCGTTTGCCTGTGACGCTAGTTCTGCTCTGATGCGGCATAGTTTCGGAATGTAATGAGAAAGCTTTTACTGCGTTGGAGTTTCATGCAAGTAAACTGTTACCGTTGTGCAACGCCACTTTGCTGACACAGTGATTTTTTTTCTGATGAATCGACCTTCCATTTGTCGAGGAAAGTGAATAAGCAGAATTTTTCGATTTTGGGCGATTTCACTAAAGGCTATCATATTGAACATTTATGAGGTGTGTATAAAAACTTAATTACTATACTTGCATTCTGGAAATATTTATTTCTTCCTATGTCTGCTCATGTGTGTACAGGAATTGTTTGAAACCCCGGACTTCATTTTGAATAACCCTGTATAACGTGAGCTTCCGTTTGTTTTTTGGGTCCTTTGTCAAGTTTTGCTCTGGGCGGCTGATTAGTTGTGGCTGTAGTTAAGCCATTCCTCAACGCCTCAGCAAAGGAACGGGGGCATTGTAGCATTTGTTTTTCCTGTTCCTGAGCTAGAACATCCAGTTAGTTTGCATTCTCTCATTGTCAACGTGCAGGTTTAGGATAACATGCTCCATCTTGCCGAAAAGCTGGATGATGTCTGTTCTGATGGCCGCAGTGATTCTAGGTTGCTTGGCCATATATTTTTCGAGTGAACCCCGAATGGCTATAACTTGCTGAACAGGAGTACTAGTCAGAGGGGGGGGGATCCTGATTTTTGGAATATTCATTTTCAGAATCACTGGAGGTATCATTTTCTCCTTCCTCAGGTACCTCTTTGAGGGTTGGAGAGTCGGCTCCTGATCGTGCCCTCCTTCGATTTTTTGGATTTTCCTTGTTCTTGGTAGTCTTCTTTAGGTCATTTTGGTAGTCTTCTTTAGGTCATCTTCGGGGTTAGAAGTCTCGCTTGTCAAGTGGGGGGATGTTCTAATCCCTCTTTTTCCATCACTTCTTGTTCAGTATCACTCATTGTGGGTATTTGCAAAAAAATACGAAAAATCGGGCGTATTCGGATTAGCAAGTTCCGTACAAGACAAGGCAAAATAAGCTGAATGCTGTTTACCACAAATAGGCACAATACGTCAGAGAAGTTTGTGTTAAATTTAGGTTAAGAAATAAAAGTTTTTAAGCTTTCTTCTGGGGCAAATTAGTCAGTTCTAGCATTCACCGTATCTCCCCGCGTTGAAAATATGACGTCGAGCTAGAGGCAGTATATGACATATTGCGTTGGGTTCTGTTGGATGTCCTGGCATTTGGCCGCAGGGCCCCTGGTGGGACCTCGCGTTGCCCGCACACACCGCTAGGAGGTAGCCAGGCTGCCCTTTATTCTCTGGCTGGTCTCTGCCAGGGTCGCCTGAGCGTCCTGGATGAAGACTAAGTTAAAAAAAAAAAAAAAAAAAGGAAGAGAAGAGAAGGCCTGGGAAACAAGAGGAAGGGGGGGATATGAATGTGCGGAACAAGCTAAAGTGGACACATAGAGAAGGCAGTCCACCTGAGTAAGGAGAAATAGGGGATGGGGAGAGGAATCAAAAGTCACAGGGGCAGGCGCCACTGTGCGAGTTCCAAAGGCCAAGCACTCTCTGGGTGTCAGCTTTCCAAGGAATACAGGCATAGTAGTGGCATAGTGTTTTGTGAAAGGTGCCACCTGTGGTTTCCCACATCTGCATCATGGTACTTTGTGAAGAAGTACAGAATCTCTGTAAAAGCCAGAAAAAGTGTAATATCTGGTTTCTGTCAGAGTAGTGTTATGTTTTGTTGTTGTGTCTCTGGCTGCTTGGCCGCAGAGCCCCACGTTGCCCGCCACCACCACTGGGAGGTGAGCCAGGCTGCCCATTATACTCTGGCTGACCTTTGCCAGGGTTGCCTGAGCTTCCTGACAAAGGTCAAGTGAGAAAAAAAAAATATGGGGGGGGGGAAAACATAGCAGGAGTACGAGTTAGAAAGAACAGAAAGAGGGAAAAAGGAGGACGGACTGAAGTTAAGGAGCAGTCCGCTCTTTGTGAGGTGAAAATAGGTGTCTCTGGAGTGGGAGTTAAAGAAGCAGGGGAGAGGTGCCCCTGCATGATCACCAGAGGCCAATGGACTCTGTATCCCGCACTCAGAAGTTCTCCAGAGTGCCACCAATCCCGCACCAGAACGGTGCCGGCTGATCCTACCCTATAAGGGGCTTGCAGCAGTATCCCGCACTCGATGAGTGCCAGCAGTCCCGCACCAGAATGGTACCAGCAGTGTTCCTACCCTTAAGGGATTAGCAAGTTGTCAAGGCAGTGTCCTCTAGCGGAGAAGGAGCTAACCCATGCCAGTCTGATTCAGGCCTTGGGCAGCATGATCCAATGTTGTTCTCATTTCAGCAATCTTGGTAGCCTCAGTGCGAAGATTTCTTGCGCATACACAGTTAGTGCCCTGTACGTGTTTTCATCGAGCAGCAGCGAGGACTCTTGGTTACGTGGATTCCTTTGAATTGCGGTAGCAAACTTGATTCTACTGTTGTCATAGGCAGGGCACTCATACATAAAATGCCCCCAGGACTCTTCTTCTCCACAATGGCACCGCGGGTCTCTTTCAATCCCCATAGCTGTGGGTTTCTGATGGAAGGGGCCGTGTCCAGTGATAATAAACGTCATGTGCAGACCGGGTGAGAACCAGGGAGGGGGTGGGTGAGTATGGTTTACAGTTGGGAGGAATCGCCTCGTGATGTCTCCTTTCTGCGTGGTTTCCCAGCTCTTTTGCCATATCGCTTGTAGGTGTTGGGTGATTCTCCTCTCCTCTTCTCTATCTTGGGGTCATTTTTAAGATCCAGCTGGAGATTTACTATTTCAGCTGGTGTTCCTTTCCTAAGGTGGTAATATAAGCCTCGCCTGACTACTTCTAGGTAGAGTGGCTAGCAACCTGTTAGAACTTGCAAGGCAGGGTGGCTAACAGTGCGGCACGCCCTACTAATTGATAGCAGCATGAACCTTTGAATTGTATCCAGCTTCTGTTTGGTTTTTGATAGTATAGCTTGTCTATACCAGATGGAGGTACCATAGCAAACAATTGGGACATATACTGCTTTGTATATGAGGGTCAGAGCTTTGTGCTTCAGGCCCCAGTCGGCTCTGCTCACCCTCCTGATCATGGCAGCATACTTCCGGATTTTGGTGGCTAGATATTTCAGGTGGTTATGGAAAGTAAGACCCGAGTCAATATAAATACCTAAGTATTTAACCTCTGTGTACAGTCGGATGGGGGTGAAGTTTAATTTCATCGTAGGTGGTCTTCTAATTTGTAGTCTGCCCTTGAGGAAAATGGATTTTGTTTTTTCTGCCAAGATGGTAAGGTTGTGCAAGACTGCCCATTTCTGGAGCTTCACAAGCGCCGCATTTGCAATAATTTCCAAGGACGACCTAGTGTCCGCCCGCACCAACAGGAAAAGGTCGTCCGCAAAGGCCAAGGGCTCACCCCCCCCCCCAGGTCCAAGCCCAGGAACTCGTCCAAGACAATAGACCAGAGGAACGGGCCGAGCACAGAGCCCTGCGGACATCCTCGGTGGATGAATCTGGTAACTGTCTGATATTTGTTAGTAACTCGTACTTTTCTGTTAGTTAGATAAGACTTCAAACTGTTATATAGATTTTTAGAAACATTTGATCGCCGAAGTCTCCGAAGAACGCTGGGCCACCACAGGCGGTGGCAAGCTCCAGCAAAGTCCACTAATATAGCAAGAGAGTACTTGAAAGCTGAGTGCGTTGCTTGGGTGATTAGATTGTTGACAGCGTCTTCAGTGCTGCAGCCTTTTTTAAAGCCATATTGCTTTTCTGAGGAGAGTTGGTGTTCCTCGTAGCAGGCAGAAAGTCGAAACAAGAGTAGACGCTCCAGTAGTTTGGCCATCACGGAGAGTAAGGCAATCGGGCTATATGAGGCTGGGTTCTGTGGTGACTTGTCCTAGTTTTTCAGAATTAGTTTTAAGGTTGCAGTCTTCCATGAAACTGGGAAGGTGCCCTCTGCCAGGCACTTATTCAGTAGACTTAGAAGTATGCTGGGCAGACCTCAGCGAACGTTTTGAGAACTTCTACCTCCAGCAGGTCTGCACCTGGTATTTTTCCGTCTTTCATGTTAAGGAATACAGGCATAGTGATCGAAAGGGAAACTAAAAAATAAGCTAACAAAATTATGACCGATGAAAACTAACGATAATGGGTTTAAAGGCAGAGGCGCCAAAAAGGTTGGGCCCTCTATCATCATTTTTGACCTCAGTGACAACCTGACCCCACAGCAACTCACTGAGGAACTATACTGTAGGAACTTGCAGGAATACTTCCCAGACTTAGAGGCAGATGCCTTAATCACACCTAAATACTCGAAAAAAGTCAAAGGAGGAGGAAGCAAAAACTGGACAGTTAAACTCAACCCAATCGCCTGGAAGGTCCTAAACCATCAAGGAAGGGTATACATAAACTGGGGCAGCCACCGCTTTCGCGAACACGTGGCTGGGACTAAACGCTTCAAGTGTTGCACGCTTGGCCACACCTCACAGACTTGTATCCAGACAGTGCCAACGTGCGGCCATTGTGCTGAAAAAGGCCACGAATTTAACGGTTGTCCTAAAAAAACCAAAGCTTCTATTTGTGTGAACTGTAAAAGTTTCAAAATGGACTCAGAACATTCCATCACAGACAGTAAATGTCCAACATATATAAAAGTCAAGGGTCAACAACGGATCGATAATGGGGAAACACCTTAAAAATTTTAACTTTGAAGAGGTAAAAATAATGCAAATTAACGCACAACGGGCCCGGCCTGTGGTTGGCCAAATCAGAATTCGGGCAGACGAGGACAACACGGTCGTAATTATCCTGCAAGAATATATCCGTAATTATCCGTACGCCAATAAGAACCAGGTGAGAGGCTATCCCTTGACCTACAAACTCATCCAGATGGAAGGGAAGCCCCCTGAACAACAATAGTTGTAAGAAACCCTGACATCACAGCCACAAAGATAACAACTTTGCACAGCCTGGGACGTATGTGCCCACATTATTACAGCGCTTGGAAACTTTTACGTTGTCGCCCTATATTGCCGTCCGGGCGAAGATATTATCAGGACTATAAGATACCTTCAAAGTGTACTAAACACTTTCCCAGGAGGGAGAATTATCGTCCTGGCAGATGTAAACTGCAGGTCTCCCGCGAGGTACATCATCATATTTACACTCATTGGAGCGTTCCCTAAGCAAAAGCTGAACAACGCAATTTAACTATTTACATCGACATAGTTGGCCTTCCGAGCGGCAAGGACTGGCCCTGCTGCAGGGAAGTTTACCATCCCTAGTCCCGTGGAGGCAGGTCGCTACTACCCTTAGATTTACACCAGCTTTAAGGCTCTAAGTTCATAGAATTCAGATTGCTTTGATCCAACCACAATCTAAAAACTATATCAATTTAGAAGTCAAAAGACATTTTTTATACATCAATTTAGAAGTCTAAAAGTACCATGTACATATAATACAAAACTAAATAAGAAACGACAAGCCGTTGCAACACAATGCTAACATCCGCAAGCATGCTGGTATAAAGTGAACACATCGGTTCAAGTACTGCCCTCAGCACTACGAATAATATTTACATTTTTTAGATACGTCAAGAAAACTTTATATATACTTTCATCGTCAAAAAGCCTTTGCATTTCATAGGGAGAGGATACCCCTAACTGGCTAAGAATCCGGTTAGGGGTATCCTCAATGTCAGCTATGTCATATAGCTGGAAATTGAAAAATTCCATGCTGGCTATCCTCAATCTGCCCGCAACGACAGCGATCACTGTCCGCGAGGCCTAGTTGATGCAGCCGCAACCGAAGTCCGTGTCCAGTAACAACCATAGCCTGAAATACCCCAACCTTAGGCCACCTACGAATCTGTTCTAACCTCGAAACGTCAGGCAATCCCGGGTAGTACATCATCATATTTACACTTACTTGAGCGTTTCCTGAGCAAAGGCTCATCAACGCAATTAAACTATTTTTATCGACCTATTTGGCATTCCTAGCAGCAGGGACAAGTCCTACTACTAGGAAGTTTACCGTCCCTAGCCCCGTGGAGGCAGGTCGCTACTACCTTTATTAATTGCACCGTACTTGATTCTCAAATTTTGAAACATTTTTAGTTCTTATTGCTTCGATCAAACTTGAATCATTTAGAAAGTCAAAAGGAATATACCTCAATTTCCAACAGTACCATTAATATATACAATATACATACAATGCTACGACAAGCAGTTGCGGTAACTACTAACATCCGCAAGCATGCGGGAATACCGAACCCGAGGGTTCAAGTAGTGTCAGGAGCACTACGAATACAATTCACTTCTTTAAGAAAATTTACAAAAGAATTATAGGTATCTTTATTTTCAAAGAGCATATGCATCCCATGAGGAGAGGAAGCCCCTAATTGGCTAAGTAGCCTTCGCCTTGGTGTGTCATATAGCTGACATTGGAAAATAACGTGCTGGCTATCCTCAGTCTGTCCGCAACGACAGCGATCACTGTCTACGAGACCTAGCTGAAATAGCCGCAACCGTAGTCCGTGTCCTGTAACAACCATAGCCTGAAAAACTCCAAGTTTAGGCCACTTACGAATCTGTTCCAACCGCGAGATGTCAGGCATCATCTCGTATGTTACTCTGCCTTTGGTGGACGCTGCCCAACGCTCCTGCCAGAGACGATGGACGTCCAGTGAGATTCGCTTGTTCTCTACCTTTAAGTCAGACCTACCGTAGATTTTTCCCACATCGGGGCAACTACGGACGCCCATGAAATCCAAAGGTTGGTTGCTCTTAGTTCGATAACTCATAAGTCTCCCTAGGATCAGAAGATCGACTGGTAGAGCTCCTGCTATAATCTGTAGGGCGTCTGTGGAGACAGTGCGGCACGCCCTGGTCACACACAGGAGTGCAAATCTTTGAGCAGCCAACAAGTGGCGCTTCACAACGCAACCGTTAATTGCCTGACCCCAGGCTCCACAGGCATATGTGATAACTGGCACAAAAAAGGCACTTGTAGAGTATGTCCAAGTTTCTACCTTTTATGCCCCAATCTGATCGGGTAATGCGCCTTAGTTTTCCATACAGATTTTTGATTTTATCCCGCATGGCCTTCGCATGGGGTATAAAATTCAGTCTCTGATCTAGGTTGACCCCTAGGTATCTGACAACTGGAGCAAATTTCAAAGGGAGCCCACCAAGGCCTACTGTGGGAGGTCTGGTAGGGCTAAACTTTCCCTTAAGCATCAAGCACAGCGACTTCGTCGGTGATATCATTAACTTGTGAATTGAGGCCCAAGTCTGAATCTTGGTCAGTACCCAACTGGCCTTGGTCTCGAGTTCTAGACGAGGATTACCACCCACCAGAACAGCGACATCGTTGGCGTACGCTACTATCTCTACACCATTCCAGTCTTGGTTTAATAGCTCATCCAGGACGAAGTTCCACATATAGGGCTCAATAATGGAACCCTGTGGAACCCCTCTGGAGACCATGTGACTAACCTTCTCGAGCGGTTCTGTACCACTACACTTCGTTCTTGAAAGTAGCTCCGCAATAGACGAAAGAGTACACCTGGGCAATCCACAAGTCTCAATCAGCTTAAGATGCTTTCCCACCAGAGGCGGTCAAAAGCTCCCTTAAAATCTAGAAAAATGCCCAGAACATATTTATTCTCAGAACAGCGAACTGTCGAGAGCAACCGCACCACAGCGTCCTCAGCAGAACGGCCCAGTCTGAAACCGAACTGCCTATCTGACTCCTGGTGCTTGTCTCTGTATACGGCATTTAACGACTCATGATTAGTCTCTCAAAAGTCTTTCCCAGAACAGACAGTAAGGCAATTGGCCTGTACGAAGACGGGTCAGTCTTCTCTCGATCGTCTCCCTTCAGGAGAACTACAAGTCTGGCTTCTTTCCAGCATCGTGGAAAGGTGCACTCCTCGAGGCACTGGTTGTACATTGACAGAAGCAAGTCAGGGCAATGTTTGAAGAATTCTTTCAGAATCTCAGCAGTTATGTTATCAGTGCCAGGAGCCCTACGGTTTCTCATGCTTTTCATGGCAATCTCTAGTTCGGCTATGGTAAACATCTCAGTGGATGTACCAGAACTACAGTAGTTCTGGTTTGCGGAGCGAAGAGCTATTTGTTCGGCCGTCTATTCGTCGGCGGGAAAAAGCGTATAAAGAACCGTGAGCATCGTCTCATTCCAGGTCTGAGTCTCGCTCAGTTCTCCGAGAACGGAGTGCTGGATCTGTTCGAGTCGAACCTTCTCCATCACTAGCCGATACGGCAATCCCCAAGGGTTCGTATTGCCTCTTTCTGAGGCAAAGTCCTACCAAGCCTTGCGCTTGCGGTTACGAATCTCCTTGACATAATCTCTCTTTGCCATGGCATAACGCTCTCGGTAGCTGGCAAGGTTTAGGTAACCTGAACGTCTGGCTCGCTGAAATTTTCTGCGAGTCTGATTAACAAGGCGCCTGAGTCTAGTCGGTTCCCCACACCACCAGGGAACAGACGTGATCCTAGTCCGTCCTCTCCTCATCCAGGCGTTACAGGCTCTCTGTAACAAGTTATTAACAATTGAAACTCTCCGGGCTGCCGGGCTGGCGGGCTGCCGGGCTGCAACTCCAGCGCTGTCTCCAGGTTTCGTCGGCAGTTACGTTGTTCAAGACTGTCTTAAACTCACTCCAGTCAGCGGTACTCACCACAAATCCATCAACGTCACAATTTTCAGTTCTCCGTTCAAAACGACGTATCTCACATCGTAGAACTCTATGATCACTCGTAGACCAACCGGTCTCAACTGACCATTTGACAATTTCGGGAACTAATGCACTAGTACAAGCAGTAACATCAATATTTGATTCTCCCTGCTGTGTGGAGAAGGTGCAAGGTTGGTTGGGGACATTTAAGATATCGAGCCTGTTAGTCAAGAAACAGTCTTCAAAAAGTGAACCTCTATAGACCAAGGTATCACAACCTCAACACACTGACTTGGCATTGGCATCAATACCTAGGAGTATCCTTTGACCTCTCAACTGAGTGCATAGTTCGTCAATATACCGGAGATAGACCTGTGGCTCTTCCCGGAACTGGGCGTAAATACTGACCAGGTATACCCTGCCAAAGGTACCTATAACATCAGCATAAACACAGTGCGAGGAGCACAGCTTCTGCAGCTGGGTAACCACCAGCGTTCTGTTGCAGACAACTATCGCAGCCTGACAACCCGTACCAGACTGAACAACCCTATAATCTAGGGGATAGCCACGGGTAGTACATTCCATTTTAGCCTCTATAGAGGAAAGACCACTACCTGGGCCGTAGCCCATCCGTGGATTTTACCTAATGGGATCATAATTCTTTTTCTATTAGAGTTCACTTTTATTTTATTTAATTAAAACTCACAACACAAAATAAAAACAATTAACACAAAATTCGGCCACTTAGCCTCCCATCATTAAAATTGACTTTGGCCTTAACTTTATCCTATCAATCTTAATGATGAGAGTTGACGCCCCTGCCCTGGGGAGGCGGACCTCCACTATCTAGCATTAATCGATAACGTCTTTTAAAGACAGCTTCTACATATTTATTAAAATAGGCAAATAGTCTTCTGTCTTCAAACAAGACCCATAGTCCATCTCTCACCGACATGCCAACTGAATTTTCTAAATCGAATCTTAAGTTGACATAATTTGGGCAATCAAGCATTTCATGTTCAGATGTCTCTGGAATTCCGCACTCACATAAGCCACTATCACGCAACCCCAACTGGGCAACCTCAAGGCAAGTCCATGGCCTGTTATCAAAAAGGTTGCATTCAAACCGAATTGCAACCAGTTTTTATTCCTATGGTTTATAAGATCTACTCTAGGTAGAAATTTATAGGTTGGTCTGCCCTTAATACTACTATCCCACTGATCTTGCCACTTATCCATTATCATTTTTAGAATTCTTTTCTTTTCTAACTTAATATCACTTATCTGATAAGTTCGATCTTCAGGGCAAGATGATATTCCAAATAACGTATTTTTAACATTATTTTTAGTATAGTAGACCAACCCATAAAACAGTACCATATATTGAGCTGGTATCTTGCCTGAAAGCACCTGTAAGGCTTCAGAGGAGACGGTTCGACATGCTCTAGTAATACCTAGTAGAGCAAATCTCTGAGCCTGAGTTAAGTACTTTATAATAGTAGAATTCTGTACTTTATGAACCCAAGCTCCGGAGGCATAGGTGATTATAGGCACAAACACACAATCATATAATAAGTTCACTGCTCGTCCTTTGATGCCCCAATGACCCTCCTGAGCTTGGCATATAATGTCGAAACTTTTTGTTTTAAAAATTTTGCATGCTCAGTAAATATCATTCGCTCTTGTATTCTCATTCCTAGGTATTTTGTTACTCTCACATATCGAATAGTCCAACCCTGAAGCCTCACTGTGGGGGCTCGGTTCATGCTAACTCTTCCTTTCAGAAGCATCTGAACAGTTTTATTCCTTGATATCATTAATTTGTACATATCAGCCCAAGCCACTAATTGTTCTAAAACCAATTTTGCCCTATTTTCAATTTCAGATCGGGCATTACCCCGGACAACCAGGACGAGATCATCCGCATATGCAATTTTATCCACATTTTCAACATTTACTTCTAAAAATTCATCTAGTACCATATTCCACGCAAAAGGGGCCGATCACCGAACCCTGAGGACAATCTCTATGTACATTTCTTTTGACTTCACTATATTTAGTTCTTATAACTATTTCTCGATCTTGAAAATAACTTCTAAAGCAATTAAAAAGTACTTCTGAACATTCTAATTTCCTAATGCGACTTAAGATACCTTCCCACCAAAATCGATCAAATGCACCTTTGAAGTCAATGAAAATCCCAAGAGCGTACCTTCCATCACAAGCCTCGACGGTCTGGACCAACTTATAAATTGCATCCTCTGTGGACTTACCCTTTTTGAAACCATATTGGTTCCCAGAGGACATAGTCATTTCATTATATTTAATCATAATTCGATTCATAATTAACCTTTCATAAGTTTTAGCCAGAACCGACAAGAGTGCGATAGGACGGTACCCTCCGGTTTCATTTAATAACCCATGAGTATTTTTAACCAGCAACTTTATTTCAGCTGTTTTCCAACTTAATGGGAAGGTACCTTCTTGCATACATTTATTAAAAATCTGCACATATAATTCAGGCATTAAATAAAAAACCTTCTTCATTACAATTACTTCTATTTTATCAAGGCCCGGCGACCTTCCATCCTTTGCGCGATCTACAGCTTCTATTACTTCATTCATAGTAAATTGTTCTTCCACAGTATTTGACTTATAATTTTTGTTCCCTTCCAACATTTGCATCTGATCCCGCCCCAGTTCTCCAGTGTCCATCGGGAAGAGATCTCCCAGGATCCTGCTTACAGAATCTTGCCAGCTTATAATACACATATTCAAATCATCAGGCGTATAAACTATGTCCTGCATGGCCTTTTTATTAGTGACTAACTTAAAAATCGAACTCCATGGATCCTTAGATCCCCGCTCTCCAACAAACTTTCTCCAACTATCTTGTTTTGTCTTATTCAACAACCGGACATAATCTGCACGAGCTTTCTGATAAACATCTTTATACAAGCTACATAAATAACTATCACCTAATCTTCTAGCACGTTGAAAATCCCTTCTTTTAGAGAACATATTCTTCCTTTTCTCAGTCAGTTCTGCTGTCCACCAAAAAACTGGCTTATTAACCTTAAAGTTCTTCTTCATAACTTTCACACACACATTCACAATAACTGTAGTCAAGGTCTTAACACAATCCTCTGCACTCTTATCAGTCCAAGATATATCACTAAACTTTCTAACACATTCTTGTTCAAATCTAGACCAATTCACATTTCTGGTCTTAAACCTGCCAGTATCAATATCAACCCTGCTCTGACTCTTAAAACCCAATTCAAAAGAGATAGTGTTATGGTCACTACTAGTGCTATTTAATACCTTCCAATTTATAACATTCCTAATCATATTTCTCGTGGCCAAAGTAAAATCAATGTATGACTCCATGTATCAGGAGTAAAATCAATGTATCAGTCCATGCACAGAGCTAAATGTCGGAATATGTCCCAATATATTGGCCACCTCCATTCCGGAAGCAGCAAGGAATTCCTCGAGAACCTCACCTCTCTCATCGGTTCCCTCACTGCCCCACAACGGAGAATTAGAATTTGAATCTGCGGCTACCACTACCCTACAGGAACCCAATTCATTATACACCATTTCCAAATATCTTACACTACCATCAATATCGTCGTTTGGCGGACAATATAAGGAAACAAAATAGCAACTTCCAAAACTTCCCAAAATTTCACAACAAACATAGCATTTATTACATAACTTTGTAACCTTTGTTACAACTAAATCAGGATTCCTAATTATTATGGCAGCTAAGGGATTAATCCCTTCTTTGATAATCCTATAATGTTTCGGATATCCTATTATTTGTTCCTTCAAAGAATAAGGTTCCTGCAAGAGTGCAATAGCCACATCATTTTGTTCCATGTACATATTGACTTCTAATGCTTTTTGCTTTTTGAGCATTTAGTTGCAATATTTTTAATTTGTTAGCCATAATGTATTTTCTTTTTATATAATTCTAAGCCTTGACATACTCCTGACAATTCCTACTCGTTGCAACATGGACAGCCCCCACACCACGCTTAGTGCAATTACAACATTTTGGCTTATTAGCCTTATTCTGACAATCCTTATACAAATGTGAGCCTGCACAGTGTCCACACACCACCTCTCTTTTACAGTATTTTGCAATGTGTCCAAAATTAAGACATCTATAACATTGAGTCAGAGCAAAGATTTCTTTGAACCTGCAGGAGGACCACCTTAAAAATAGCCTAGATTTGTTACACATTACTTTCCAAATTTCTGGAACCACCTGAACAATCCAGTTATTCATATTTGTTACTTTACTTCGATTAATGGTAAGAACCTCGACTCCTTCTTTAACCTTCTTCTCACTAATTCCAAGATCTTTAAAGTTCTTTAGCCATAGTTGTTTGCAAAATTCTTCTTTTTGCATATCTTCTTCAATATCATAAACAACTATTTTTGGATTTATCAACTTTGGTACAGCATACTTCAACCCAATTTCTTGTATCTTAGTACATGATTTAATTCTTGCCAGGTCCTCATTGGAGTCAGCCTCAACCAAAACGCCTCTATCACGAATCGTCCTAATATTATGAACTTTGATACTTGACAGCAATGGATGCACTTCCTTTAAAATTTCTTCCTTAACCTGCTCACTCGTTTTAAAACGCTCTACGTCGGCCTTAATTATTAGAACCTTCGGAGCCCCTTTCTCTTCTGTTACATTCTTTTTGACAACATCTGCGTATCCTACACTACTGTCTTTCTTAGTTCTTTTAAGTCTATCTTTCAAGAGTAAATTTTTGGTTTGGACTTCGTGCATCTCGTTATCCAAGGTATCCCAAAACTCCATTATAGTTCTTACAGCAGCAGTCGGAACTTTACTCACAGGATTCCACAAAAAAATATTCAATTGTTCCCTTGCCTTATAAATATGCTCAAATCCCTGAGTCACTATTTCTGGAACTGTCTCTTCCCTTCTTTTCTTTTTCTTACGCTTCTCCTTTTGACTCAATTCTCGATCAGAGATAGTATCCGTTATTTTTCCCGACACTCTCTTCCTTGACTTCCTTTTCTTTGACGTTGTACTCACATCCACTAAAGGACCTGACAATGATATTAAATCCTGTTTAACTGGTGTTCTCTTTAGGGTAGTTCCTCCAAAAACCCCTATCTCAGTTAATTCTTCCGCTTGTGTTAACACTTCACGTGCAATCTCTTCTTTCTCGTCCTCTGTCATGTCCGTTGTTGCCGCCCTTATATCTTCTTCAGGTATCTCTTCCTCAGAAGAAGACGACATTGTATAACTAAAAGAATTTATTTACAATTAAAAACTAGACTCCAAATATGGTGAATAGTCAACTATACACAAGTCCGTTAGAGAGCTAGGAGCTATGATCCACTCAAGCCAAAATGGAAAATTTAAAAACGCTCGAACTTCGTACAGCGTTAAAAACACACTGCCCAAGTTAAACGGGCAATGGTCCCAAAGGCCTCTCTAGTTAATGCTTGGACTAAAATTGAGCACAACTGCGCAACTCAAACCACGTCCACAGGGCACAGAAATGCTATACCAACTGCTTTAACAAAACGTGCAAGGGCACGGAAATGCTTCAGAACACTCAGGAGAGGAAAAATACACCCCCTCCTGATTTTAACGAAAAAACAAGAGCCTCGTCCCCTTATCAAACTGCTCAGTTTAGCTAGGTAAGGGGTTACTCCCTCACCTACCCACCCCGGACCACTTGTAGGTATGAGCAGCAACGGAAACTTTCAGTTTCAAGTATAAGGAGACTATTTGTGTCTCAAGACACTTGTGACTCGCACAATAAGCACCTACTAATCAGTAAAGTCAGTCCTTATACCCCAGCATTGCCTCCGGGGCCCACGGGTAGTACAGCACAATACCAGACCATCTAGGAATAACAAACGGCCAAAGACTGGAGGACTACTTGGGTAACTCCCCTTTCGGAAACCTCAATCAGCCAAACAACCGCCCCACTTTCAGCAGCACCCTTTGGGAATCCACCATTGATTCTTGCTACAAGAAACACACCCAGCTATATCTCCAACTGGAAGGTCCAAGATAATTGGACGACCTCGGACCACTGAGCCATGACATTCAGGATCACAAAAAACCGCAATAGACAACCCATTTCCAGAGTAATGCAACATAGATATGCAATAGAAAAAACAAACTGGACACCTTCAGGGGTGCCCTGCTGGAAATGGTGGGACAAAAGCAGCAGAAACTCAGGAAAACTCAAAATCCAAACGTTCTTCAAAAAAAGGTTACCACTCTATTAACACAAGTCTGCAATGCCACGATTAAAAGGAAAAAATCTTCTCCGGGGGCGGTGCCCTGGTGGAACGAGGAGCTTCGAAGGATGAGAAAAGAGGTACAAGCCAAACGGAAAGCGCTAGAAGATCTTGGCCTGATGTGGAGGTCGAAGAACTTAAACAAGTATATCGAACAGCAAGAAACGCGTATACGGAAAGAATAAAGAAATCAAAGCAGCAATATTAGGAGCGACTTGCCTCTTACACGGGAAATTCTGACCCCTGGGTGGTGCTGTACAAAATCACCACAAACAAACTCTCCAGGGGGGGAGTGAACACCGTTACAGAAACCCCACAGGGAAACCTAACCACCACCTGGAGGGACTCAGTCTCAAATATCTGAAACAACGATTTACATCCGAACATTAATCCAACAACAACTGACCAGCATGAAATCTGCAGAAAAAATGAAACCTATTGGACTGGACAAGTTGAACCGCAGACACAGGAAGAACTCCTAGCCGCGGCAGCCCTTATCAAAGGGAAAAAATGTTCGGGACCCGACTTGTTCTAGCCTGAGATTGTGAAGAAGGTTGTGAAGCTTACCCGGTGCTATTGCTGCATCTATTGAATCTCTTCCTACACACTGGCACCTTCCCGGATGACTGGAAGGTTGCAAGTATGAAACTGATCCTTAAAAATCCAACAAAACCACCACATCTACCAAGTTCATACAGGCCCACAGCCCTATATTCCGTATGCAGCAAGCTCCTAGAGCGTCTCCTTCATGTACAGATCCAAAGCCACTATGAGAAATGTATGTGGACATGTGTATATGTAAAGGGCGGAATCTGGAACATTCGTTCAACTCCGCCTCGAATCTCTGTGAAGAACAGTATCACTACAAACGGGCCAGATGTGTGTGACGTCGGTTTGTGTGTATTGTGTGTGTGTGTTCTATTGTTCTGTTCTGGCCACTTGGCTACCCAGAAGCATCAGTCACCTGGACAGATGATTCTGGATACTCGTCCACACCACGGGAAGGTGGGCCAGTCTCAATAAAACACGTACCGTCTCTAAAGAGCTCTGACCCACCTGGTGTTGCCAGAAGTTGGGCCAGTATCCTCTGGGGGGCCCATTCCAGAGGGACTTCAGCAAAAAAAAAATAAATAAATAAAAAATCACCCGTTGTGCAGGTTTTGAGAGGAAAAAATATATATATATATAAAAAAGAAAGAAAGAAAAAGAAAAAAAGGGGAAAAAGAAAAAGAAGGGAGAAAAAAAAGGAAAGAAAAGAAGGGAGATGGGAAAAAAATGAGATTTTATGTGTAAGGAAAGGAAAATTATAAATAAAAAATAAATAAAAATAAAATAGAATAATAATATACCTGAAAGGTCAATAGGTTAATCTTTTATTGGTGCTTGAGGTTATGTTGCTACCGCATTTGTTGTAAACATATGTTTCCTTTCTGGCAAAAACAGCAGCTGCAAAAGCCTGGAGTGCAGACAAGTGATATGGGGTCAGAACAAGTTGGTCAACTCGATTTATGCTGAAGGATGGGACTTCATTTCGCAGCTCATTCCTAATGTCTTCATAGCAGGCACATTCGTGGAGAAGATGTTGCCAATTTTCTTTTGCACCCCAGAAACAGAGGTCAGTGTTTAACAGGCCTAGCTGGTGGTTTCAGACTGGGGCGTTCCATGGTTGATGCTCTACAGGTACTGCTCACTGAGGCCCGCCAAGCAGACAGGGAATAATTCCTGATGATTACAATTGATCTCGCGTGGGCGTTCAACACCCTATGGTGGCCGAGCGTCCTCAGCAGACTCAGGCAAGCAAATGTACCGGACAATCCGTTCAATATCATGAAAACCTACCTCTCAAATAGGGTGATCACAGTAAACGCTCCTTATCAGAAACTCACAAGACAGATACACCGTGCCTGCCCCCAAGGCTCGGTCCTGGGGCCGACCTTATGGAACATGGTGATGGACGAATTTCTACGCATTGACCTCGGCGAGGTTCGTTCACAAGCCTTTGCTGATGACCTCATCCTGACAGTGGCTGCAAATTCCAGGGCCCAGCTTGAGACCTTGGCAAACCACGCACTCCAAATCCTCCAAGACTGGGCAAAAACGAAGTGCCTGACCATATCACCATCAAAAACAAACTCTGATTCTTAAAGGAACTCTCTGTATTACAAGACCACCACAGATTAAAATTGGAAACAAGACCGTAAAGTTGTCGGAGCAACTGAAATATCTTGGCATAGTACAAGACAGAAAACTCTCCTTCCAAGCTCATCTCAAATACATCAGAACCAAAGTAAGAAACTATACTGCCATGGTTGCTAGGATCTCCCGTCGGGACTGGCGTCTCAACAAGCGAACCCTCTCGCTGTATTACAAGGCTATCTTCATTCCTGTGATTACGTGTGCAGCCGGAGTTTGGTTTGGCAAGGCTACGACTGCAGTATTATTATTATTATTATTATTATTATTATTGCATATAATAAATATAACAAACATAGATAATGCATATAACAAACTTGTACAAAAAAATGAGATTTTATGTGTACTTTTTCTACTACATTAAGAATAAGTTAAATCTTAGAACAAACGTAACCTTATATTATGCATTAGTGGACTCCCAACTCAATTATTTAGTAAATATATGGGCACGAACAAATAAAACAGAAATAAGGGCAATAGACAACTTAATGAATAGGATTCTGAAACTTTTAATGGGGACAAACTCTTGGAATGACCTGAATAAGAGAAGGCAATTTTTGTTGAAACATAAAATATTGTATCCAGTTCAAAAACTGAAGTTAAATCTATTCTTAAAAAATCTTAACACTATTTTTGAAGAGTCGAATCTGCAAAGAAATGTCTCACAAAATTTAAGGAACCCAAAAGCAATTACTTTGCCTCACCCTAGGATACTAAATAGATTTGGAGATAGGCACACAATGAATACAATAAACAACTTGTTGGCTAGCATTGATTTCAGGCTCAGGAGAAGTTACTCCATCTCCAAATTAAAATTCCTAATAAGAAAATTCTTGATACTCAATGACACAGTAGATTAGAATTGATATGCAGATAAACTACTACCTCTGTTTACAGTGTGGAATGACTTCATAGTCTTTTCTGTAAGATAACAAATTTGTACAAAACTGTTGTAAAGGAAGAATTACAACTTGTTGTCAAGAAATTTACTTTTCTTAACAAGTTCATTTATTGTAAACGAATTCTCTTGATAAATAAAATTGTATTGTATTGTATTGTATTATTATTATTATTAAATTTGTACAAAACTTGTAAAGGAAGAACTACAACTTGTTGTCAAGAAATTTACTTTTCTTTACAAGTTCATTTATTCTAAACGAATTCTCTTAATAAATTGTATTGTATTATTATTATTATTATTATTATTATCTGTTTATTAACCTTAGATTCACCCCCTGAACAGCCAGTGGGCTAGGAGGGTGTACATATATATATTTTTAAATACAGCGTACAATTTTATACAAATTTTTGATATTTAAAAAAATGAAAATGTTTAGAAAATTACATTCACTTAATAGCAGTAACTTTAAAATAAAATTGATATTAAATTAATATTACAATTACAAATACAGGTTGTTCTACATATTTTTCTGTCATTACAATTTTCTTTGCTTTATATTTTTGCATTAAATAATTTACATTTCTCATATAAATAAAGCTCGCGTTTTATAATAATTCTGGTGATTTTGTCAAGATTTCATCGATAATTTTGCTTCTGAATCTTCTATTTTCTCCAAACTTATTTGGATCTATGGAGAAGGTGTTGAAATGTTGAATCGTGTTACACGGGAACATTCCTTTCAGGGAGTCCAGGATAGTGAGCTTCAACCTAAGGGGACGTTGCCCGCTCTGGTTATTTCTGTTCCTTGCTTTGGAAAGTGAGATAATATCCTCTATCGATGGAGCATCGATCTGACGGGTTAGCAACTTAGAGAGTGTGGACAGATTTTTTTTTGAGAACAGTGAGCTTCCAGGGGGTCAAGCCTAGATTGACAAGAAGAATAGATTTGGAGATAGTGAATGGGTTCCCTCCTAAACGGTTCAGCCACCGCAGAATCCAGTATTCCATCGCCAAGAATCTGTTACGCAGAGAGGCAGGTGCTGAGGACCAGATTTCAGATGCATATAAAGGAGTGAGACACAGATCAATATATTGACAAAGCAGATTGATGTTGTGGCAGCTTACGAGCTCCTGGCGGATAGCCCAGAATGCAACATAGGTCTTCTTCTTTGTCTTCAGGAAGTGATCTTTAAAATTTAAATCTTCATCCCACGTTAACCCTAGGTCAGTATGCGATGATACTTTTGGAAAAAATAAGATTTCCAGAGTTCAGCTATGGCGGCTGTATTTAAAATCTTCCGGAAGATGTTAAGGAGGATATCCACAATGTACACAGAGCACACCTTGACCATAAACAGCGGAAAGCCATGAGGTCCAGTTGTTGCCTTGTTGGGCAGGCCATTTATCACGTCAATGAGCTGTTACTTAGTAACTATTCCATAGAATTTAGGATTTTCCTAGTTAGACTAGGCAGGATTGCGGTTTCTTTGGTCTCATCTGGATGGACAAAAGATATGCGCATCCACTCCTCAAATAGCTTTCCTTCCATGTAAAAGTGATTGTTGTATTTCGAGGAAATTCTCCTGGACTTCTTAATTTGGGACAAGATATACTGTTGATGTGCTCCTCTCTTGAGGCGCAGGAAGTGAGCTCTCTCCCTTTTAAAGGTTTCGTGGTCTGTGCTGTTTCTGGATCTTATCCATTTTCTATATGCCCTCTGCTTACGTCTAAAGGCGGTTTTCATATCCGGATGAAACCATCGCTGGGTTCTCTCGCTAATTCTGACTTGTTTAGATGCACCAGTCATGGCCATATGTCTCAACTGCTCAGCTAAGGATTGGATTGCCTCTTCAGTGAATAATGAAAATAAATTATTCCAATTAATGGGGGAAAGATGGTTGATGACTATTTCAGGTTTCAAGAAATTTTGTAGAAAATATTAGTTGAGAGTGGGTATCTGAATTATAATTTCTAACTTGAGTTCCTGATACCGTTGATAAAAAGAAGGCACAAATAGGTGAGTGATCGGAAGAAAATGCGAAAGAGTTTGGCAGGTTGTTAGAGTTAGTTAGGAAAGTTGTGGAAAACAAGGTCTAAAGCTTGACCTGCTCTCGTTGGCGGTGTGATATATCTTTTGAGGTCTAAAGAGTTCAAGGTTAATGTTAAGTCTTGCAGAGCTATAACATGTCTTGGGACAGGCATATTGAAGTCTCCTCCCACAACTGTTTGTTGAGCAGGGGATAGGCTAGCAACTAGCCAGGTCTGAAGTTCAATCCGTTTTTCTTCAGTGTGGCCAGGAGGGAGGTAGACCAAACAGAGTTGCATCCTCACTTGCCGGTTCACCAGTGTTACACATAAAGCTTCAAAGTTGTTAGATTGACTTAGTATACTCTTGTCGCCTGCCATTGCATTGGGAAGAATAATTGTAAGGGGTCCCTTGAAAAAGTATATCGAATTGTCTATCACTTGATAGCCAGGATTCTGTTAAACAGATGAGGTCAGTTTCTCTGAGAGATAAACGTGTTAGGAGCGCATAGAGCTTATTAGATAAACTCCTGACATTTTGCAGAAAATATCGTATTTGCACGGTATTTGATTCGGTCTCCATACCAGCCATTAGTTGCTATTTTAGATTGCGTTGTAAGTTGTGTCTGTGTCTTTGTGGCCCCATGGGACGCCTTTCGTTAAAATGCTTAACCAGTGTACCAGGTGGCCAGTTGTTCTGGTTCAATACAGTGTTGGTCGCGTTAGTTGGGCATATCACTAGGAAGGAGGCATAGGATGGGTGTTTGGTTCTTAATTTCTACACGTCCACTTCTAACCCATATTCCATCAAGAAAAGGGTTTTGATACTCTCAGCTTTTGTCTCAGGGCCAAGTCTGGTTACGAAGATCCTTTCTTTGGTGCGAAGATATATATGGCAATTAGGTACTTTGCGAAGATATGTATGGCAATTAGGTACTGTACAAATTTGTATATCAATCAGGTGGAGTATTTTTATTGGATTTCATTCACAGAGATAGTGTACTGTTTGCCTCACAACTATGTACATACTCATATCTATTCAATGGTTAATGCTACGTTTTTAAGTTAATTTCATATTATGTTATCTTTTTGTTATACTGTACATATTTTTATATTACCCTATATCATTGTCAAGCCCCTGGCCTCCTGGCTGTGGCGGGCACATTATTGTATCTTTACTGTACAATAAAGATTTTCTCTATATATATCCCATATAACAAATGCATTTCGAACATTTCTGCAACCCGCAATGCAGCGCAAAACACATTATTGTATCTTTACTGTACAATAAAGATTTTCTCTATATATATCCCATATAACAAATGAATTTCGAACATTTCTGCAACCCACAATGCAGCGCAAAACACATAATTTGCAAAATTCACAAGTGATGCAGTTTTTTTGTCCGCCACTGTATACCTTGTAGTGCTTCACAACTTCCAAAAAAAGTGGTAAGGAAATTCAAAAAAATTCTGTGAAGCCATCGGAAACACAAGAAATAATGGAATCAGAAGTTAAAAAGGTACAAGTCAAATCTGTCCTAGAACTCTTTGCGGAAGAAGAAGAAGAAAAATGGATACAGGCCAATGCCCATTCTTCCAAAAGAGAGATAAATCCAGGACTAAGAAAACAAGCCCTCAGCATTTCGGAAGCCATCGGACGGACCTAATAATTCTTAAGAATGGCCACATTCAAAATCTTACACGGAGCAGCGATGGAATAATGGTAATGATATCAAGGCCCTTATGCTTAAGCATGGGCCAACTTGCTTTTGGTTGCAGGAGACGTATTTAAAGGCATTTGAAGACCCTTACGTGCGTAACTGTTCAGTTATTCTCAAAGAAGAGCTGGGGTTGGAACTGTCCACGGAGGAGTCGCCATCTTTGTGGTTAACCATACCACCTACCAGGCTCCGCCAGGGAGCAGCACCTTAGGGGCCATGGCGGTTCGTCTTACAGTAGAGTTCCTCCTAACTATTTGTTCTATATATTTGGCACAAGATAATAACACCCCAGCCCGCCCTTGATGATTTCCTTAAGCAATTACCATGCCCTCTATTATTAGAGGATTTCAATGGACATAATACTCTGTGGGGTAGCTCTATCAATAGGAGAGTCGGATTATCAAGTGTATGCTTAAGAGATAATGATCTCGCCCTCCTAAATGTGGGTTCTAACACCGTCTTCCATACATCTACCCGTACATTTACTATGATAAATCTCTCTTTCTATATGCTCCCTGTAACTCATTCCTCTTCGTATATGGGAGGTGAATGATCAGTACCGTAAAGGTACTGATCACTTCTTCGTTTTATCCACCCTTTCCAATAGTAGAAAATGCTTACCGTCTTGGATACCACAGTGGAAGCACAGTCACGCTGACTGGATTATCTTCAGACAACTGGCAACGTTTAATACCATCACCGTCAGCATGGAGCTAATTAATGACGCAGTTATGTAAATCACAGAAAAAATAGTGCAAGCAGCAGCAATTGCAATTCCGAAGACTTCAACACAGTTTCCACGATTTCCAAAACCATGGTGGAATGGAGATTGCACAACAGCAAAAATGGCTCAAAACAAAGCATGGGGAATTCGGCTTTACCTCAACAGTGATAGCCTAATAGCCTTCAAATGCGCATGCGCTAAAATAAGCTATATGTGACGTCAGAGTCAGAAGCAATCCTGGATCAGCTTCGCTTCGTCTATCTCCCAGACGGTGTTACCTAATCTCCTCTGGAATAAAGTCCGGAAAACGAAGGGCACATACGCAACGTACAATACATTATCGATCCAAGAACATAATGAATGTGCAACTGTATAGCCAACTGCAACTGTAAACAGTCTAGGTGGAACATTTACCAAAGTGTCTGCAAAACATCGTATACCCCTGAGTTCCTGGTCCTAAAACAAAAAGCTGAACAGCTGCCTTTGAAGTTGTCTTCAAATAAGTGTGACGCGTAGAATCAACCATTTACAGAACTTGAATTGAAAACAGGACTATCTCTATCCAATGCGAGTGCCGTTGGTCCAGATTACATCCGTTATGAGATAATTAAACATCTTTCATCTGAATATATGGATCAGCTGCTCTGTCTGTACAACAGACTATATCTTAAATATCATTTCCCGGACTTCTGGCAAAAGGCAATCGTTCTCGCCTGCCCTATGCCAGAAAAGGATCCCAAAATTCCGAAAAACTACGGTCCAATGTGGGTTTCGAAGGATGGTCAACAATGGCCGACTTTAGATGGTCAACACTCGACCATCTGATAGGACTGGAGTTGTCTTAGATGCTTTCCTGAAATGCCAGTGAAAGGTATCAACTTTCTTTGATATGGAAAAAGTGTATGACAAGGCTTGCAAATTTGAAATTTTTAAATATATCTATAATCTTGGTCTTAGGGGTCTTCCAGCCCCTTTTATTAAACGGTTCGTTCCAAATGCATGTTGGGTCCGTTCTTTTTCTCGTCCTTTTTGCCAAGAAGAGGGAGTTCCTCAAGGACCAGTTCTAAATGTAACGCATTTTGCTGTCAAACTTAATTCTATTACAGAAAGATTTCATCCAAATGTAAACAGTGCTCTCTTCGTTGATGGCTTCAGTATCTCTTCACAGTCATATTATATGAGTGTCATTAAAAGGCAATTGCAAAACGCCATTGACCACAGAACCTTCACCATGAACCAGAACTCAAACTCGGAAAAAACATCATTCCATTAGCACCCAAGACAAAATTCTTAAGCCTTATATTTGATAATAATGTAACATTCCTTCCACGTATCCATCAACGCCGGTCAAAATGCACAAGGAGACTACGTGCTATCATATCAAAAAATTGGGGAGCGGGTCGTTGCACTTTACTTCTCCTCTATCGTGCAATTGCCCAACCTAAATTAGACTATGGTCCCAAGTGTGAGCATCGGCTAGAAACCGGGTACTAATATGGCTAGATCCAGGTCACCATCAAGCAATCCGTGTTGTTACTGAAGCAATTTGAACCTCAGTCCTAGCCTGTTTAAAAAAGTTATGGCTCTGGACAGAATCGTTGTGATATGTAGTTCCCACAAATTCAGGCCTTTTGCGGTCGTCACAAGGTGCCTTCTTTGCCTAATATATGGGTATACATCGCTCCGCCGCACCCACACTTTCCCGACGTGCAGCCACTGTGCCTGGAATGGGCATGTGGATGCGCTTGCGGAGTGCTCGAACCGAGGTGAACCCGCCAGCTGTATAAATTGCAAGCATAGAAGTACCATCAACATTCAGTTAGAGAGGTTACGTGCCCAGAATATCAACATATGACTAAGGACCACCGATGGCTAAGACTTCAACATCTCCATATCAGTATTGCACCAGTCAAGCCTGGCAGCTACATCTTCTCATACAAAGGACAACTATAACAGCAACAACCTCATTCTAAGCCTCAGCATCTTACAGATTAACGATCTACGCTCCCGAACAATGGCAGATGAAATCAGACAAGCAGCTGAAGACCATCCGATGGATATTGTAGCAATCCAGGAGCCCTACGCCAACAAAGTTCCAACGGGTAACACCCACAAAATCATGGGGCTACTCTATCCAAACAAGACCTTATATAACCCACCAGCACCGACCCAAAGTCTTGTGTTTTGATTCTAAACAGACATATCGATGCACTAATCGTCCATGGACTCTGTACGAAATTGGCAAACTGCATAGAGGTCAGGTAGATCATGTCGTTTTATTTAAGATCCCTTTACTGCCCACCTAGAAGACCTTATCCTCAGCAGAAATCTGGGTGCCCATAATCTTCCCAATCAACTTCCTACCTACTGCGACACCATCGGACAATCAAATATCGATGTTACCATAACTACTAGTGATCTCCGGACACACATTCTGAATTGGACTACAATACCAGACTGGATTCTTAGCAACCATCGGGTAATCTGAGGACTGTCGATTGGGAAACATTTTATGAGTCCATTAAACACGACTTTCCTACCCAGGACCCCCTCCCAACACGGTGCTACAACCCCAGAAGAATATTGCAATACCATCCAAAGAACAATCATTAAAGCTTCCTATAGATCCGCATTCTCTCTCTCTCTCTCTCTCTCTCTCTCTCTCTCTCTCTCTCTCTCTCTCTCTCTCTCTCTCTCTGTCTCTCTCTCTCTCTCCTTAAACACAGACCTTGTGCTTGGTAGATTGTTGATTTGTTCAAGCTCAGAAAGGAAGGTCACCAAGCACGTAAACATTATCAGAACCACCGACGCTAGCCTGCCTTACATATAGCCCAGCTCCATAGAGTATATAAATAAGAAATATATATATATAAATAAGAAATATATATACTGAGGCAATTTCCCCCAGGGAAAGGGAAAATTGCTCCAGTTTTGTTCTTGAATTGGGTAATTCAAACCCATGGGAGCTACTGTATAAAATTGCACGGCATAAAACTCAGACGTCTTTGGAACTATACAGATGGATTAGATCGAAACTACCAACTGGAGTGAATCAATAAACGCAATAATAAATATGCTTTTCAACGATGACAAGAGAATGCTGCGCATCCAACCTCAACAGAAGCTGAAGCATTTACGAGTCAAGAAATGGGCGCTGCTCTAAAAAAGGTAAATGCCAATAAAAAAAAAGAATAAAAATGGCCCGGATAGGATCTCATTGAGTATGCCTTTGTAATTAGATATCATAAGCTAAAACCTAAACATCTGCTCTTACTATACAACAAATGCCTACACCAATCGAGGTTTCCTGAACCTTGTAAGGTAGCGCTGCTACGCCTCATTGCCAAGCCTAACAACCTCAACAGAGGTTGACTTATGGCCCTCCGTATTATCAATCTATTTGTTTCTATTAATCTGATCTCTCCAGCTCAATATAGCTTTAGCCAAGGCAAGTCATGTGAAGATGCCCTCATCGTCCTGATCCTGCACCTGGAAACATCACAATCAAAGTATGAACTAGCCCTTTTCATTGAGTTCGAGGGAGCCTTTGACAACGTTTGGTGGGCAAGTGCTTTTGGAACGCATTCGTACAACTGAATGTCCACATAACCTCTACTGGCTCTTCAGGAGTTATTTTTCTGAAACGCTCTATTCTAGCAACCTAAAATACCTCCGCGTCCAAATCAAAGTATCTCCAAGTCCAAATCAAAGTATCTCCAAGTCCAAAGACCCATCCACTGGGGTTGTCCCCAGGGCCTGGTTTTGGGGCCCCTGGTTGCCCTGGTTGCCCATTGTTACATATTGAATGTTGTAACAATAGGTAAAAATGTTGTTACAACATAGCATTATCAGCCGCTATTTTCCCCAGTTTTCATTATTTATTTTTTATTTATATATTGTTCTCTGCAGAAATGTTACAGAAAAAATATTATATTGATTTATATTAGTTTAATTAATTAGCTTCAAATAATTTCTTCTGTTTCCTGACACCTTAACAGATAAAATTAATTTTATCTAATTTTAATTTTATTAATATAATTTTAACAGATAAAATTAATAATAAACCAGAGAATAAAAAATTGGTCTACCTGGTGGTTCGAGTGTATTTAATTGTTGCCCACCTCCCCGTGGTGCAGACACTGAACAAGCTTTCCAGGTGATCGCTTTCCTGGTGACTAATTGGCCAGAAAGAACACACACACACACACACACACACACAGAGCACAAACATAACATTACACGCATTTCCGGCGCCTTTCTGCAGAGTGTTCATCACAGAGTACCAAGGCGGAGTTGAATTATTGTTCGTGAGCCGCCCTACATTATATACTATACATGTCTACAGGAGGGCTGTTCAATAAAGAGAGATCTTAATTGTTTTTTCGCAACATACCTTTATTAATAATCCATATTTTGATGGTCCCTTTCAAAGTGAATCCCATTTAATGAAATGCACTTACTTCAACGTTTCTGCCATTTTTTGACATGCATTTGAGAATAGCCTCGAATGTGTTTACAACCTTTGACGACTGGAAAGGTTTTCCTTAGCTCCTTCCTTAACTCTGGAAATAAATAAATAAATAAAAACCGGTCAGGGCTGTAGGGTGGAGGAGGAACACATTTGACTTTAATGCTGGTTAAGTATCCGATGACAGTATGAGCAATGTGAGGTCTCGCATTGTCGTGATTCAGCATCCACCCACCTCCGTGCACTTGTGGTCATTTGCGTCGTATTTGGCACAACATGCTAGTAAACCGTTCCTTGAACGCAAAAAAAAAAGGAGGGGGGGGGGGATGGCCACAACTTCTCTTGCTGCCATATGGGCTGTAAGAGAGGAAATAACTGGGATTCGAAACCAGCAGCTACTGACCCAATATATCCAATGATGTATCGTTCCTGTATCCGTATATGCTTCGACAATTTGGTTCTCTGCTCTAAATATTTATATCAGGAAATTTCTCAGCCTGGAATACTGGTTGCTCCGGTCGTTAAATAAGATTGCCTGGAAGGCCTTCTCAATTTCGAAATCGCAAACGAAATTTCGAAATCTGTACGCAAACTTGAACACAGCTCCGTGGATTCAGATCATCACAATACGTAACATCTGCACTCTGGCACAACTTCTGACTGGGAGTTTAGATGCCCCTCAAATTGAAAATCTCAATTGAAGGCCCCGCCCTGGAGCCCGCTTCCACAACCCTCATAGTCTCCGAAGCACTCTCAATAACACGGACGGATTAAGGCGGATGTTTCCTGCCAATACTCTGGAGCTGCTTAGAGACCTCAAAATAGACCCGGACATGTACTGCCATGAGAAAACTTAGAGGAAGCTCATGAGAAAACTTAGAGGAAGCTCATTGCAGCGGATCTGTGTACGAAACTACAAATACGAAGAAGAATGTAATTCAAGAAAGACTTCAAGTGCCCTCGAACTCATTAAAATCTTAAATGATCTATATATTCCTTTTGTTCAGAGAATAACAATGAGGACCAATTCATAGTGTAAATGACGATGTCATTTTTCTGTCTATGTATAATGTTTTGTATTTTTTCTATGAATGTATGATTTCTGTATCTGTGTAATTTTTCCTCTATATTTATATACCTTATTTTTGCTGATATTTTATCATTTGTTACACTCCAATAAGTTTAGTTGGATGTATGTATGAGCCACCCTCCTAGATAATTTCTGTACAGGGGTGTTTGTTGAATAACTGATAGTAATAATAACTTTTGCTTTTTTCAGTGTTGGCGATCGCGATTACGTAGGCTTCCAAACAGAGCTTTGTTGCTTACTCTAAGTGTCAAGCCCTCGTGGATACAGTTGGTAGGATCGCAGTCCTTCCCACACCTCGTGGAAAAGACCTAGGTTCGAATCCATCGATGACGAGAGGAATTTTTTGGATCTTTTTCAAAGCGTGATTGAATTAGTCGGTCTCAGGTGAGGGTAGCATGGTTTTTCCTCTCAGAAACTCGGGTTTTTCGTCCAGCAAGCAGAATATCGACCACAGAACACACTCAAATTACAGACAATATACACGGAGCAACATGGCCTTAGTCGCCGATGCTCCTAAAACTCAATAACAACTCAGTGTCCAAATGACGAAGCCATGTCTAATCCGCTATTCCCAACTTGTGCAGAACCTCACCGTCTTCAGGAACGATCCATTTCAGCTGCTACTAACCTCCTTGAGAACTTACTGTTGCTCAGGTGTGAGTAGTTTTGGTACCCAGCGTGCACAAACACGTCATATGCAAAAGAGTCATGGAGATTACTGTGCGTGCTGCCTACTCATATTCTCAACATCTCTGCCAGTTGCCTAAAATTATTATATTAGGGTCACTCGTAATCTATTACATAAACCAGTATTTGTGTCTGTAAATTGCCTGTCTTCTCTGGTTGATTTGCTTGTTTTTCTAGACGGAAAAACCTTGCGGCCTACGCCTAAGACCGATTAACTCAGCCACGGGGTGAAAAAAATCCCACTAAAGCTCCTCGCGTCATCTACGAGATTAGAACCCAGGCCTTTTCCAGTGTGGGGAGGACGGTGACGAGACCACTCTGCTACCCTCGCAGACCTCACATTTGCTTTACTGTTATACAACGATCTTCACTCACAATTATGGAAGCAGTGTTTATGGTATCTGCGGTGACAGCAGTGGATGGAGTTCCAGGACCGCCGATGTTTGTGATTGAATCACGTCCATCTTTAAACATTCTGAACCACCTGTGATCTGTGCTACATGGAAGCGTAGATTCAGCATAAGCCTGTTGGCATTTCCTACTCTTCAGCTGATGTTTTCTTGAGACGGAAACAGAATCTGAGAGCAGCAGACTATTCCTACCGTGTCACATCCATTGTTACGCAGGCGAAACTGAATGTGCCTAAACTTGACCGACGTACAAGGTCATACCGTGCCCTCGATTTAACTGCGCACTTGCTATCTGATGCAGCTTGGTTTGGTCTTAAATTCTCAGTTCAGTTAGAAATAGCAAGCAGTACAGTTGTTCATGAAAAATTATAATAATTCTTTATTGAACAGCCCTCGGACATGATATTGTCGCGGAAGGAATATATATATATATATATCTAAATATTTAATAAAAGGCAAATATAGCTATAATTACAAGCCAGTAAATAATAAATTTAGACCAGCGCCCACCTGACAGAGCTGAGGCCAAAAAAAATTGTATTTAGAATAACACCTGAATTAACCTACACAAACAACGATCAATAAATCACAAGGCCAAAGCGACCTTGGCGTTTTATGGGATAGCAATAGTAATAGAAGCATGCGATGCACGAAAGCAAGCGTATAAGCTTGTGTAGTATCAGCCAAAAATAAATAAATAAATAAAAAAATTACAACCATTCCCTATAAAAGTTTGTCCAATTCCTCATTGAATTCATTTAAGCTATCGAATTCGACAACGATAGATGGAATTTGTTCCAGCAATTAACCACCCGTTGGCTAAAGGCAAATTTTCGCACATCTATTCTACAACTGTCTTTCCTCAATTTGAATTTATGCCCCCTTAGGTTCGTAATCTGAACAAGTGGAAGCAACCCACAGAATTCAACGTGCTCAACCCATTCATACACCTCAATCAGATCCCCTCTCAAGTGCCTAGTCTCCAGAAGCTACAATTTGCAGTACTTAAGCCTCTCTTGGTAAGAGGATCCCTACATTCCCTTCACCAATATAGTTTCCCTTCTCTGTACAAGCTCAAGCAACTCTACATCTTTTCTAAAATAAGCCCTCCAGACCTGTACGCAGTACTGAATGCGGGGCCTGATCATTGCCTTATAAAAAGGGATAATCACCTCCTTTTCCCTGCTAGCAAAATTCCTGTATATCATTGACAATACCACGTGACCTGCCCTTGCAGCCTGTCTACATTGTTCAGAAAACTTCATATCTGACTGCACAATTACCCCAAGTCTTTTTCGTTCCCCACCTCCCTGAGTGTAGTACCACACAGTTGGTACGTTTCTCTGGGGTTACTTCTACCCATATGCAGTACTTTGCATTTATTAAGGTTAAACTTCAGTTGCCACTTCTCGGCCCATCTGCCCATATTATCTAGATCCTGTTGCAGTAGCACAGTGCCATTACTGTCATTGCCAACCTTTGTATCATCTGCAAGCTTCGACATTAAGCCTGATATACCTTCATCAATATCATTGATAAATATACAAAACAACAATGGGTCCAACACAGAACCCTGGGGAACTCCGCTAATAACATTTTTCCGCAAAGAGCATTGTCCATTGATTACCACCCTCTGTCTTCTCCCACTCAACCACCCTTTTATCCGTTGTAGCAAATTACCCTTAATGCCATACCTCTCCAATTTGTAGAGCATTCTTCCGTGTGCAACAGTATCAAAAGCCTTTCTAAAATCCAAATCAAAATTGTTTTTTGCATCCATTTGTAGGCACCTCCAATCAAATTGGTCAGACCAGACTTTCCCTCAACAAACCCATGTAGCATTTCACTTTCTCTCAGCTTTTCGCAGTAAGAAAGAAAAGGACCTTGGCTGCTTTTTGGAGAGGGTCAGGAACTTTCGTCACCCGGCGTATTTCTAGTTGTGCCTCCCCAGTGCCATCGTCTGGGTCAGTCATCCGGTTCTCAGCTTCTCAAACACACCTCACAGCTTCCTTAACATTGAATAGTGGCTGTTACGCTGGTACCTCTTAAAATCTCCAAAGGGATCCTTTATGTCTGCCACGATTGCGCACCATCGAAACGTAATTATAGTGAGAGCGTTAGTGTATTCTGTAATTTTCAATGCATTCTGTGTTTCTCGTGTGTATTCACCGTTGTCGAATAGTCAAACGCGAAGGTACAGTAGTGCATGTGATTGAGTCGACCGTGGCTCACAACCCACGTGATTACGCAATCTGGTGCTGTTCTTGTATTCTCTCTACCTTGTTAACTCATCGATTGTACATGGCCACCCGGGAGTATACACAAAATTTATTTATTTATTATAAAATGAAAATGCCCACTATCAACGTGCACAGGTTTCCGAATTGCTGAAATTCTTACGAGCACCTTATGTCCTCATTGCTAGTGTGAAGAATTCTCCGCAATGTTCAGCGGGTGTCTCGCCCCTACCGCCCTAAAAGGAAAACGACAAAAAAAAAAAAAAATGTCCTAATGCACATATTCGGAGGTGATCCCTTAGCGAGAAAGAAAGCATATATCGAATGGCGCAGGCAGTGCGTGGCGATGGAGGATTTTATGAAAGTCGAGGGCAGCCAAAAAGATTCAGTAAATCAACCTGTCCACCTAGCATATGCTCCACACCTGGATGAAGCAGAGGTTCTGAGTTATGGCTGTCACCTGCGATTTGGTCCACGTGATAGGGACCTAAGCGGGAGTCGAGAGACAAACGAATACGCCAGTTTGTCTGAAAACGCACGTGACAGTCTCACCAGAGACAGGCTTTGACATAGTTTGTTGGTCGGTGTACATTACCAGACTGCAGACATACCTTCAAAGCTGCGGTGTAGATTTTCCTTCTCGCGCGTGCTGATATTTAAATGAAAACCAGACTGTTCCGCTTAACACGCTGGATTGCACGTGCCCTGGTGCCTGCAACGTGTGTGGCGTTGGCTGGAGCGCGGGGATTTGCTATTCATAGGTCATCGTGACAAGAGATCACAGAGGGTGCGGTAACACCCACTCAGCCAACCACCCCTTTTGTTCGGCCATCATTAAAATGGTAAGAAAGGCGACATAAGATGAGCAGGCTGTCTCCAGCATGACACACGCACCAAGCAACGCTGTGACACCACCGGGGACCTTCGGCTCCAACTGTAAAAGCGCAAATAATCCGATGAAAATTTTCGAATAACAGTAAAGCAGTGTTCGTACCACATTGGCTAAACTATACAAAGAAGAGGACATTTTTTCTATTTTTTTTCTACATCTGACAAAAATGAACATGTGCAGTGTAGTTTTTTTTTTTTTGATTTATTAAACCAGGTGGTCCCAGCCAGCTTTCTTGGCAACCCCGCCCACCAGGTACAAATATGAAACCTGTGTAGCGCAGTTTGTTGTTCTTCTCGCTACTTGACTGCAGGGCCCTTAGTGGGACCCCAGTTCCGCTTTAAATTTTGGCAAACTCTCCACCCTGCCAGCAGTTTAATCCAACCCCTAGCCCCCACTGCCAGTTCACCGATAGCTCCACGTGATCTTTAATAACCATATGAAACCAGCCGTCGCTCCCTCCGTGGTGGTTTTGCCATTGTCCCACTCAGGCCCGTTGTCAGGGCCACATGAGGTAACAACTAGACAATCTCAGGTCCCGCTGAGATGGTCTAACTGCCAATTTCTGCAGTAAAGGAGCTTCACAGGAATGTATGAACACAGCGATTCATTAATCGATTGTAAGTTAGAATTAATGTGTCTTTACGACCCGTTGGTGGCCTATTTGATCTCTGCAGGTTTATGGTTTTTCGTGCTCTCACGGGCACCTTAATCTAAGCTGTGTTATCGGTGATTGCGACCAACCAACCCAATTCTGAAGAATCGGTGATTGCGACCAACCAACCCAATTCTGAAGAAATTAGACGTACGCTTGTGTTCTTGCATTTACAGATATCAAATTGTTATAATCGTGTTCTTAACGTAGAATATTCTGATAACTGCGACGTCTTTCTCGCCGAAGTGGCGGTTTTTAGCGGTTCACGCTCTGTTAGCAAAAATGTGGTGGTTTGACACGTTACAGTCGATTTGAGTGCACACACCTCATAACGACATCCACGCAAGTTTACTCCAGTAGCGAAAAATGATAGTTGGGAACTCGGAGAAGGAAGGGGAGCTAAAGAAATCTGACCCCTTACGACCTCCTCCGTCAGTTTTGATGACCAGCTCCGTGACCCAAGAACCCCCAGTTTCTCGTTTGGGAACTAACGAGTCGATTGAGTTTAAGGGTCTGCACAGAAACCTTATCTGCCACAAGAGAGTGCAGGGTGTTTCGCTCCCTTTGTTTGAAACGAGAGCGAGGAATTCGCTTTTGCAATTACGCGCGTTTCCTAATAGGCCGTAAAGCCATCAATTACGGCGAGTCCCTCCGAGCCCCCAGCAGCAGTTGCAGCGGGCCACACACCGTGTGGCTTGTGTGGCATCGTTGCCGACCAGGGCAGTCTTTTCCTCGAGCTGCGGGGGTCGAGAAACGAGCACCTACTAGCGATTAGCGTTATCTCTCATTAACACCGCGTGCTGTTCGGGCGAAATTGCCCGTTCAACACAAAGCCGCCCGAGCAACGACAACTTACGCCATCTCTCCGTTCACGAGGGATATTTCACAGCACGTTACAACTGTAAACAGCGGGAAGCGAGTTCTGCGCGTTGTAATTAGCGGCGTTAACAGTACTTTGCGTCCTCCACATCGCCACTGCATCGTACACTGCCCGATGACCAACACTGCGCCGCCAGCACTGCCTTGTTTGGAACTCGGCAACACCCGCAGTCAGCTTACCACACTGCTGACAGCAACGCTGCTGCTCTCGAATTGCAGCATCGTGCCAAAAAGATTGGCCAAACTCCGCCGCAAAAAAAAAAAAAAAAAAGAAAAAACCCCGTCCTCGTTCCTATTGTGGGTTATCAATGAATAAAACTTTTTCCGGGAAAACAACAAACACAGATGGAATCCCCGCTTTGCTGAAATGTGGAAAAATGTGTTTTTATAAGTAAACTTTCCGGTTTTAAGGAAAAACCGATAATATTTTATCGCGAACGGTGTCAAAAAAGTCAAAATGTGTTTATTTCATGCCGGTCTCCGGAGTCCCCCCCCACCTTTAGCCGCTGTAGCGTCTGTATGAGGCATGTAACAATTCCAACAGTGTCGTAAGAGTGGGTAGAGGGGTGTGTTCGTTCTATTGAGTGTAATTTGCCGGCTTCTGGCGTCTTCCCCGGCATGGGGCAAAACCGAAAGCGACTATTCGATATAACTGGCATCCTGGCATGCAAAAGACGAACTCCACATTATGCAAATTATTCATTAAAAAAAAACAACGATTGCGAACCGTTTTTTCATTCCCGTTTTTCTTCCTTCCGCTATTGGATTGCTCAATGGGACAGCGACAACTTCAATCGTTTAGATGATTCTTCGAGATGGCGCGCCGTTGGACAACCTGAAGCTGGCCAGTCCCAGGCGGAGGCGGCACATTGGCTTAATAAATAAATAAATAAACAAGATCTTATTTATTTATATATGTGGAGAGCCAATGTGGCGGCCTTAGTGTACGGACACCTTTTATCGCGCTCCTGATTTTTAATGGAATTTAGTAGTTTAAAATGTGCGTACATTTCAAAAAAGTGTTCTTTTTTTTTTTTTTATGTGAACCCCAAACACGAGAGATATTAGAACCTGTAGTACTTAGTACCGTGCTTGGGTTTCAGGTTGAGAAGACGAAAGAAGATATTTGTTGACATTGGACTTGAACTTCTGTAGATTGTCATTTTCAGGAAATACGTATGAAGGAAGGTTGTTCCAGAAAACGGCAGTTGAATGAATAAATGAGGAAGATGAAAAGTTGGTTCTGTGGGTTTCAAGTTGGACAGTAAATGGATGTTGGCTGGTGTTCGGACTGTTTTGAAAGAGAGAGAGGGAATTATAGAAGCCAATTCAGAAGAACAGTGCCCATGGAAGTATCTGTAGAAGAGGCATGCAGCAGAAACAGTGCGTCTATGAAAAAGCGAGTGGAGAGACTCTGTTAGAGATGAGTCATTAATTAACCTAACTGCCCTCTTCTGAATGGAATCAAGAAGATTGAGAGAGGTTTTGGGAGCACCACCCCAAATGTGGGAACAATATTCCATGGCAGGGCGGATTTGCGATTTATACAGAGTGAGCAGCTGTTTGGAAGAAAAGTAACGCAGAGAGCGAAAGAGAAAACCAAGTTTTTTAGATGCAGAGGAAGCAATATTTGTAATGTGCTTGTGCCAAGAGAGATTAGAAGTCAGGGTAATCCCCAAAAGAGATATATCCTTTTCCCTAGAAATTGGAGTGTCACTAAAGATAAGCATAGGAGCAGAAGAATCCTTTTTGCGAGATATAAGACAAGACTGAGTTTTAGAAGGGTTGAAGTCAACTAAGTTGTCTTTACCCCACTGGAGAATTACCTGAAGATCGGCATTTAAGGAATTGATAGCGGATTTTCGAGAAATTGAAGCAGATTGAGCAGGACAAGATTTCTCAAAATGGAAAGTTGAATGCAATGTGCTATCATCGGCAAAACTATGGATAGGATTTCCAGTCAATGGAAGAAGGTCATTGATATACAAGAGGAAAAGAGTGGGGGAAATAACTGAACCTTGGGGGACACTGGCATTAGTGGAGAAGTTAGAAGACAGAGAGCCATCTACCATCACCCTCAGTGAGCGATCAGAGAGAAAACTGGATACCCAATTACTAAAAACAGTTGGCAAACTATAAGATGGAAGCTTGTTTAGAAGACCTTTATGCCAAACACTACCAAAAGCCTTTGACATGTCAAGAGCAACTACTTGTGTTTCACCGAACCTTTCCATTGAATTAGTCCATGAATGGGTAACATAAGCCAGAATATCACCAGTGGATCGAAACTGACGGAATCCATACTGGTGATCGTTGAGCAGACAGAAGGTTTCTAGGTAGTTTAAGAGTTGGCGGTTAATTGATTTCTCCATTACTTTAGAAAGAGTAGAAATAATTGCAATGGGACGATAATTGGATGGGAGGGAATTGTCACCCTTTTTAGGAACTGGCTGGATATGCGCAAATTTCCAAGCAGAAGGAAAAACACCTTTGGAATAAGAAAGTGAAAAAAGGCGGCAAAGAATAGGAGTAAGTTCAGGAGCACAGGTTTTGAGAACAAGTGGAGAAATAACATCAGGACCTGGAGCTTTCTTAGCATCAAGATTCATCAAAATCCTTCTGATATCCTTTTGACGGAAGACCACAGGAGGTATTGAATGGAACGTGTTGGGAATGGTGGAAGGTGTTTTACCAAGTTCATTAATACATGAGCCGGAAGAAAAATGGGATGCTAGCAGGTCAGTTTTATCCTTGGCTGAAGTGACAACAGAACCATCTGGTTTGGACAGAGGTGGAAGCAGAGATGGGCAAATGTTGCGGCCAATACCTTTGGCGAGAGACCAGAATGCTCGGCTACCATTAGGGCAAGAAGCAAGTTTTCTACTCTTAGCCTGTTCAAACTCTAGTTTGGACTGATTAATACAATTGTTGCTTTACAATTGTTGCGAGCTTTGGTGTAGGCAGAAAATGAAACTGAAGAATTAGAAACAAGCCAATTACGATATGCAACATTCCTCTCTTGAACAGCCTTAGCACATTTATTGGAAAACCAAGGTTTAGATAAAGGACGAGATTTTAAAGTGGAGTGTGGGATAAAGGATTCCATTCCTGCAAGAATAATTTCACTGACACGATCTGAGCAAACGTTGACATCAGAAGTTTTGAAACAGTAATCCGACCAAGGAAAAGAAGAAAAGAAGTCTCGCAGGTCATACCATTTTGCAATCTTGTAATGCCAAACAACACGAGGTTGGGAATAGCCAGGAGATAAAGGTTGCATTGGAGAAGAGACAATCACCAAGTTGTGATCTGAAGTGTCTAAAGGGCCTCTCACTTCGACCGTGTACTTAGAAGGGTTGTTTGTGAGAAAAAGATCAAGCGTATTGGCTGTATGATTCGGATTGTCCGGTATTCTTGTAGGTAAATGAACAATCTGTGCTAGGTCATTAGTAATTGCAAAAGCCTCAGCATCTCGACCTGCTGGGTCGGTGTGACTAGAAAACGGAAGCCAGCTGGAGTTGTGAACATTAAAATCACCAAGGAAAATTACCTCACTATTAGGAAAGTTGGACTGAAGAAAGTCAAGTTGCAACGAGAGGAAGTCAAAGAGCTCCAAGTGATTAGTGGAGTTGGGAGAACGGTAGAGACAACAGATGAATTTGACACAATGAGGTAGAGAGATTTTAAGCCAGAGAAGATCAAAGAGAGGAGATTCCAAATTGCCAAGTCTCTGACAGGGAATATCAGAACGGACATATGCACAAGTACCACCTTTGAGGTGAAAGGAATCATACAGCGAATAATTTGGGCATCTGAGATGAGCAGTAGTTGAATCAACCGATAACTGAGATTCTGTCAGAAAAAGTACATGTGGTTTGGCAGACTGCAAGTGGAAATGGACATCGTTGAGATTAGAATTGAGACCACGTATATTTTTGAAATGAATTAGGAAGTCCTTGGGAGGTTTAGATCTTTTCGTAGATAAGCTTGTTCTATTAGTTTGACAATTCATGGTGTATTCAATAGTAAGAAAAAGTGGGTGGGACATGCTGTATGAACTAATGAAATTTTTGGATATGGCGTACTCATGGTAAGAATATACCCAGATCCTTGACATAACGTGGCCTCGACAATGCTCCCCGCATACACACACTACTCGGACTCCCTCCAATCACTATCTAGCAGAGTAGAGGTAGCAAGATTATACACTAGTTGATCCGGAAGCCTCCTAGCCTAGAGAGTTACCAATAGGTTCGGTCCGGTGTACTAACTAGCGGCCGGCCTGCGAACACCGTTTTCGTTCATACTGAAAGAACTGAATCGGAGCATTCCCTAGGTGACACTATTTTTATATTCTACTGCGAATTTAGTAAACTACCAGCGTTTTATCTGCGTCCTTTGTTGCCAGGCCTACAATGATCACCGTGTGGCTGGAGGCAGGGCCACAGACGGACCACGTCGGCAGTTTGCACTTGACTGGGGAGCTTCCCAAACCGTGTTAAAACCAAGCAGGAAGTCTGCTCCACCAAACTGTGCTGGTAACTGCTATATGTTATATTATGTGTGTATATTAAACCTGAAGCCATGAATTCAGTGAATCCCCCTGCCTCTTGCCATAAACTTTGCCTGGCTGACTGTGAACTCCGATCACGGGTCTCTCAAGCTAAGCGAAAAAATTACAAGCGAGTAATTCGCTCCCAGACCGAATCTAGAGAGCAGCCCGACCCCTCAGGATCTCAAAGGGAAACAAACAACGATGATAAACAACAGGAACCACCCCTGAACCACACTCTTCCAGAGGGCTCCGTCTATGAGAAAACACTGATTTTAAAAATGGCCCTTGAAAATATATTCAAAGAGAACCCTAACAGGGTCTCCTCCGGACTGAGGTCTCAAATTGTGACAATATTTCACAAAATGGAGACAATTCTCCATGGTACATACTTAGAAAGTGAGAGAATATCCACACGGCTACAAACCTATATGGAATGCGGGGCAAACAAAATGCCACAGCGCGCCCCCAAATATGCCCAAGCGCTGAGGAATGTACCAAACGAGGCAACTGGGGATGCAGAACATAATATCCACTTGTTTGCACAAAACGTGAGGAGCATCTCAAATAAGCTCCAAACCTTACAAACGATGATGATGTACGAGGACCTGGATTTCATTTGCCTAATCGAAACCTGGTTGGGAAATGGAAAACAGATCGGCTAACTGCGGCAGCAAACTACAAATATGTGGAAACCGGAAGAACAGATAGACGAGGAGGGGGAGTCATCATTTGCTATCAAAATAAATACCAGCCTATAAGAGAACGAAAAACCAATTCAAATAATTTTGAAGGGATTTGCGTTACATTTTCAAAAGAGCACGTGAAAATACAGTTATGCATCATATACCTCCCACCTGAGCACACAAAGGAGACAAGAAACGAACTCTATGCTTGGCTTGCTGCAAATCTAAAGCCATCAGTCGACACAATAATAGCGGGAGATTTTAATTTGCCTCTTCCGAAACACAGGGAGGCCAAGAAAGAGCTGGATGCTACGTTAGATGCATTGCACTTAAAGCAGCTTCCGACACCAGTGACAAGGGGAATGCAGCAACTTGACCTATTGTACCATAGTTCCTTAGACATAACGGCTAACGCAAAAATTCATAAAGTTTAAGTCGGACCACGATCCCATTGAAATAGAAGCAGCATTGAAGATACATAAATATATGCAGAGTAACCACACCAACTGGGAAAAGCAAAGTAAGTATCTTTTCTCCGTGAAGTATATTAATGCAGAGGTCATTCTCAGTCACCTGACTAGTTACAACTGGAATGACCTGCAAGAAAAGCCAGTAGACGAAGAAGCTTTAGAAATGATCACTCTAATAGAACTGTACCAAACAGCATTGGAAGGAGCAGCAAAAGAAATCAAAATATCTGAGAGAACAAAAGAATGGTTCAACCCACAACTGAAAGCAAGTTTCCTCAGGAAGCAAAAACTGTATAGAAAATGGCAAAGAACGGGTCATCCCGCCGATCACGTTCGTTATAAGAAGGAAAGAGCAAATTTCTTCAAAATTAAGAAAGGCACACTGCAGTGTTGTTCATAACAAACTGAAAAGAACAAAAAGAATTACTAGCAATAGAAATAGCACAGAGAATATGACCGAATGCATTTTCAAGGAATGGACTAATAACACTTTTGTAACCTGCCTGGACTCCGCTTTCATAGCAATAATATGAAATAACGAAGCTCTAGACCAATATGACGACGTAACAAGTGGCTGAAACGATTCCCGGATATTCAGGTCACCGAACACAGAACAGCGGACCAGAGAAGGACCATCGTCACGAAGAACCTGATAGTTCCTGCAATCTTGGAAAAAATCAAGCAGGACGTGAGCAATCAACTACAAAGGATAAATAATATGGAACCAGAGGAGGAAGAACATACCACCGACGAACCAGAGGAGGAAGATCAAGAAGAAATACAACCCACAGCAACTGAAATGGAAAGAGACGAGGTCATGATATCCAGAATAGAGGACGAGTGGAAGAAGGCCCTAACAGAATTCGAAGGAATGGACCCCACAAAGACCCCCGTGATACCGAAGCAGAGGCCTAATAGAACCTTGTGTCACAGACTACCTTAATCCCCAACAATAGTGCAACACTGCAGGTCATCCACAGAGCCGTGTATTGTGCTTCCATAACAGCCACTATGATTAAGGGAAGAGAAACAAGAGACCACCAGGAGAAGAGCCGAAAACAGAAGGAAGGAAGCTCAGGCGACCTTCCTTCTCTGTCAGGAAGCTCAGGCGACCATGGCAGAGACCAGCCAGAGTATAACGGGAAGCCTGGCTCACCTCCCAGTGTGGCGGCGGCAACATAGGATTCCACTAGGGGCCCTGCGGCCAAGCAGCCAGAGACACAACAACAGAACAAAACACATTACCTCATAAACCAGCCATTACACTTTTTTCTGGCCTTTGCAGTTGTTCTGCATTCCATCACAGAGTACATACAGCGCAAATGTAGGAAACCACCGGTGGCGCCTGACCAAAAATATTATGCTACCATGCACATCAATGAGCCCCCCTAGAAAGCCTGGTTCAGCTAGAGAGGTGTTCATAATAAATATTCAAGGCGATTACAGGTTACATTGAGTTTAAGAAATAGGAAAACACATTATTTACAAGTAAGCTGACATACAATAAACTGAAGTTTCAAAACTGTGAAGGTGGTACAGCCAATAGTTCTACTTTGTACAGTTCTTTCAGGGTATTTGTCTATAGCGCTTCGGGCTGCAGAAAGCTGAGGCATCGATTCCGAGGGAGTTATATGGTCCGACAGTATTTGTCGGAAATACTGATCCTAGGTATAGGAGGTTTGTAGAGATCGTCAACAAGGTGTTGCACTGCACCGAGTTCGTTGGATGGTCCAAGAGTTTGTCGTCACTTCCCAGATGTCGGGCGAATCCATTTGGCCACAAAGGAGTTGAGCCAATGTGTGCAGGTTCCTCACCTTGATGATGGTTTCCCCACGGTTTCAGGCCGAGGTTTGCATAGAGAACTCCTACAGATGGTAAAAGGGTGACCCATCACCCTGTATAACCATCTCAGGAGCCAGTACTCGGTCCAAAGGAATCTCTTGAGTTGAGCAGGGGAGGGTCCTGACCAAAGCACAGATTCATAAGGCGATACAGGGATCAGATTTCTTTGGACGTAATCCAAAAGGAACCCTCGAGGCCTAAGACCGACCAGCTCCTGTCGAATTGCCCAGAGAGCAGCTAGCGTTTAAACTGGCCATATTGAGATGATATTTGAAGGTTAGTCTGTCATCTCACTTCAACCAAAAATCGGCGTTAGAGTTAACCTTTTCAATGACGGTCCCGTTGATTTTTAGCGTAATTTCATTCTTCGTCTTCCTTTTTGTGAAGGTCACCTTGGCTGCTTTCTGAGGATTTAACTTTAGCCCGAGACATCGTAGATAATCCTGAAGTTCAACCAGGATGTTCTGTGTTTCAAAGGCGACTGCATCTACTTTTGCTGGATGATTTAATGTGACGAGCATTTTGAGATCGTCAGCATACGAAAGGAAGTTTGGGTGCTTCGAAAGGAAGGGCTCTAAAGCAGTGTCAAAGAACCACGAGGAAAGCACTCTCCCTTGTGTGATGCCAACAGAGGGCATGATGATGCTCTCCAATGTTATATTTGATAATAATTTTCCTGTTGTTAAGAAGTTTGTTTAGAATAGCAAATAGATTTCCTTTGATTCTAAAGTAATATTTCAAATTTTTCACCAGCTCTCTTATGCAAAGTGTGTCAAAATTTGCTTGTATATCCAGGAATACAGCTGGTGTATCCTGATCCCAGAGGAACTAGTAGTTGTTGGTGACTGTATTTTGAGGGAAAAGGGAAACATACTGTATAAAAAGGATAGGTGGAACAGGATCAGGGTATGTCAGCCAGGGGCAAAGGTTGAAGACGTTGTAAAGCAGATATCATATTTTAGGGCACAGAAGTTGATACTGTTGTCCACGTTGGCAATAATGATATTAAGAGTAGGAGGCTTTTGTGGATCTATGAGATGATTGTTTTCTACATCAGCATGTTCGGGAGGCAATTAGAGGGAGTAACACTCTTGATTTGATTATCAGTATTGATTCTTATTTGCATCAAGAATCTGCATATAAAGGAACCACTAGGTGGCAGTGATCACAATGTGCTGAAGTGGGATTTGCTCAAAGATGTAACTACCATCAGGGGTAAAGGGAAGGGTTATTGCTTTCGTAAAGGTGACTAAGGAGGTCTGAGACAGTATTTAATTTCTATACAGTGGGACCAACTGATGATGTTACCAACAGCAAATTCAAAATGGGAAGCATTCAAAGAAATAATCTTGGAAGTTAGTAGGCTTTTCATACCAACTCAGAAATATTGTTCAAGATTTAGGGCCTAAACGGATGTCATATGAAATAATTAGATATGTGGTAGAGAAAAAAATGCATAGGATACATGTAAATTAATGGGTGACATGGAAGTTTATGATAGATATAAGCTTGTCTGTAACCAAGTCAAAAAAGAGATTAGGAAGGCAAAGGCAGATTACGAGAAATCCTTGGCAAAGGATGCAAAGAAAAACAGCAACGAGTTCTTTACCTATGTAAACTCTAGAAGGAAAGGAATGAATCAGATTGGTCCACTGGATATTGGTAGTTCAACTGTTATGATCGAGCTCAGGTGGCTAACAAACTAAATGAGTATTTTGCATATACATTCACACATGAGTTATTCAGGGAGGGGGATGCCAGAGGTGTATTAAAGTCTGGCAGTAATCTAGATAATCTTGTAATAACTGAGAGTAAAGTGGAGGAGAAATTGTTGAATATAAATACAAGAAAGGCACCTAGGGTGGTTGGGATCTATCCAGTTATATTAAAGGAGGCAGCAAAGGAAGTAAGCAAACTCTTAGCCATAATTATGAGGGCTTCATTGGACTCAGGGGAGGTACCCATAGACTGGAGACGTGCAAATGTGATCACAATTCACAAAGGAGGATCAAAGGGCGACACAAGTAATTATAGACCTGTCAGTTTAACTTCCGTTCCATGGAAATTAATGGAGGCACTGCATAAAGCACTGCAGGATCATTTAGACAAGACTTCAGTTATAGCTCGGACCCAGCATGGTTTTGTTAAGGGAAAGTCTTGTCTGACAAATTTGATTGGATACTATGATGCAGTCACAAAAGAACTGGATGCAGGGAATAACTTTGATATTATATACTTGGATCTTAGAAAGGCTTTTGATACTGTTGCACATGGAAGGCTGCTGAACAATTTGGAGCAGTGTGGCATTGGAGGTAAATTGCTGCTATGGATAAAGGGATGGTTGAGGGGGAGAAGACAGAGACTGGTAATCAATGGACACTGCTCATCGTGGACTAATGTTATTAGTGGAGTCCCTCAGGGTTCAGTGTTGGGTCCATTATTGTTTTCTGTATTCATAAATGATATTGATGATGGTATATCAAGTTTAATGTCCAAGTTTGCAGACAATACAAAGGTTGGCAGGGTTGTTAAGGACACTTCCTCTTGCATCAACCTGAGAGAGCATAAATTCAAATTGAGGAAAGACAGTTCTAGGATAGATGTGCGGAAGTTTGCCTTTAGCCAGCGGGTAGTTGATTGGTGGAAGAGACTTGCATCTTTTGTTGTGGAAGTTGATAGCCTAAATAAATTTAAGGCTGAACTGGACAGGTATTTGGAACGAACGGGGAGGGGTGAAATCGGAGCGGTGTTTTATTTATTTTTTTTTTTTTTTTGGCTAGTGCTGCATAAGCTTGCTTTCTTGCATCGTATGCCTCTACTAATTCTAATGCTAATGCGATTTCGAGTTGTTGCTTATCATTTAGGGCTTTTTGGATTGCCCAGCTGGTCATTAAGAGATTAGACAGTGTGCACCTTCTAGGAATAACAGTATGGAGATGCTGTGGTCGTCCGTTGAAACTGTGTTCGATTAAGATAGCTAGATCGTTTTTTCAAAAACGTTTAGCAGCCGGCAAGATATGAAGATTGCTCTGTAGGCTTTGAGGACATTCGGTTTGTTAGTTTTCGGTACTGGTAGGTATTCCACATTGTCGGTGTGAAACCAGACTGGAGCATGCGTTTGAATATGTCATGCAAAAGGTCGATCACGTAGACACTGTAAATTTTGAGAATAAAGAGCGGAAATCCGTCAAGACCAACTGTAGATTTTTTGGGCAGGCTGTTATTGCGTTCATTATCATTTCTCGCGAGATCGTAACATGCGAAAGTGAGGTCCTGATTGTATCTCTTATGGTTGCTACAGGGAGGGGAGGATGTTGTTCCATATCAGGGCGGAAGGTTGAAATTACCCACTGTTTGAAGGATTCTTCATCCATTACCACCTGTTTGAAGGATTCTTCATCCATTACCACCTGACATCCACGTGTAGTAGCAATGCGTTTAGAATGTCTGGGTCTTCTTTGAATATACAGAAGTTGGACCCTCCTCCTTACGCGCAGGAAATTCGCTCTTTGTTCGCTGTAATTGATGTGGTCTTGCAGGGATCCATACCCTTTCCAAATACTGTAGGCTTTTTGTTTTAGATTGAAAGCATGTTTTTCCTCAGGGCATCGCTTGGTTTTTGAGGAAATTTTAGATGCCTTCGACGCAACAATCAGAGTTAAGTGTTTCAATTCATTAGAAAGAGCATTTATTGCTTCGTCCACAGGTTTGGAGTAGAGGTTGTTCCAAATGAATGCTTTAAGTTCTGTAAGAATAACATTTGACTTGATCAGGCCGGCTGAGAACGTAGTTATACTACGCACCGTGTCCGCTGATTGACACGGTGATTGATTGAATCACTTGAGGAGGTGCCTCAAGGTTGCAGGTGACTTTTTATTTTTTTTTTTTTAACCAAAGTACACCATTTATTTTAGCCAACAAACATGATTACATAGCATTCAGCACGATCTATTATAAGTTAATGTTTTGACTAATCATAAGTGGCTCCCGCTTAGGAACCACTAGTAAATAACCAGCTGTCAAATTAAACAATGAAATAGTAAAACCCATACAAAACAGATATTATAATAAATTGACATCTTAACATGCTCAATCACAATGACATTTACTATTGAAAAAAACATAATAATAATAAAAAATACTTGCATACACACCTCAGAATACAATTGAGTATATGAGATGAAATACACACTATACCCACATTAATATTCCAAAGAATGAACACTAATAAAAGCATTGCAGTGTGCCTACTGAAAATAAACATTCTTATTCATTATAGACTTATATCAGATGAACACAACTAAAAATTTAAAAAAATACTACAATACATATATTTTCATTAAACATGAATGTACACTTGCAGTCATAATTTGCACCACAGATAAAACACTTTTCAACGGTCCAGACCACAATGAAGTCAACATTTTGGAAATTAGACCACAAGGACTTCCAAAATGACGGAATTTCGCAACAAAAAAAAATGTGAAAGTTGAATAATTAGTCAAATGTGTCACATACACTGATTCACAATTAGTAATACAGAGTGTCCCACATTCTTTTAATATACAAGTGCAATACCCCATGAACTGCATTCTGAATCTATTCAGACAGCATTGTACACTATTTTCTGGCCTCAATTACATCCCATCCCCATTCCCATTATTCCTCTCCCTCCTCCCATGAGATTACACATACCCATATTTAACCCACTTTCCCGTAGTCCCAAATGACTTCTCCCTGGCAACCCAAGATTCCTTACTGCTCCACTTCTCATATTTCCCAGGCCAACTGCTGTTCCCATATTATTTAGAGGCAAATTGCTTGTGGCATTACCTCCCATCCATCCTAACTGATTACTTCCCATATTCATCATTGCTTTTGACAGATTAAGGGGCTCTCCCCCTGTTTCTAAGCGTTTTCCAATGCTCTGCAGGCCAGTTGGTAATTTAGATGGCATCCCATCTGAATCATCTACAAATTTGTCCATTCGAACACTCGTTGCTCTGCCATGCAACTTCTGGCCATTAAACATAGATATTGCTTGAACAGCTTCAAGTGGGTGATCCATTTCTACCCTTCCACGTCCTTTACATTAATTACTTTAACTGACAACTTAAAAATATTCTGCAAATCCTTTGTTGTTACTTTATAATCCAAATTGGCCACAAAAATTATATGTCAGCTGCCCAACTAGCATCAAAGATCTCAAGAATTCAGTATTTAAACCATACATATTGAACTGTGTTCCACTGGAAAAAAACATTACTAGTATACGAGCCAAGTGATGCCTTTTGTCCTGACCGAGATATAGGACGTCCACTCTTGTCCCGTTCGATGTCAAAATCTTATTTAACAGAACAGATGAACAGATGAAGAATCTTTCACCTCAACAGTACCACACCCTTTAAATTTTCCATTGTCATCTTGGAAAAGTTGAACCTACGCAACATCGCCTAACTTTTATTTGAACAAATCTTTAAGATCCGTCCACTTTGTTTCATAAGCAATATTAGCAACATACACACGTCGTAGATGAGGGGGTCGATTATAACGCTTTTCAACCCCATTTCTTCCTGAATCATTATCCCTCTTTTGATCCGTTTCCCTCTTTTTATTATAATTAGCACTTTCACTATCATTACGATCTAATGGAGGTCTGGATCGAGATCTTCTTTGCTGAGGTTCAGGACTATAATCTCCGCCAGAATCCATAGAAAATTATAATGCTATTAATAAAAATGGCACAAAAAACGTCGGCAACGTTTGGTTGCTGGGTTCCTTGTTCCGCGAGAGGACGCTTGTACTACTAGCCAATAACCTCTCTCTCTCTCTCTCTCTCTCCCTTCTCTCAAAAAATCAATGCAATTGTTTCTCGGAAGGAATGTCCTGTTCACGTCAGTAATCGCGCCATTTATCGAAACCGAATATAACGGTCAGTTATGCAGACGACCTCAAGCTACGAGCGCCAGTGAAAACAGTTTTCAGGTCACGAATATCATAAACACAACCGCCAAGGACCCTGAAGTATACCTGTCCAGCTTTAACCCTCAAATCCCTCTTTAATACACTAATTTCCCTTTAACATCTAGCTTTTTTTTTCTTTTTTATTTCTGTTTTCTAACTTCCGATTAAAACCTATCCTTCACAACCGAATTTTTACCCTGAAAAGACAGCCATTCCGAATGTTCAGGCCTAGTGATCTAGTGGTGTAGTGCCGTAGAATTTAGGGTTAAGCGCCACCTGTGGTTTCCCACATCTGTGATGGAATGCAGAACTACTGCATAAGCCAGAAAAAAAGTGTAGTGTCTGGTTTATGCAGAATTGTGTTATGGTCTGTTGTTGAGTCTCTGGCTACTTGGCCGCAGAGCCCTAGTTGAACCCTACGTTGCCCACCACCACCACTGGAGGTGAGCTAGGCAGCCATCATACTCCGGCTGATTTCTGCCAGGGTTGCCTGATCTTTCTGGACGGAGACAAAAAAAGGGAAGAGAGCGGAGAAGATAGTACAAGTGGTGGAGTCAAAATAGGCAAAAGGAGGATGAAGAGGAAAGAAGGCATCTTCCAGCGGAAATAAGAGGTGGGGAGGGAGGGAGAAGTAGGAATCGCCCCTAGTCTGAGAGCCCACCGAAGGCAGGAAGACAGCTTGCAGAACAAGGGAGGTCCCTAATAGGAGGATTTCCAGTTGGGAGTTCCGCCTACACCAATCTGTGTGTGTGTGTGTGTGTGTGTGTGTGTGTGTGTGTGTGTGTGTGTGTGTGTGTGTGTGTGTGTGTGTGTGTGTGTGTGTGTGTGTGTGTGTGTGTGTTTCTTGAAACGTGGTGGCTCCCATGCTTATGCATGCCCATCTCCACTTCGATAACATGTGGTGGAGTATAAATACTCTACATAGCGCGCCTGGCCTGAAAATGTATATAAAAGAAAAAATTTGAAGTTTTTAACCCTGTATGTGCATATAGCACAAATCTTGCACCCACCGGAAGTAGTTAATACCGGTGGGTGCGAGCCTACAATGATCTGGACATGGTCTTTCATGTCAAAATGTCTTTCATCAGCTATATTGACATTAAGCTTTCTCAACGCAGGTGGGCCCTCGCCAAGCAGTTGATTTACGTCCGGGATGATGGCAGCCTAGCTCACCTCCAGTGGTGGTGGAGGGCAACGTAGGGTTCGACTGCGGCCAAGTAGCCAGAGACTCAACAACAGACCATAACACAATTCTGCATAAAACAGACACTACACTTTTTTCTGGCTTATGCAGTAGTTCTGCATTCCATCACAGATGTGGGAAACCACAGGTGGCGCTTCATCCTCATGAAATTCCTGGTCACTTCAGTCTGTACAACAATTCCAAAACTTTTACTTCGAAATCAGGATACCTGTGTGGTTCTGTAATTTGGGCCTCAGCAGATCCCAGGGAAAAGGAAAATCATCATTTCTCATACCTTGAAACAGCAAGATACATTCCCTGGAGAGTTCTTGGGCCTTAGACATATTGACTTGTTGGGCAGTGTCCTAAATCAATCTTCAAGTTCATGCAGTCTGGCACAATACTCCTTGGAGTTTCACATTCAGTCACATGACAGAATATACTACTCATTTTATTTGGAACCTAGTCTTACAGAATTGGTTGGTTCGTACGTTCCGTGATTGTAAGGTGCTGGCATTTGCAGATGATCTGACGATTATAATTGCAGGACGATCTCGCTCACCCTTAGAACAGACAGCTAGTAGTGTGCTGACAGACCTAAGTTCTTGGGCTCAAAGCTATAAGCTTGCTATTAGTCCTTACAAAACTAAAATGATGTTATTTAAAACAGCTTTGGATATAAATCGACCTCCTCAGATCAAGTTGAATGGTGTACAGTTACCTAAGGTCCTTGACACCAAATACCTGGGAATTATTGTGGACAGTAAGTTATCATTTCACCGGCACTTATTATATTTAAGCAATAAAATCAGGAAATTTTCTGGTGCTATCCTTACAATTTCAAAGTCTGACTGGGGACCTATCACATAAAACACTGTTTCTGTATTACAAGGCAGCATTCCTTCCTAACTACATACGCTGCAGGAGCCTGGCTCCATTGAGTTAAAATAGCTACGTTTCAGGCTAAACTAAATTCCATACATGCTTCTTGGTGTTCTAAGAGTGTGCAGAATGGTGTCCATTGCCGCGCTGCAGGCATTGGCCGGAGCGCTACCCTTGGATCTACATTTGTTGTATCGTGGTTTTTGCTACCGTATTAAGAGGGAAATTCCTACAGATCTTTTTGGTATAGAGATAAATATTCGCTCTGACTGTAGAGGCGAAAAGAAAAGATGTATGAATGAAATAATCAATTTATGGCAGACAAGATGGGGTACCATACCTACTGGAAGAGTGACCAACTAGTTTATTCCGAACGTGACTCTTCTCAATGATAAAAAAGTTCGCAATTGGTTTACACCTTTTTCTTTTTTCTTTCTCTTCGTTTCGGTTTTTATTATTATTTTTCTTTTTTCTTTCTCTTCCTTTTGGGTTTTTTTTTTTTTTCCCCTTGGGGAGTGGGCCTCAGAGAAGGAATTTTTTATTTATTATTATTTTTTTTTTGTTTCATACTCTGAGACATAGGAGACTTTCATACACATAGGTGTCCCATCTCCTGGAATTGGCCCACCTTCACATGGTGTGGACGAGTACTCAGAATCATCTCTCCAGGTGACTGATGCTTCTGGGTGGTTATCCAGAAGCATCAGTCACCTGAACACACACACACACACACACACACACACACACACACACACACACACACACACACACACACACACACACACACACACACACACACACACACACACACACACACACACAAACCTACGTCATTAACATTTCTGGCCCATTTGTAATGATATTGTTCTTCGTAGAGATACGAGGCCGAGTTGAACTGGCGTTCTAGGAGCCACCTCTTACATAAACACATGTCCAGATGTCAAGAGAAATTTTTAAGAGATTAGTATATATATATTTTTTTAAATTATTATATTAAGGTCACCTGAAAAATTATTTTTTCAACTACCCATGTGTATTGTGTCTCTAAATTGCGTGTGTCCTCTGGTCGATTTGCCTGCTTTACTGGACGAAAAACCCTAGTTTCTCTGGGGAAAAAACCTTGCTATCTACGCCTCAGACCGACTATCTATCTCAGCCGTTCAATCCAGCTGAATGAATCAACTTTTTCGCCAGATTTAAGGAAACCCATAAATTATAACCATATCATCAACCAGACTCCGCTACTTGTCCTTCCATTGAGCTGTTTTCCATTTACATCGAAAACAATTGCTTCTTGCAGTTAACTCCTTGTGTCCATCATACACTCATGCACTGCGTAGATAAAGTCCTGCATTTCATCGTAAATTTCCCCAGTCCAGAGAAGCATTCTTGCTCCTCTGCTCACCAGTTAATTTCTTTCTCTCTCAAAGAGGGTTCCATGCTAGTTGGAGGAAATTTGTTCTTCTTGTACTACCAAATATTCTAACACGAAGCACTACAGACCGATACCCACCGCATCCGCCCTATTGAATCGGTTAGAAAAAGTCATTCTAACACAAGTAACACACCATCGTCTCCCGCAACCACCAAAGTAAATACATTATGCACTTTCCAAGAGATATACAGCCATCAACCACCTGGTAGTTCAAACTTCAGCACTTAATGGCTTCGAGTTTACATTGGAAATGAGTTATTTTTTTGATATATCTAAATTACCCATAGATAAAGCTCTTAATGAAAATATACTCCTCGGCTGACGCTGGAATAAGCACAACTACTATCAGTACAAGCTGCGCCTCTGTTTAACATTTCGGTCTAAAACTCAACCCTGTAAATCTGTAATTATGATTTTTTCTCTGAATGCAATCACCGAACTCACACAATCCTCACTGGAGGACACAATAATTCCAAATGTGGCAAACCACAAAGATCTTGGTGTATCGACCTTTGTGCCACGGATGTCACGTGTTATAGTGATCAAGCGAGTTTCTGAGTGATTTATAGAGCGTTTACTCCCTGTCACAATTCAGTTTGAAAAGTCTCGCTTTTTTTCCTATGTTCTCTTTAATCAATAATAAACTCAGTCTTACGAATCAAGGAAAATCACTTTTTCTTGGTTCGCCTTGAAACTGACACTAACTTTTATGCCGCTTGGTTACTATAGCGCCACTATCCCTACCTTCTGGAGGGCAGGTAGTCTGGGAGAAGAAATCCACTCTCCCAGGACTGAAAGGAGCAAAATTGGATAACAAAGTTTCCATCTTCAGAGCCACCGAGCTCAAGACTAGAGACAAATGACATTGCAAACGACTTTTCTCAACTGAAGAGGTTGAAAACAACCCCTCAAGAGGAGATATCAGCTTTCCTCATGTTACATTCTCTATACGAGCAGGCACTGCATATGTTATCAACCTTTCTACTGAGACTGCTGAAAGTTAACCTAAATCAGTAAGGTGATTCTAGCCCAGTGATCTTCTGGTAAAGATTACCGAACTTCAACATTCTGTGAAGTAATTAAAGCTCACAACCTTTGGAGGACACCCAATAAAAGTTACTCCCTGTTTCACCCTAAACTCCCCTAAGGGAGTAACAGAATGTAACTTATGAACTGTATCAATGGAGGAAACTGTCCATGAGCCACCCGAACAAAAAGTAATCCAAGAAAAGAAAATCATAACTCGAAAAATCTTGTTCGAACAAGGAGCATATATCTCACTTTTAGATCTCCTAATTTATCAGCATCTAGCAGCTCTCAAAGCAGGCTGTCTCCATTGCCGTGTCCGACTATACATCCCGAATCCCATGAGGTGCTACAAATGCCAAAAAATACGGATACTGCACTCCCAAACTGCATGTCCAGACGAGGCAGTGCGTCCTAACCATGAGTCAAAGGAGCATAACCAATCTGACTGCACCATTACCACTCCTCATTGCCCAAATTGTTAGGGTAACTTAGACCGGGCGTTCTCAAAAACATGTGAACTAAGGAAGAAAGAGAAAAAAAAATTCAGAAATTTGAAGTAGAGAACAAAGTAACGCATACTCAGAAGCGAGAAGACAAATAATCAAAACAGCGACAAAGGTGCCACAGCTGCTCAACATTTCCAGTCACTAGGGATTCAGATTGATGTATCAGTTCCTCCGAAGTTTCTATTGCCAATTGGGCTCGTTTGTTGCTCTAAGTCCAAACAAATAATGTTCTTCACAACAAACCACTGAAAAAGCCAGTAATACCTGAATACAGCCAATAATAACACCATTGTGGTTTGACAGTTTCTAAAATTCCATCTATGAAATTTTAGAACTGCATGCGACCGATGAGATGGACATCACATGCCCCTTCTTTCCTGAGAAAGACAAAACAAAAATAGATCAATACAAGCACACTACAATTAAAAAGCTATCAGAACAAAACACAACCCTTAAAACCACATAATGGAAAGAATCCTTCACTGGAACTGTAGAGGCTTATGAATGTAAAAGATGATTTACACGAACTTATCGATCGATATGAACCAACAGGCTATTCACCAGTGTGTCCTACCATTAAAACTTATACTATCTTTAGACGGGATAGGAGTGTTGACATGCCAACTCATGGAGGGGTGGAGATTACTTTTCAGAAACAATATTTCATGCAAACATGTTCTCTTCAGATTCCTTTTAGGCAGTGTTCATTGTAATTGGTATCAATCGTGCAATACCTTCTATATATCTTCCTCCTAATTTCTCTTTGTTGTCAGATGGTATAGAAGATTTAATAGATCTGCGCTCTGCTTACTCGGGGACTGCAATGCTCATCATCCGCTGAATGGATCTGCAACAATTGACAAAAGAGTTCAACAAATAGAATCCCTACTTGATACTCATCATCTTACCCTGTTAAATACTGGCGAGCTCACTTATATCCATATAGAGAGCTGGTACCTCGAACGGAGAGAACGATGGAATGGGTGTGTAACGATAGGAATGGAATCCAGTTGTATCATCTGCGCGTGTAGCACAGTGGTATCGTTACCGTCCTGCACACACCAAGTGGAAAAGGCCCGGATTCGAATCCCGTCGATGACGCCAGGAACTTTAATGGGCTTTTTTCACTCCCTGTCTGAGTTAGTCGGTCTGAAACGTATATAGCAAGGTTTTTTCTACCGGCAACTCGGGTTTTTCATCCAGCAAAACAGGCAACTCGGCCAGAGACCACGCAATTTGCAGACATAATACACAATTCACGGCAGATGGATTAAATTATTCGGGTGGTCTTAAAATAATAATTTGGTTTTTAGGTCCCGATGTATCGTGCCGATTAAGTTGTGACGGAAGACTGACACCATATGATGTATGAGGTATATTGAGGGTCTAACGGCTCCTGGGATTTCTCCCATCTCCGCGAATGTTCTATGTATCGGTGACAGTACCCTGTCAAAGCCAGAGATTTAGAAGTGTGTGGGTCATGTGTAGTGTTATATGTTGTGCCCATTGTTTATCCGGCTTATTGGCCGCCAGGCCCCTAATGGGACACGATATTGCCCATACATCTCCACGTGCAGGCTAGCCGGGTGTTACCAGTGAGTCAATTGTACTCTGACAAGTCCTGACACTTACTTTCCTGGGATTTTTGTGGCTAGGACCTAAAATAAAATTGGAACGACCGCGGTTGATTTTAGTTCACTTACATTAAAGCGCTAATATGGGGTTTGATGCTCTGTTTCTGAAGTGCCTAAAAGGTTGGGCGAAACTTTGTTGGTGGATTTTAAATTTGGACGTGTAGGGCTATAAACTGTGCAAGAGAAAGTGCTGGGAGGGGAGAGTGAAGGCTGGGGGGCGAAACAGGAAGAAGAGGGTCGATAGGGTAGGTGACTCCCAATTATTCAGTGAGGCATGCCCATGCCCCACCAGAGGGAAGGAATGGTGTGACAGGAAAGAGAGGAGACAGCAAGCCGTCACTTCCCCCCCATGCCGGGTGTGGGAGTAAAAGGATTGCACTGCACAAGAGAGTGCAGAGCCTTGAGCCAGTATGGCTCCGTCAAAGCAGCAACTTGGACTTTCTCTATCTTCGTCGGT